>NW_020455921.1:3575687-3770584 GCF_003342845.1 Nothoprocta perdicaria | reverse complement strand
AGCATTCCAGTATTTTTCCAGTATTTTCCAGTCCCTTTTTTTTTTTTTTTTTTTTTTTTTTTTGTTGTTGTTGTTGTTTTGTTTTATTTTTTCTTGTTTTCCAGATTTCTATCTGTGCTATAAGAAAGAAAAAGAAAAGAAAAAAGAGGAAAGAGAAAAAAACCTCACTCACCTCTGGCATGAGCGGAAAGCTGTATCAGGTCACCTTTTCTAAACAAGAAATCAAGGAAATCAAGCATGATCAATTATCTCAGAATCATCTCATCTGACTAAGTAGCATTATTGCCCTGGAGAAGAGAAGATTGAGAGGGGATCTGATTAATATATATAAATACCTGAAGGGTGAATGTAGGGAGGAGGGGGCCAAATTCTTCTCCGTGGTGGCCAGTGACAGGACAAGGGGCAATGAGTGTAAGTTGAAACACAGGAAGTTCTATTTCCATGTGAGGAAGAACTTTCCTGTGAGTGTGACAGAGTCCTGGAACAGGCTGCCCAAGGAACTTGTGGAGTCTCTTTCCCTGGACATCTTCCAAGCCCATTTAGATGTCATCCTGTTGTCTGTACTCTATATGTCCCTGCTGGAGCAGGTGGGTTGGGCTACATGATCTCTAAGGGTCTATTCCAATCTCAGCCATTCTGTGATTCTGTGATTCTGTGATTCTGTGAATTTAAATCCTAATGTGGACAGAATGATATATACATATGCGTACGGGCTAAGAAAATGCTATATTCTTTAGCAATGAATCAAAACTTTTCTTTGCATGAATCTAAACGTAGCCAATGAAAGTGCTGATCCAAACTAAAATGCTAATGTAAAAATAGGCCTAAAAGAAATTGAAAATTGCTCATACATGTTACTAAAAAATAAAATCCTTCATTAACACAATGTGATCTATTCTTCTTCCCTGTTGCTTTTGTAGCAGAGGGATTTCAGAGTCCGGGCAACCCTTGCTGTCAGATCTGATAGGGACCAGCGGCGAAGGTCAGGGAAGGACCAGACTGAAAGGTTGCATTGTGTTGTAGTGAGCAGAAAAGAGGAGAAAGCAGTCAACTTATGCAGATGCTCTCTACTTCAAATGAAATCAAAGTCTATAGCAAAGAAAGTCATCAGAAAGCTTTTGCTACTGTGCTACGCACATTAATATTATGCCCAGATACAACATTCAATAAAGCTTGATTACTCAAAAAGCTCAAATATGAAAACTCAACAATTGATCCTGCTGTTTGTGTGTTTAGTGTATGCAGGGGCATATAGGTGGTGTCAATATGAACCTGAATATACACAAAATTTATAAAGGCACTGTGTTAGTAGCTTATGGTATAGATTATAAGCAGACACGCAACAAATTTCATAAATATTATTCTCTTCACAAATATTTCTGAGCAAGTTCACAGCCATGTACTTACAGAATTTCTAGGAAGAGAGTCAAATCAAATACTTATTATTTCATATTTTGATTGACTTTGGATTTAAAAGTACTTTTTTTCTCCATCTGAATCGTGGAATAATTCAGAACACTAAATCATTTTTCCATTGAGTAAACTTAGCCTATTTCCATTATTCTACTAAAACTATTTCTAGATAACATTTCAGTGTGGTGAGAGGAGATATAAAGGTAAATTCATAATCTAGGTAGACTTAAAAATTATTATACAGTAGGAATCTTTACTGGAGAATTTTACTCAGTTATATTAATCTGCAATTATTTATGTCATTTCTCCATAAAACAATCAAACTCCACGGCCATCCTACATCTGGTAGGAGAATTTACTCCCACTACATTCTACAAATAAATGATGACTTGTTGTACAAAGAGAGCTACAGGCTATTCTGGTATAAATGACACATTCAGTGATGTGCCAAGTTGATTAAATAAATCCTTCATCAGATAGAACCAGTTATACAAAAACATGACAGATGTATATTTTCTGATGGGATTTATACAGCCATCTGGCCTTGTAACTTTCAGAGGGAAATTTCCCATGAAGTTGTCACACTGAGATTTTAAGGTATCTGAAAGACCCATTTTTTCCTTTTTTTTTGAAGTAAGTGTGCAATAAATGAAGTGTCCTCAGCACTTGTGGGCTTTTGCTGACTAAGTGCAAATACATTTTTACATAGTATGAGATCTATTACATTGCCAAATATTGCATTAATAAATTCATTCTATTGAAATTTACTGAATAAAAATAATATCATCAAAGACATTTGTAGTCAGAATTCCACAGCTCATAGCAATATTTAATGACATAATTGAGCATAATTGGGGCTTTTTTTCTTCTACTTTTTTTTTTTCATTTTTTATTCTTGGATTTAGTTGCTCTATATAACTTGAACACATAGGGCAGTTTCTCAGACTTCATTTTTTATTGTTTCAAAACAAGTTGTTAGAAATAAAAAACACAAAGCATGACAAGAAAAAATATACTAGAATGAATGACCTTGAATTCTAATTTAAGGATGACAGGAGCACAAATAGAGATAGAAAACTGCAAGCAAAATAGTGAAATATATATATAATGTGTATGTGTGTGCGTGTGTATGCACTTGTGTTCAAATGATGTCTCAACTCAAACACTTCACAAAATTGATTACAATTGAATAGTCCTAATGCATAATAGTAATATATAATAGTCCTAATGCATAATAGTAATATAATAGTTGATGAAAATATCATAGAAAACTGAGAAATCTATAGACAACTAGGCTACCTTTAAAAATCTTTAAAGCATGTCATCAGGAACAGACAGTCTTTTCTGAGCCCAAGGGAGGCCCATGATTTTATCTAGGAGTGGAAATCCTGACAGATTTGCTTTCTCTTCTGTAAAATGATAAAATACTGACTTTAGGAAACATGCATATACATATCTTACTTTCAGTAAAGATCTTGGTCTGAAAATTTCATGATTATTAAAGGCCAGGTTTAGAGATGCAACTGTTGTGGTGCATCTGTTGCGGTTTTTGGTGGGGGGAGCGTGCAGATTTGGTAGGAGATGAATCCCCTTGCATTCCAGCTGATCCTCAAAGGTTAGAAGGACTGGGGTGGCTGGAATCATCTCTTAATAGGGATACCAAATACTGTGGTAACTATAGGCCAGACTCTGGCAGTACCAGGTTCACGAACAGCCTTTTGACTGTAGGTCTGATCATCTTCAGAACAAATAGTCGAGTTCACAAATAGCACAATTTATTCCAGTGCAATATTTAGAGAAGAGATTTTGGATGTCATTACAAGAAATTCTCTACTACAGTGCGAGGTTCTTAGCTAGTGCCTAGGGTACTAATGTGCAACCATCCCTCACCCCAGAAGATGGGAGAGGACTCTCAACCTCAAGGAGTCTCCTCAGATGGTGTCGTGATGGGGGGGGAGGACAGGGGGTTCATCCTGTCAAATGATCCAGAAGTTACAATGTAGTCTTCTCTCTCTCCTCTTCCCTCTTTCTTCTTTCCTTTTTCCTTCTTTCTTCTTCCCTCATTCCTTCTTCCTCCTTAATACCCTCCTTAGTTCACCTTTTGTATTTTTTCTTGTGGAAGAATTTCTTGCAGAGAATGGACATGTGAGCAATCCAGCCTTTATGGACAATGTCCATACTAGTATCAGTGGCATGAGCTAATTTTTCTACTTGATAGGCTAGCTTGATAGGCTAACCATAATCGCATTCACATGGTAGCACCACCAAATCCAGAGAGTCCTTCCACTCCCCAGGCTATGCGAGTAGCTGGCTTCTGCCACTCCCCTACATGTCCCAATAGTTCTATTTTTGCCCGTTTTGCTTGAGCCATCCAGTACGGTCAGAAGGGAGTCTTTCTCCACATGAGGTACAATGTTGGCAGGCCCAAAGTACATTAGAGTTCAAGTAATCCAACCCATGAGGAGGTATACATACTGCCATCACTGCAGGCCCAGATCAAACCAGCTGGAACATCATTACAGACAATACAGCAATCATTATGAGGCACAAAGTTTACACCTGATTTATGCTGTGATTATGGCACAGACAGCCTAATTTAAGGAAAATGTAAACTGACCGATAATATCTGACCCAATTGTCTTGTTCCCAGTCAGAACAATTTATGACATTTTGGCAAAATCACAACAATGACTTGATACTGAATCCAAAGAAAATCCTGGGCCAAATGGTGTAAAACCCATGAAGTCTTGAAAGTCTCCAAGAGCAATTTAAGTTATGATTATTTTTGGGAGGGACAATCTTGCTCTCTGTTCCACTGTATACACAAGATGCATTTATAGGTTGACTGCATTGCAGGGTAGGTTGCAAGGTTGCAAATCTACGGCTCTCCATAAAATCCAACTGCAAGAAAATGTTGCAGTAATACTGTTTTCATAATAAGTGCAAGTTTTCTTATCAATCATATAAAAATTTAATGGCTGACTAAATTTCAGTAATTGTTCCCTCTTTGGGGAATAAGCATTCACTATTTGGAGAGTACCTGGTGTACTCCACAATCTCAGCAAGCTTCCTGCTATGTCAGTGGGAAGAATACCCATAGGAAGGGTGTCTTCTACAGATTTAGGTGGAGACAAGCAAAGAGTAATACTAGATTCATTAAGAGCAGTTGCAAATTCCTTTATTAAAGTTAGGATTAAGTTATCCTGCAAACCATGTGTGGAAGAGTCAAGGATGCATAAACTTTACCTGTTCTCACTTTATGTGCCTCCTTGATTCCAATGAAGTAAACATATCAAGCCAAAGCATGTCTTTCCAATGTGAGTTGTAAATATGTTTGCTGACCAGGGTAGAGTTTTATCCTATTTAAGATAACTCTTACAAATATCTGTTTTACGCACCAATCAAAACAAAAACTCTATGGAGAAAACTAACAACCCTTGTGGATGCTCGAGGTCAGTATAGAGAGTCCTCTGCTCCAGGTCCAATTTACTAACATTCTGGAGTATTGATATCCTAAAAAGCAAAAGGAAGTGTTGCAAGGGCTCTGTCTTGACCGGCATCTGCTGGGTTGTTATTGATTTTGCAAGCACAAACAGGCAATTACATTTAGTCCTGGTTTTTGGTTACGAATCAAAAGTCCATAATGATCCAATGACTGCTTATGCAGTGCATTTTCCCACTAACATTAGCGGCTAGCATTATCTCCTTCCTCTTTCCTTCCCTTTCACATCATTCGGACCACAGTTGCCTCTGAGGCCTTGCAATCTGTATAAATTAAGTACTTACTATGCCAATCAGTATGTTTACTGAGTAGCTTCATATTTAGAGTAATGATCTGTAAACTCAAAAACAGCTTGACTAATTTTCTTCTTCCTTAGCAGAAAAACACACTTGAGAGTTATCCAATAAAAAAAATAATTACTAGATAATTGCATAACATTAGAACACATAAAAAAATCTAACCTAGGTCATATAGTTCCAAAAACTGTGGGCTTGAGGTATGAGAAAGCTTGCTTGGAGTCCTATAGTCTCTCATCACTGACACCAGAAGACAGAAAAGTGATTATTCAATTGCTTAATATTACACACACTATAATCAAAAATGCAGAAAACTATAATAAATGATATGCAGTTTTCTTCAGCTAAAGTTAAAATTTAAGGACTTTGAGCTAGGTCAATAACTGTAAGCTGTTAAAAGAAAATAAACACTGAAAGTAAATTAGAATCAGAGTATTTAGTAGAGAAACTTTAGCCACTTTCTTGTAAGTTTGCTGGTAAAATATTTTCACAGGTTTTAGTTTTGTAAAATATTGGTAGAAGCAACATGAGTGGTCAACACAATCCTTTTCAACTGCTTAAAAAGCAGTCTTTTGAAAGTAAAATTGCTTTTTCCAAGCTTTAATCCTTTTTTTTTATGATACATAGTGTCATAACATGTAATACAGTATGTAATATTAAGACGGGGAGAAATGTTAAATAACAATTCTTTATATACTTTTTACTTATATTTACTCTGGATTTAGATATTCCATCCACTACTTGCATTCCTGATTATTACAGATCTCCAAAGCAGTTTTGCCACATTCTGAGATACATCTTTGTTGATTTGCTCCTGAGAACAGTCTGCTTTTACTATTAGCTCAGCTAAGCTATTGGTCTGAGCTTGTTGGACGTTGTTACAATTGTCACAAATCAAGCAAGCTAAATAAAGCAAACTGTATTCTCGTGAAAATTCCGTGAGTTTTCTACCCAAACCCAATAATCAGACATTAAATAAATAAATATGGAAAAAGAATCACAGATCTGCTACCTGGAAATTAAAAATGTTGCAAAGTAATAATGAGACAGAAGATAAAAGCAAATACAGAACATAAATACTAGAAGGAATATTATTTGTTGTTAAATTTGTATTAATTACTTTTGCTATTTCTTAAATGTTCAAATATTTCTAATATTCAAAACAAATTTCTTCTATGACCTTACACAATTGGTTTGGCCATGAATTGATTCATATTGCAACAAGTTTTTGAAGTGCACGTTTCATACTTTATCATAAAGAGAGTTTCAAATAATTCATAATTATTTGCTCTCGTAATTTTGATTTTCAGTAATTATCAGCATGTAAAAACCTAGAATCAAAATAAGAATTTGACAACTTGCAAAAAGTAGATCTGCCTTATCTATATTGCAATTGTCTACATTGCAATATTACTATATATCATAAACTCTGTATCAGTATTTTACGGCGTATTTTCAGACTTCCATTAAGGAAAGAACGGGCCAAAACTTGCCAGATATTGTTGACTAAAAAAATTATTTAGAATTTCTCACAAACTCTCAAGTTTACCTGAATTATGCAACCTGCCTCATGTAATAGCAGCATGGGACATCTTTCATTACAGTGACAGTATATTCTCATTAAAAGTACTATATGCAGGTTTAATAATGGGAGCTCAAAATAAATAGCTGCAAAGATGGAAAGGTTATGTACTTTTTATCTCTTCTTTCATGACTCATGTATTTTTTTTTCTCCTCTGTGTTACATTTTACAGCATGATAACAAGCTTTAAGGAAAGGAAATATTTGTAGTGTGAACTGGAGCTTACCGCTAAAGTCTTCATATTTAAAAAAAAAAAACATTTTTGTTCTTGTTTCGGAGATTTTGAAGATTGACTCTCATTAGATCAGCAATAAAATGGCCAATACAAAAACATATGACTTGTGGAGAGATACTAAGCGATGACAGGGGCTCTTTATAATACTTCACTCTACAACCAATAAGATCAGCATGAGCCACTTCACTGCGAACCTCCACATCTTTTATACACTCCAGAGCTAGTCGCGCGCCTGGTAACATTCTCTGATTGGTGCATTGCCAGATGTCACATGACCTTAGGCTGATGCTGACAGGCTGGTCAAGCTGTTCCCAGGGCGACTTGTGGTTTCTGCCTGTCTGGGCCTTTCTGATTGGTGCATCTGGGAGTTGGTTACTTTGTGTTTTCTCCCCCCTTCCTTGCCCTTGAGTGTCCTTCATCTAGGTCTGTTTTATTTCATATGCTGGGTTGCTCAGGTACATCCCATCCAAATGCCCATTATCTTGTTAGAATTCCCCAACAATTAAGCATTGAAAGTGATCAAAACTTTCCTATCTCTGCATATTTTTAAAGTGTATTTTCCTAAGTAAGTTGTGTTCCTGTAATCTTTAAAAGTATATTAAATTGACGTTTTGAACTTACCTACTATAGTAAATGTGTATGGAACATTTTATATATATATATTTATTTATATATATATATATATAAAAAAAACATATAAATCATTAACATAAGATTAGATTAGCTTACAGATAATCACTATGACTCACTTCATATGGTCTTGAAAACATCCCAGGCTTACTGTTCCCTCACAAAGGTACTATTACTCTATATTCCTCAAGTCCTTCAGCTCAAAGAAAAACTCTCAAAACTTAAGTTTTATTGTCATTATGAAACTAGTTGTTCACATTGTAACCTTCTGAGCCTGAAATAGTCTGTTCCAAAAGCTCTCAGTCTTTTCAAGAGCTTACGGTTATTTTACAAGCTTAACTTTTACGAGCAATATTAGTTCCTGTGTCAAGGCCAACTACAGCTACAATCAGAAGCTAAAATCAGGATTAGACATTCTGGCTCCTCCACAAAAGAACAAAAGAAGCTTTTTTTTTTTTTTTTTTTTTAATAGGTTTTGAGAAATTAGGATATTACGCTGACATAAAATCTTCTAGTGTTGAGCTGATTGTATAGCAAAGGAGCTATGCATTTATTTTTTCAAAACAGTTACAACTCTTTTGCAAAATGAATATCTGTATAATTAGCAAAACCATATTAACTAAAAATTAAGAGTCAAAACCAAAAAGGATGCAAAGAGAATTTCAGTCTTTAATGCACAGAATAAACTCAGTTTTATATATCCTCTTTAGTGCTTTGTTGCTTGTCTTCAAAAGTTTGAAACGTGTTTTTTTCTCTTCTTTTTTTTTTGTTTTTTTGTTTTTTTGTTTTTCTTTCTCTCCTCTCCTGCTAACATATGTTTTATTTGCAATCACAGCTAGATAGGGTTTTTTCAAATTCTATACCACCCCTCAGGTATCCTGAATAGGAAATGCTTAATACTGGTACAATTTTGTGCAGTGGAAAACTTGTGCTAGGAAGACTTTTAAAAAGATAATGAAAGCAGTCATATAAAAAGCAGTAAAAGTAGTCATATATGTGAATCATCCAATATTTTGCTTCATTCCAGAAGTCTTTGCCAGTCTCTTTAAAGCATAGTAATGTTTACCTAGGGCCCTTACAGTCAGCCCAAAACCTGGCTATTACCTTTTAAATGGACGTGAGAGTGCACTGAGTAGAGGAAGAATTTGTCAAGGTGATTTTAGGGCTTCAATTTACAGACTCACTATGCTGTGAGTGAACAGTACCTTATTGTTCCTCCAGTACCCTTAAACTGCATATAACTCAAACCACCTTAAGAAAAAGCTAACACAAACATCTATTTATAGCACCCAAAAGAGATTGGAGTTATAAATGTTTGACAGGTAAAATGACATAAAAATTAATATTTACCTTAATTACAGAAAGATTATATAACAAAGGTCTCTCAGGATGACCTGCTGTTGCTGTCACAGAAAAGCAGCATTTAGGATTTCAGCTTTTGCACAAGTCCTTTCCTCTCTTTTATTGGACTAGCCCAGTTTCTCTACCAGTTACAGTTCTTCTGAGGGGTCTAGACAGGTTTAATCTTTTCCATTTCCTGCATCTTCTCAGACAGGCTGCTAATTAACCACTAAGGGATGACTAGACCCCATCATTTTCTAGGTAGGTACACTATTGCATCCCGATATAAGCTTTCATTTTTCAAAATTGAAAAGAAATTTTCCTCTTGATTTTTAGATCTCACTTGTATGCATCTTCTAATGGAAGAATCTTACATACAGGCTTAAAAAATTAGAGACTATGAAAACCTAACCAAAAGTATAGATTCTAGTGCAGTGACAGGAACAGGTATCATAGCCCCAAAAGGCTACAAATAGACTGCTTGGTGAGGAGGTTTGTCTTGGCTTGTACATCCACAAAAGCACCAGTCCCACCTTTATCCTTCTGGAGGTGAAATGAGCTTTAGGAAAATTGATAAGCTAGAACAGTATCTTCTCTATAACCATGACAACTGAGCACTTCTCAAAGCATACCTGCATTAACACCTTATTTAATTGTTTTGAGATTACATGGAACTGATTTTTTTTATGAATTACACAAACTGTTGGTCTTTATTTTTTTAACAGATCATATTCTCAACTTGATTTTATTTCTTTTTTCTCCTATAACAAGCCATTTTTGCTGAGGTAGACATCTTCAGATTTTTTAAAAATCAATTATAAATTTAGATTACATTTCAATAATTATTTATAAGTCAATAATTCAATAATTATTTATAAATTTAAAAAACAAAACAGCAGTCTCATCACTAAAAGGAGATACTGCAAGCCTAAAACTAAACCTTGTATTCAGGACAGAAGAATTCAATAGTAAAAAAAGGGACTGGGAAAAATCTAACACAGGACCAATGCACTAAATAATTCATATTAATGTGCAACTGGGTGAAAAATGTCATTTTTCACTTCCGATGAAATAAATTACTATTTCTGCTCCTTCATTTATGTAAAAATAAGTGATAGGACTGAAAAATGTGATTTAAGCCCCAAAACATGATTATGTTGATATTTTGAAGGAGGAGAAGTAGAAGACTGCAAATTAACTACAAGACATAGAGGATGTGGGATGAGGATAAAAGACTATTCAGAGCAAGAGAAAAAATGAAAATGGAGCACCTAAAGAATGAAAGCAAATAAGATTAACAAATGTCAGACATCAAAGAGAAGAATAAAAAGCATTTAAAAACTTGAGGAAAAGAGAGAATAGGAAATGCAGAATTAAATATTTCTGTTGCTCTTGCTTGATCAAAAAGTTATAAGAAAATACATGATTTTTTTTTTTTTTTTGGAGCTCATATTTTAGAGGAATCAATACAATTGTAAAGTTGCTTTAAAAAAAACTCAGTATTGCTGGTGCTGAGAAATTAAAAACCACATGAATTATCATCTATCACACCATACGTAGATTTTAATCAGTACTCACTTGTTCAAATTCTCTCAGATATTTGTAACTTTAATCTCATTTTGAAGGCCCACAAACTTCTCAACAGAAGTTAAAGAAATCTGAATAGCCAGCAGAGCACATGTTGCCATGATCACACCCCAACTTTGGATATGATTAATCAATGGTTCTTTTCTTCATTATTACTGGATGGTATAAAGATTTCATGTATCAAAAGGTGACCACAAACTACTCGGCCAACAAATAAAACAAGTTTGATGAGCATGTGACCAAACCTAAAAGCGTTTGTTGAAATAACATTAACAATTCCAGCATTTAGACTGGAATTATAACTTTAATAATTACCCATCAACTTCATGTCACACTTAACCAAGATCTTCATCAGCCAATGGTTTCATGTGATACTGCCCAACTGATCTTTGTGACTTCATGTGACACTTCATTCAGTATGTTCCATTTTTCAGCATTCCCTTGCTCTGTGGCATGTTTGTGAAACCACAGTATGTGCAAAGTGGTTAGACCTAACTTCTCATCTTCACCACGCCCTCCAGCTGCACAACATGCAACAGCACTTCCCTTTTCATTCAGTTGGCAGGTCTATGGCTAATAGCAGTGCTTTCCAGTTTAGCAATGAAGATCTTCTTTAAGGAGGCCATATTAGTAGACTTTCTCTTTTCAGATTCCTCCTGAGAGCTTCCATACACATTTCAATCATCAATATGTGATCTTAGGTGATTAATTTTCTCCCTTGGACATTTTTGAATTTTTTTGTTGAGTATCACAATGAGGAGTAACAATCAGAGAACACAGTGAATGATTAGTATATGTTATGCTACATTGCTGACTATCAGCAAAACAAGACATAGTCAAAGCAATCATTGCCTTATCCAAGTTGCAGTCTGAACATTGGCCCTATTACAGGAGTGTATGAGTGTATCTATCATCAGTTTTTATTATCTCTGCATCAATCATCTCTTTTGAAATAAGCTCAGGCTTTTCAGGAATAAAACCACCATACGAAGATGTGTGATTTGATTAAATCCCAGAGTATTTTAAAATGATTTTCATACATGGGTTTAAATATCTGTTCAGAAGCAGTTGTAGAAACACCTCATACTGGTTGTTGTGTCCAGTTATATGGTAACTTCAGTATTTTTGGCGTATACAGATGTCAGAACAGTCTGGGAACTATTTTGTGAGCAGTACATCCAAAAATTCAGGCAATGAGATTGGGGCAGTAGGAGGAAAGCAGATCAACATAAGAGAAATTATGAAATACAGCATTCAAAGAGATTAATTAATTTTTTATTAATAAGTAATACAATTCTTAAGATCAGTATTAGCATGAAGTTTAAACTTGAACAAAAACTTCCCATCTACCATGAATTTCTGATAGACTGTGAGTCTGACGTAGCTTTCAACATTCAAGCTTACATCAAGCTTACAATCATGGAAATGAAACATGTAAACAAAGAGAGCTAGCTTGGACAGAGATAACTGGTTTAAACATATGACCAAAAAAAAAAAAAAAAAAAGACACAATTTTGTTTCTCATCTTGTTATGAGGCCTTATGTACCAAATTAAGGAGGTAAAACATCCAAATGATAAGTAAACTTGAGTACTAAAATCTATTTGCTGATTTTCAGACCTAAGAGATGCGATAAACTAGATAATCAGAGTTGGTCTTACTGTGAAGGCTAAAAGTTAAAAAAAAAGGTCTAGCAAAACAAATGATGAAGGGATTATTTAAACTACTCCAAAATATTTGAAGGCTGCCAGCTCAAAAGATTAAAAGTACCTAGAAATGTCAAATTAAAGATGAGCTTACTTCAAAAAGGAGAAAAAAAACATTTAAAGAAATTGGCAAACAAGTATAAAAACTTCAAGTTATAAAATATTTTAAATCAGGAGCATAACTGTCTGGAAGACTTAAAAAGGGAAAATATTCAATGATTCTTCATCCAAATAATTCACAAAGAGCTGAAAAAAAAATGGAGACTATACTCTGGTCTGATTCCTAGATCTGTATGTACCTTAAAGTAATCCATCCCTACTATCTTCGTGTTTTTTACTTAAACTGCATAGCAGCATCTTCCAAAGATCAAAATATATTGTCAGTTATGTACAATGCTTTACACACTTAAAATAGATGTTGAGGTCTTCAGCACCATTCTAGTTTTATTCACTTGCTATTAGTACCACTAAAAGTAGTTTTTTTTTTTTTTTTTTAAGTATAGGCTTTCAAACAACCTTGTAACTTACCCATATTTGCCTCTGACCTTCAAGTCACAAGGGAAGAGACATCAAGTTTAAAGATCAATTTCAATTCTATTTTGCTGTTTTGACATGATTAACATATAAAGACCTAAAGCAGAAGCAGACTGGAGTATCTAACAGCCCTAGAAATGTGCATTTTAAAGCAGAAGCAGCATACCAAATATTAAATTGATATTTGTGAGATTAATATACTTAGTTGAACTTAGAAGAGAGAACAAGGGTTTTCCTTCAGCATCGTCTCTGCAATGCATTTTCCTTTGACAAGCCCAATAACAAATAGCCTAAGATAGGGAAAGCCTAATAATTTTTACATTTAACACACCAAAGAGAGTAACTGTTATGAAACTTATCTCCATAAATGAGAAACCAGGAGCTGACTCATGAAGAGGTGAAAACAAAATTGAGACTCAGTAAGGAAGGGTTATCCTTGAGCTACAGATCTCCAGAGCACTGTGCAACAAGACTCTGACCTAAAAGGTGACTGGCTTAGAGGAGATGCTGTCTTTGGAAACTTGACAAAGAGTACAACATACAACATACAACAGACATGTATATGACACTGAATATTTGAGTATTTGGAGGCCTTAGAACTCAGAGAGACTAGACAGACTTAAAACTGAGCAAAGAAGGGTAAGGAGGAAAAAGAAAAAAAAAAAAAAAAAGCATTCTACCTCATCTAAAAATGTCAGAGAAGAAAATAAGTGCTCTAAAGAGATGGAATACAATATAGATCTTAGGTGCACAAAGGACAACACAGAATACAGAATTTTTAAAGGACATAAGCCTCAGTATTTACATAGATTTATATAGGTGTTTGGAAGACAAAAATTTTACGCTTCAGGAAAACATTTCATGTACTCCGAAGGAGCAAACACTGCCAGACCTCTAATGCTGGACCTTTCAACCATCTAAGTGAAGGTAGCTTCAGTTGAAGAATTTTTTTTGAGTAACAAGTAAATATGGTTTTAGATCTTTATTAAAGTTATAAATATTTCTGCAATATATGCAAAAAAAAATCACTTTTTTGAGTTCTTTACATCAGATTTGATTCAATGGGGTAAAGTTAATTCAATAATGTTTACCAGCATTGCAGATTAGTATGATTGCTGTTTTCAGCCTCATTATACTCAGAAATCAGTTTACAAACTATTATCTATTATATTTTTCAGGAAATGCTGCTCTGCTTCCCTATACCTTATTTTTTGAACAAACATCAGTTCTTTTGCCAAACGAAGAAATGCTTGGAAATATTGTTACATGAATTTTATTTCCTTTGCACGTGAAGAAGTTTAAATGAATGGCAGCCTCCAGTCATACATAATTCACTGAATTTTCATTTCATTCAGGCTAGCATTCTGGCAGAGTGCTGTAAGTTTTCATGATAAAATTACAGAAGAATAAGAATAGAATACTCTGAATTTTAAAGTAAGATTTTTTTTCATGGAAGGAACCTGAAGACCCCAGTTTCACAAATACACACATACACGCACTTGTGTGCAGGATCCTAGAACCAAAAGTCATCCTGAGACCACAAAAGGAAGCAATATGGAAAACAACAGAGAAATTCAATGTAAATATGCATATACCAGTGCATATTAAATTAAAAAAGAAAATCTAAATAATTACATAGACTAGAAGGACATCTCCTGGCTTTGCCTAGTGTCACATAACCTGACGTATAAAAAGGACTGAACAGGTGATGACTTTGCTGACTGCTAAAAGGGAAAAATATTTTTTTGACAGTCATATTACAGTATCACTTTTTGCAGTTCAAGAAGAGACAAGAAGTAAGTAGAATAACACTGTGAGTAATTTCTGTGAGTAAAGATAAAACAAAGTCTTGCTGTGAAAACAAATTTCTTCTTGTGGAGTTAATTGCACTGTCAACTCTCTGGATGATATTGAGAATAAATGATTCAACACCTATCACCATCTTGTCTACCTTGTGCTCCTGCAAAAACAATTTCACTGTTTGAATAATTTCTCACTTTAAAAAGATTAAATTTTATGTGACATAAATAGCACTTAGCTTTTACATTCTCGAAGTAACAAGTTTTGAAAGATCAAGAAGGCTTCAAAATTTCACAGTAGTAGATAGAGTACGAGTATTTGGTGTGGATATTCTGTCACGGTTCTCACAAAATGGTAAAGAAGTATTCTGTCTAACCTCATATAACTCACTCAGATTTGGCTAGTGATAATGGGCTGTTATTGCTGTTTAATGTCTTTTCAAATAGCTGCATTGCATACAACACCAGAACTCAAGTACTAATATGATGAATAGCAATTTTGATTCACTTTAAAACAAAAGAGTTCAAGATTCCCTTCTCCTCTAAAATATATAGAACTTTAGAAGTTTGAGGCTTTGTTTTTGAGAAAGCAAGGAAGCAGTGCATTTGTAAAGGAGTAGAGAAACTGATTAGCTTTTGATCATACTATTCTTTAACAGGTCACTGCATTGCTGAGCCTCAGGAAAATCTCAGGCAAAGTAAAAGACTTCTAAACACCTGAAGACATTTTAATTTACAAAAATGAAGCAGTTCTTGAATACTTTTACAGACCTTAGTAGAGACTCTGACCCCAAGAAAAAAAAAACAATAGATACACGAAATCTTAAAAACACATGTTCTGCCTTCTGGTTGCTCTCTGCTCTCAATTAATATCAAAGGCCACTAAAATGTAAAGATTAAATGAGGAAAAAATAATGTAAAAGTTGCTTGAGCAGAGGCTATAGATCATGTATTGGACCCATTTGTGATCATCACAAAAAATGCAGGAAGTTATAAAGATGATCAAAGCATCTAATAGCCTGAACAATGCTTAATTCCTCCATTCCTCTTTTCTGGCACTCAAATGATTACAAGAAACTGTTTGGGTCAGATCATACATCTATCGTACCCAGAATTTTGTTTCCAAGAGTAGGAAATTGTTTCCAAGAATAGGTCATGTTTGGAACAGAACAAACATAATAAGAACATAACATTGTTTAATAATTAGCAGTTTAGGGACTTCCTGAGACAGAGATTTATATTCCACAGTCTGATTTTATTTCTCTTCCATGAACAGGCCCAGTTGCTCTTTAATTGCACAGAAATTTGGCACATTTCATTCATCCCATGGCAAAAGTCTTACAAAATAATTGCACAACATACGAAGCAAGATTTTCATTTGACCCTTTTTTTGGTTTGAATCTGACATGACACTTCCCATCTTCATTTATTACCCCTTGTATGAGGAAAAGACCACAATCAATCCCCATTTAACTTCTCAATGATGTTCATGCTTTTATTAATTTGTTGCATCATATTGTGCAGTTTTCCTTCCAGACAGAAAAGTCCTAACCTGATAAAACAATACCTATATGGGAACCATCACATAATTTAATCACTTTTCTTGTCACTTCTTTATTTCTGCTCCAGGTCAACAGTTTTTTACAATTGCTGAAAACTGAATAGATAGTTCATAAACTGATTTCTTACAGTCCAGAGATTTTGTTTCCAAGTGGCAATGTTCCATCCATTCAAGGAATTTAGATCTGCTTCTTCCCATAAAAGTTTGGATTGTTTTTCCACAAGTACATTACTACACAACTTTAATGTTTAATTTCTTCTGAAATTTCTATAGTCAGTCACTTAGCTTTCTGAAATTCTCGACAATTATTCATTAACTTTATTTATAGGAGTCACCTTATACATGTCTTGACTGTGAACACAAAAATTTACACTTACTCCCTGGTTGAACTTTTTAATTTTGCTATTTTTAATCTCTTTAAGGCCACTCTTCTTCATTTGCTTAATTGATTTCCTCAAAAACCCTTGAGGAAAGAATTTTGTCAAATATCTTGAAAACCCAAGTAGCCTATCCTAAAAAATAAAATCACCTTATGATGCTGAAAATACTTGACTTACACATGCCTGGATGTGTAGAAAGACTATGTAGAAAGATTAGTAAGCCACATAGAATATATCCCTACAAATTTTAAGAGCAAATTCAGTGAAGTCAGAGCACAATTTTATGTAAAGCAAAAGCATAAGCAGTATATTTTCAATTACTTTTGGTTTCTTTAATTTTTAATTTATTGTTATAATATACTGCATATAACTCAATGAATAAGAAATCAACACAAATGATAAGATTGTTGGAGCATGTTCAGAGAAATATCCTATTATGAAAATTTTATGTTTTGGATCTTATTACAACAGTGACCTTTGAATACCAAAAAAGAACTAACAAACAACTGTATAAAGTATGAAAACATGATTAAGAAAAATCTCTCTCTGAAGTCTATCATCTGGTTAAAAATATAACTGTTTATCTGAGAAGAGAAAAAAAGATGCACATATGTTACATACATACCATGCGAACTCTTTTGTTATTACTTCAGGAAAGGACAGGTAATTGTAGAACAGGTCCCCTGTACTCATATTTTTCATCATATAGTACTATTTATCTATGATATATCTACCTCTTTCATCACCTAGAGTTATAAGAAGTAAAAGTATTTCGTTTTCTTACTACACTTTAAACACCAGAGACACATCATCTCTTCTATCTTGCTTTTAATGTTAAACTTTATTTTTATATGAGATTTTCCTAGCATACAGCATCTGAAAATTAAAGGTCAGAGATATTCACAAATTAATAACTATATATAGAAAGATTTTACAGAATTGGATACAGAAATAATTAATCTATACCAGAAACATATATACCATAACTTAATTTTATGGCTACAAAAGATCCAGGTGGCAATTGCATTCAGTTTTCACTTTAAAAAGGTATTTACTTATAGAACAATTGATGTCTGTCTATTTGGTGTGGCAGTGATTTAAAGCACAGAAATTACTTATCATATATAAAACAAAACTGAATAGAAAAAAATACTTTTGACTCCTAAAGGAACTTAAAACAGAAGCTGAAAATTCTTTTGATATGGATTGTAATTTGTGTCTAAAATTTCTCATTTTTAAAACTTTCCAGCTTGCACTGTAGGTATAGATTAGGAAAACTTTATCTCCTCTAACTTTTAATCAAAAATGCTGGCCACCAAGGCAAAAGTAGCTGTTTTAATTCTTTCTCTGGTGGATGAAGAAAGACAAACATTTCTCTTCAGGAGAGAAAATCTTCTCATCTCAATTAACCACTGATGAATTAGCCTAGGCAGTCATTTTAAGACAAGATTAAGATTCAAAATGTTTATGAAGTTAATGAAGCTGAAGTTAGTCAGATGAGCCCACCTTACAGATAGTAGTACTATTAGTTCAGTTACTAACTGTACGACACTGTAATCTTCCCAGGGAATTGTTAGCTCTTACTCATTTCATTTCCTCAAAATAGATCCCAGAAGTAATAAAGGTATAACAAAACATCAGACATAAGTGATGAGTTCCATAAGCAAGCTGGCTTTCTATTCTCATCAATCCTAAATCCTATTTTGTATAAGCACTGAACTCTGTCTTGTGCTCGTGGATCAAGCTAGTGGAACCGAATGAAAAGTTAGTATCTTCTTTTGCAGGCACTCCAATTTTAAATGCACTTCAAGCTGTTCAGTGTTAATGTTTCTGCTCCCAGGACTTTTTTCAGAATTAATAAAATGAAGGAATAAACAAACTTCTTACACTTTACATTGCCTTACCAGGCTTTAAAATATAAAACTAATTCTGGTCAAAACAAAAAGGGCTAACAATCCTTAATAAGATTAATTGCTAATTACTGATTATTTACCAGTTTTAGTGAATTGAATTTACTAAAATTTAGAATTGATTTTCTAACAGCAACCAGGATGAGTCATCCTGTTCTAGATGACATTCTCTCTTCAGAAAATTAGTCATCAAAAAAAGTAGTTGAATTCACTTTTCTTTTGAAATACACTTTGTTTTCCTTGATATTTAACATTATAACATGCATTAACAGGCAGGATGCACATATTTAGAAATAATGCATTTAATAAACTTGCACAGATTTCCAGAAATTGAAAACTACCAATAATAGTAAGAAACATAATGGATATAGAAAATCTGAAAATGTCTTGCAACACACAAATCTTCCTTGCCTTTCCTACTTCCCTGGTAGCATAAGTGTCCTCAGAGTATACATGGAATTTATTTCTGGACTATTTCTTGACTTACTGGTTTTAGTAACCTAAATGCCAGTCCAGAAACAAAAGCAAACGGAAGCTCAGTTTCCCAAATTTATTTATTCATATAAGAGATTTTGGAATAAAATTTAAAGTTAAATTTAATTTAAAGAACAAAAGCACTCATCACTTGTCAAAGTATTTTGTAAAGGGAATTGGTAGGAAAGAAGGACAAGAAAGGACAAGGTCAACAAACACAGACAAACCAAAGTATATTTAATCATCTCCATTCCCACTGATATGTTAATCCCTGTGCCTCTATGTTTTATTTGCACACAGTAATTGCAACCATGATTGCTTCTCTTATTTAAAACTCATGATTTATGAGAGCAGCATTGTAAAATAGAGATCTTTTTTTCTTTAGTTAGATTCTATTGTATCTTCTTTCTTTTTTTTGTATGGATAATTTCTGTTTCCTGGAATGGGCCAAATAAGTTGATTTCAGTAGCTGTACCAAACTACTTTTGTGATTTTAGAGTAAACAGGCTGACTACTTTAAGTTAAAAACTAAAATAGCTGCTGAAAATATGTAAAGAGAATTAAACATATTCATTCTACTTTAAAAAAATGAGGCTGCAATAAACCACCAGATTTTATGTTTATGAAGTTATGTAGTGCTTGAGCAGCTCTGATTACTATAACATCACAGTCAAGTTAGCTTTCCTTGTGCACCACAAAGAATATGGTTTTCTACTTTACATTTCTATACTTGTCTCGTGGTATATGAATAAACATGGGCAGGACTGCAGAATAAAAGCAAACAAGCAAATATATATTCCTCGTGCTAATATTATTTCTCAGGATCCTCCAGACATCTTTATCTAAACACAGATTATCTCTTCCATAGAATAAACTGAATAATTCATGCCTGCTCATAATCTAACATAAATTATCATAGCAATGTTGATTTCAAAATTATACTGGAAAAATTATAGTAAAGTCTAGCAAAGCTAAATGATCAAGACATGGTGTAAGTGAAGAAAAAAGAAAAAGAAAAAGAAAAAGAAAAAGAAAAAGAAAAAGAAAAAGAAAAAGAAAAAGAAAAAGAAAAAGAAAAAGAAAAAGAAGAGAATTACAAAATTTAGCAGGATGTCTTCTCTCACATTATCATGACGATATCTATCCCACTTAGGAAGGAGCCTTGTATCCTTAAATCACACAATAGCCCATGCTAAATTTGGGAGAATATCTGAACTCTGACAGTAATATTCATCTGTTTTAAACTCTTGAAAACCAATAAAATTAAAATTAGACTTTTTGAAATGGCATGATGTAAATTACAAAAGATGGGGAACACCTATAACTAACTGCTGAAGTGAAAAAGAAAATTTGGGATTACATTCCAAAAGGATGCTCATGCTTCTAACTGGTATACCTATATCATCAAGAATATTTGATTGCCTCTTCATCCTAAAGCAATTTTATTTCAATTTTCAAGTCAAATTTGTCCTTTACCTATGTAACCTCTAACTTCTTCTTCTACTGCTGTTAGAAAACCTGATCATTTCCTC
This sequence comes from Nothoprocta perdicaria, assembly GCF_003342845.1. Classification (NCBI taxonomy): domain Eukaryota; kingdom Metazoa; phylum Chordata; class Aves; order Tinamiformes; family Tinamidae; genus Nothoprocta; species Nothoprocta perdicaria. The sequence goes on along the minus strand of NW_020455921.1, from coordinate 3,750,103 downwards.
TCCCTCAAAAATATTGCAGCTTAAAATATTCATATAATTACTCAGCTTTAGGAATTTGTGATGGTCCCTTACCTTCTCAGAAGAAGTGAGAATGAAAATTATAGCAGTGCATTAAAGAGATTAAAAACTTTATCCATTTAGCAAAATTTTACACTTACACTATTGAAGAAGTTGAGTAAGAATTCCTGAAGATACGTTTCATATCACAATGGTACTGGAAACTTTTCATCGTAACTGGAATCTTCTATATAGATTTTGGTGTACCCGTGGAATTGCTTTTATTGCTGATTAAATATTTGATTGTCATGATGATGATATATTAACATGGTAAACATGATTTTGTAGGAATTTAATGAGAGAAAATGAGATATGTATGTAGAAATGCTGTTATATTTCTAACACTTGCAGAAGCTTAAAAGCATAATTTACATCAAAAGTTAAAATACCAATGACAGATATGAGAATCCGAAGTTCTTTAAAAATGTAACTGTAACTTGGAATAATCAAAATCATATCTTCTCAGCACCTAGTTGGCTTTGCTTTAAGTGGAAGAGTTGGACTAATGACCTCCATAGGTCATTTCAAATATCAATTGCAGTAGGTTTCCACAAAAGAAAAGACAATCTTATTAAGTAGTTAATATTATTAAGTACTTTTCATCATAACCTTTACTCACGCACAGGCTGGAGGAAGCTGACAGTCACATTGTCCCCAGTTGTGAAATATCAGAATCCTTCCCTACGCTGGGAGATACAAGCCTCTGTCAGGTGCTATGAATTGCCTTTCATGGTGTCTGGGCATAGACATAATGAGAGGAACAGTTATGAGAAGACAGGAGGAGCTCATCACTATAGAGCTGGAGATAGATTCTCAGAATGGATAGAGGTTTGGAAGAAATACTAACTGATACACTTTCAACATTCTTGAGGATTTTGGGCATCTCCTAGTACTTTGTACATGTTAACATGTTAAACAAAGGAACTTGAAAAAAAAAAAAGCAGGGCTCTCTTCCCTCCTCAGCCTGTAACTCCATAAAATATGTTTGGGTTGCTCAGATACTAAACAAATTAAAATTTAAAAATCCATAAAAGATTCCTTTATTACCTCTGGATTGCACAGTCACTCTCATCGCTCCTAATACATGGAGAGGTTGGCATATACTGGCTATGATTGTGCTGAGCCACATGAGCAAGGGGGAAGAATCCAGTAGATACCACAGTGTAGCATCCATTGTGTGGCAGTTGACTTCCCACAACGTATTAAAAAAAAAAAAAAAGGGGGGAGGGGGAAATAAAAAGTGAATCACACTCATATATCATTCTGTATTTAATAATTTGGGAAATCATACATAAAAGGTCTCTTCCTGAAAGTTCTTTATTTGATATGCTAAGATCTTGTTTTCACCATGTATGCTACATTTTATTTTGGCAAATAATGAGTCAATTTAGCAACATGACTAAGGAAAAAGTTAGCATACACCTCATGGAGTTTTTGAATACTCTTGTTAATGCCAGTTTCAAAATGACAAGGACCCATAATTAGATCTTATTATGTGAAAAGATTGAGTCCAATAAAGAAGAAATTGAAAGACCATTCAAACCAGTGAATTGCCAAAACAGATTTTCCCCTCTGAATAATTAAACAGCTTAATTTTAAATAGTGTATTGTGTATGGTAGTGAAGAGCTTTAAAGCAGTGTACTACATGCTTCAGTATTCGTTATATAATGAGCTGTTACTTGCTAAGTCTGATGGTTTTAGTATCGGGTGACATTTTGGAGAAATAATCATCTATGCTGAAGGAGAACAAAAGGAATCTAGATATATCATATCTAGAATCATATAATATCTTACGGTTTTTATTTAGGGCTTTCCATTCATGTAGCATGTTTTAAACAAAGGAGAAATTTTCATCATTTATCACAAAGGAGTAAGGAAATGCAGAGGAAGTTGATCATTTGCACAGTCAGACAAGTAGAATCTGTGAATAGTGTACAAGTTTTTTGAATCCCAGTGGGCTAATAAAAAAAGTACCTGAAAACATGGTAGCAATTCAAATTACATGGTATCAATTAGAATCTGCCTTATAGGATTGTCATCAGATCATAGAAAATTGTAAGATTTCTTTATAAGATTATAATCAGATCCTGGTTTTGTTTCAGAATTACAGGCAGATTATAAGTAATCCTGCCAAGAACAAAGGAATAAATTTAGAAGAACAAGAAGAATATCTAAAAATATATCAAACAATTAAATACCAAGTTATTTACTAAAAAAAAAAAATGTAAAATATGTATGATATGTAAACATATTTTGATTGGTTGCACTGCATAGAATTGTGAAGTCACAAAGTCAAATGATTTACATCAAATATATTTAAATTGTGTTGTTTGTTAATTAGCAGTACTACTGAAAAGTTAGTTAGCCCCAGGAGTTATTTTCTAATTTAAACTAAAATTATCAACTATATGAGATGGTAAATTGCTTGATATTTAGCCAGGACAGATTCCGAGGTCCTGAACCCCTGTAATTCCCAGTGCTTGTTCAAAATTCAGACAAAGAAATGTTCTGAAATCAAAACTTTCATGCATGACAGCAGGGGGCAAAGATATGGAGGACATCCAATTCTCCAGGTGCCAAAAAAACAAAAGGTGAAAGTCAGTCCTCATCAAAGGTAACACAGGCTCTCTGTTTGCCTGAGGGCTGAAGACTAGCTTTGCTTTTCCAAAAACCGAAAACTAAATGGGGAGTAGAGGGATGGAGGCAACATGGCTGACTATATATGTTATTATATATGGGTTGGAATCTCAGAAAAAAGAAATCTCCTTTTTTTCACGTAGAATGAGTTGACTAAGTTATTTAAAAGGGGAAAAAATCTGTAATTTTTTTTTTTGTTTTTTTGCAACACCAACAAACAGATTAACCAAAGGATGAACAATAGGGGAAGACTGGAGGTAGAAATGAGACCATGTCACTCCCATGCTGTGTACTCCATCCTTGCAGACAGAAGAATTTACTTTCCTCTGTTACCCCATTCAGACAACAGGGTATGAATTATCTCATTCCCTATAACACTTAAACTCATCTAACTAGCAACTTCAAGGACAAAGCACATGCATAGAATTGTATATATGCTTACATTCATAATGATGAATTAAAATCAAAAGATAATTCCTAATTATTTATTGTGCTATAAAACCATATTTTGTCTGTGATTCATAAGAGAGAAAGAATAACCATAACACATTTAAATAAAACCTGTGATGTTAAATTTCCCTATTGTGAGATTATATATATCAGAACACTTGCATTTAACTACATTTATTACTTGTCTATGCCCCTACATTTTGTCTCCAAGCACTGAATGCTTATTTTGAGCTAGATAGATTGAAAAATGTTATCATGTCTTCCTCTAAACCAGAAATTTGAGTACAACAAATGGAAAAGAAATCTTCTAAAAGATTGTGTCATCCTTTTTTTTTAAATAAAAAAAAAAAAAAAGGAAAAGGTTTTTGGATTCCTTTTTTTTCTTTTGCCTTTTCCTAAGAAAAGGATTTCACTAAATCATCTTCCTGAAAATATTATTGTGATTTTTTTTCAATTACATTAGCTTTCTAATGTAAGTGAACATTGTCCTCTTAAGATGGTATTTGAAGATAAGAGTAACAATTTTTCCTAAACAACATATTATGTTTTGACAACTGTGGAATCCTTCTCACACAGAACACTTCTAACCATTCCTCTGAATTTGCTTTCAGAAACTATACTGAAGCTCAAACAGCAGTTTAAGCCTAAGGTAATGATGCACTTTCTTACCTGATTTTCATGTTTGTTTTTAATCTGCCAATATGAAATGGACTCTGATTAATAACTAAATTTAATAACCCCATAAATCTGTAGCTACTATAAAATCTTTACAAATTAATAGCTGCAGGTATTGAATTTGTACCTTTTGATATATTTTAATATTGCCTGTTTCATATGTCTGCGAACAAAAAAAAAAAAAAAAAAAAAGAAACATTCCCTATAGCAATGTTCAGATTTAGGCTTTTAAAGGTCTAACTCCCTGGAGACTAATAAATACTAAGAATTCTTCCCTAAAAGACCCATCCCATGAAATGACTTACCATTAATGATTGTATTGCAAATATAAGATAGTAGCTTTGTGCCAGAGCAGTACAAAAAAAGGGAATATATCATCATATGTAAGAAGTTTTTTCCCTAATCATCTTAGTAACAATCCTCTCAGTTGATGTTATGACAGTAAATATTCTATAGAATTAATTAAAACTACATAAAATATATGTAAAATCTACTACTGATTACTGAAAGAAAAAAGCAAAGACTAAAACCCAAAGTGATCTATTATTGGCATTTCTTTCTTGTTACTAGCTAGCTAGTATTCTTGGGAAATAACTTTAACAAGAAGAATGCTAGAAACTGAAGTGAGCTTTACAGTAGAAAGTTTGGTATTTATAGACTCATGATAACTTCCCTTTTTCCTGTCATAATTTATTTTAAATCTTGCAAGTAATCTCTGACTCTTAAAATATTTATAACGTCAGCAGAAAGAATACAATTCCACTGGTAATTGTTATTAAACAAGAAAGTAACACTGATGTTTATCATACAAACAGAGGTTTATAACCTGAGTAAAATCAGGTGAGACAATATCCTCTTAGCCATTCTTTGTATAGATGTATAGTACAATTGATTCTGTTTCTGTTTTGCCAAGTTAATTGCTGTAGGTCAAACAGCATAGCATACCTGCCTTTCATTCTGTTTTAGACATTTCAGGGAGAAATCTCATTTACAGGGGGGATTTTTTGTTATTTATTTTAGTTACTGCAGAATAATTAGAAGATACCACAAAATATGGACACAGATATAAAGCAACTGCTAAAATGATCCCCCCCCCAAAAAAAAAGGTAATTTATTTTAATTGGAAATAAAAGAATTTTTGCACATAATTTGGTTGATTATAGAGCTAACAAACAATTAAAAATTGCTATACTGCTACACAAAAAGTAACAAGGAACCTTCCTTGCTTGAAGGACAAGCAAACAATGACTTCAATCATATTTTGTTAAAGTTGGAAAGTCATATCTCACATTCTGATAATACCAGTAATATGAGTCCAATAGATACACAGGTGAAGAAGTTCAAATTTAGGTACAGGTTATTGTACTTAAATGGAAATATAAAATTAATTAAACAATTTGGAATGAAGAATTAAGTTTTTATGTCAAAAAATACAAACCCAACATGGCATAATATAACATGGCCACAAAAAAGTAAAACACTTAAGTTTCCATTACAGTTCTCTTTATTAGTATCCAAAACTACATTTACATATCACAATAGAGCAGAAAACAAGACTATGTTGGCTTCTCTGAAAGTCGTAGCAAATATATTGAAAGGAGCACCTCCACATTCATGTAGTACAGTACCCATGACAACTAATTATCTCTAGTGAGAACAGTCCACAGTCCACCCTAGTACATAAACTGAAAGAATTCAAGTATGCTGTATTCATCCCAACTGAATTGCACAAGACTGTCCTGCATACTATCTTGATTGAGCTCACACTAATCACACATTGCCAATTCTGCCATAGGCATGTTTCTGCTTTTTATGCCAAGGTTACTAATGGAAATAACAAACAAGAGTAAACACATTCCTAATTGTCCCAAAATATTCTTACATAAACCCATTAAGAGTTGTTTCAGGAGGTGCAAAACACAAATATATCAATTCTGTTTGCTCTTTGCATGCACCTTCCAGAAGATTTCAAGTTGATTCAAGAAGCTCATATTATCTTACGTATTTCAATCTTGTGTTACAAATCTGATACAAGCATCACATTTCATGCATTATAGGACTTAAAGTAATGAAGGAAAAATCCACTGTGAAAAAAAATACTCGAATAACCTAACAAGTAAAAGTGGATTAACAACATCTGATCTGTTGAGATGTTCACCTCGCCCACTCTTAAAAAAACTGCAGCCCCCTGGGAATCATGCTCAGATTGCACAGAAAAAGGGAACATCTCCATCCCCAGTAGGACAGGGGAACCCACAACCCAGAGAGCGGGTACATGTGTCCCCACATTGCTAGCAAGTAGGGAGGTGTATGCATTTAAGTCTGTGTCAGTGCATAGATGGCTGAAATTAGAATTTATTGAGATTAGTTATAAAAAGTTGCTTAGAAAGCAGTAGGCATTTACTAACATCTTCTCTCTGTTACTGTTGTTTATCTATTGTTTTACTGATACTGATTTGAATGTATAGTTCATTGACTGCCAGATAACTACATGCCATTAATAAAGAAACTACTTTGATACTGTTTTTTTCTTTTTTATTTTAAAACTAAATTAACTGAGGATATTTTCCCTGTGGCATTCATTACCACAGGAAAGTTATTAAGTAATATATATAATTAAATAATATATAGAATTTATTCAATTCAAACAATAGGGGTGCAGCTGACCCTAAACAGGCTTCTGCTGCTGGCAACATATGTATGGAAACAAAATATTTCCATAGTGACACTTTTAACATTTGAACTTTGGAGCACATATCACTGCCCTCCAAGGCCGACCCACTTCCAGCTCTCATTTAGTGACTATCTCACTACAGGACTGGTTGCCAGTGTCTCTAGTAACTCTTATCCTGGCATTTGCTCCAAGTCCAGCTTCTGTTGCAGAAGCAGAAACCTCTTCTGGTGTGGATTTAAAAACATAAACGTAGTCTAAATGAACAGAATATCAAAAGTCAGAAGAGCAAACCATGACAGGAGAAAAGAGAAACTGGTATTAGGCACAGCATTGAAGAGCAGTGTAGCTATTAGAAAGGTTTTACCTCACACCTCACTAAGGAATATTAAGAAGCATTTTGCTATTAAATTTTTTTCTACAGCTATAGAAAATACAGGATATATAGAAAATACAGGAGCTCAGTGTCTATAAGTAATTTGAAAGCCAAAGAAAACACTGTAGATACTTTTTTTTCCTTAAAATCAATGCCCACTTATCAGTGGAGCTGATGGTCGGCCTCTATAAAACTATTTTAAATTGATAAGCAAAGCTGAACTTGTCTAAAGAAAGAATAACAATCATGCTGATCTTAGTTACACCTATAACAAATATTTCATTGTATCATACAATCGAATTTTTAACGAGAGAAGCCATAGAAGAGATCAAATTCAGCAGAAACAACAGAGGGAATAGGAAGGTGGAAGGAACCTGAGCTCTGTTCATTTGATAGAAGTCTGATGAAGCACAAACTCAGCTCAGCTATCAAGCCATGTTTTATGATTTCTTAAAATGGTTACATTGAATGTACACTCATCATCAGGCAGTCTATGCCATATATGTCACACAGTTTTCACCCACCTTGCTGGCTGTCTATGGTCACCATTCAAAATGCATTACTGAAGGTCTTTATCATGATGGTAAAGCCCTGTAGCAACTGTTCAAAGCTAATTGCTATCATTTCTTTTTAGAATCATAGAATCATTATCATAGAATCATAGAATGCTTAAGGTTGGAAGGGACCTCCGGAGGTCGTCTAGTCCAACCCCCTGCACACGCAAGGTCACATAGAGCACGTGGGCTGCGTCCAAGCGAATATTAAAGATCTCCAAAGAAGGAGACTCCATAACCTCTGTGGGCAGCCTGTTCCAAGGCTCTGTCACCTTCACTGTTAAGCAATTTTTTCTGAAGTTCCTGTGGAAGTTTTGGTACTTCAATTTGTGGCCATTTCCCCTAGTCCTATTGCTGGCCATCACTGAATAGAGACCAGCTCCATCCTCCTCACTCCCTCCCCTGAGGTATTTATAGACACTGATCAGGTGCCCCCTCAACCTTCTCTTCCTCAGGCTGAACAGGCCCAGCTGTTTATGGTTGGAAAACACCTTCAAGATCATCGAGTCCAACCATGAACCCTTTAACACTATGCCTGTTAAACCATATCCCTAAGTGCCTCATCTACATGTTTCTTAAACACCGCCAGGGACTGTGACTCCACCACTTCCTTGGGCAGTCCGTTCTAATACTTGACTAGCCTTTCTGTGTAGAATTCTTCCTAATGTCCAATCTGAACCTCCCTTGGCATAACTTGAGGCCATTTCCTCTTGTGGTATCTGTAGTTATTTTGGAGAAGAGATCGACCGCTGCCTCACTACAGTCTCTTTTCAGGGAGTTGTAGAGAGCAATATGATTTCCCCTGAGCTTCCTCTTCTCCACATTAAATAACTCCAGCTCCCTCAGCTGCCCCTTGTAAGGTAAGGTCTGTTCTCCAGCCCCTTCACCAGCTTTGTTGCCCTTGTTTGGACTCACTCCAGCACCTCAATGTCCTTCACGCATTGAGGGACCCAAAACTGAACATGATATTTGAGGTGTAGAATCATTAGCGCCAAGTATGGAGGGACCATCACTTCCCTAATCCAGCTGGCTACATTTTTCCTGATAAAAGCAAGGAGTCCTCTGTCCTTCTTGGCCACTTCGGTACGCTGCTGGCTCATGTTTGTCTGTCTGTCTACCATGCCATTTTCTGCCACGCAGATCTCCAGCCATTCTGCCCAAAGCCTGTGAAGTTGCATGGGGTTGTTGTGACCTAAGTGCAGTCCCTTCATGCAGACAGTCGATAAAAAGGTACTAACAGGACTGACACAAAGCCGGGTCCTGGGGAACATCCCTTGTGACCGATTGCCAGATGGATTTAACTCCATTCACCATCACTCTCTGGGCCCAGCCATCCAGTCAGTTTTTCATCCAGCAAAGAGTCCACCTAAGACATGAGCTGCCAGCTTCTCCAGCAGAAGGCAGTGGGAGACGGTGTCAAAGGCCTTATGGAAATCTAAGTAGACCACGTCCACAGCCCTTCCCTCATCCACTAGGTGAGTCATCTCGTCATAGAAGGAGATCAGGTTGGTGAGGCAGGATCTGCCTTTCTTGAACCCGTGTTGGTTGTGCCTGATCCCCTGGTTGTTACGTACATGCTGTGTGATTGCCCTCAAAATTACCTGCTCTATAACTTTCCATGATACCAAGGTCAGTAGTTCTGACAGGTCTGTAGTTCTCCAGATCCTCCATCTAACTCTTTTTGTAGATGGGCATCACATTGGCAAGTCACCAGTCATCTGGAACCTCACCTATTGACCAGGACCACAAGTCACATATGACAAGGGGACATCCATTGTTATTATTTTTATGTTCAAAGAATTGTCAATGATTGTCAAAGAATTGTCAATGAAAAGTCAAATGATTTGAAAAAGTTATGCAACCTATTTATACCTAAAGACAATGCAATTTTCAGTTTATTTTTGCCTCCATATTTTACAGAAAATGGCCAATTTAAATTGTATAAATAAATGTTCCTACTCTTAGCTGAGTACTAATTGTAGATACAGTACAGCCAGGTAGGAGGGACTTACTTGACAAATCTATTTTGAAGAGAATGCTATTTGTAGAAGAGGCAAGATGTGATAATCACAAGAAATAGTGAATGAATCTGCTCCCCAAAGAAGCATTAATGAATAAAGGAAATATAGTGGGATCTTTGCCATAAATCAAGCATGTTAATTACCTGAGAAGTAATAATCTTAAGCCAAGTGGAGATTCATAGCAATCTTAAGTCGGGTAGAGATTTATTTTTGCACTTTCCAGCACAAGCCCAAATTTTCATCTGCTTTGCAGAAAAGGCTAGTTTTGCCCCTAACAGCAGTTAGGGAGAGGTATCACCCAATCACAAGCAGTAACTGAAGTTTCTCTGGGAGCCTACAAGCTAGAAAGGAAAAATCATAAGTAAAGATCTCTCTCTGTGTATTTTGAGAGAAGCATGCAAATGTATGATTGAAATAAAGTGGAAGTGAACAGTGGCAGTGAAAGAAATGGCAGTTTGAGTTGCCGCCCCGAAGCATATAGAAGACCTACCATCCTGTTTTACCTGCTTGGGTTTCATAGTGGATTGCATAAAGGAATACAGACATTCATTCTTTAGTGTTTGCTCCCCCTTCGGCAACCACATTTGCACTACCACAGTTTCATTTGGTTTTGCTTAGCAACAAAACCTGGTAGGATACAGCATTTATTCAAAAGCAATGCCTCACTGGTATAACAAGATTTTGTACACCAGGAATGTATTTAGAAAATCATAAGCAGCAAAGCATGGAAGGGTAAAAAATTTTTACCTCTAGTTATAATAAATTCATTTCTAATTATTAAATTCTGCCTTTTTATTTCTCATGTGTTCTCTAGTATTATCTGAGGCAGAGTTGGATCTTTATATATACTGATATACAGAAGGAATTGCAGAACAATGTAGAAAAATGAAATCTTGTGTTTCATTGTGCAGCTTCAAAACCATTTTAACAAATACAGGATAAGAGCTCTGTTTTGATTCCAAAGATTTAAAAATTTCTACAGTATACTCAGAGTTTATTTAGCTTTATAATAGTATTTTGGTGCTTGGAAAAAAGTCTTGGTGATGAAACATGCCAGGTAAGCAGACTGAGATCATGCAGCATAACATTTTGAATAAAAAGTCTTCCAGAAGAAGTGACAATGAACCTACACGCACACGATGATTCCACATATCCTCTTGTTCACAGTAGTTTTCCTGGAGGGCCATACAAGACACTTGTGGCCATACAAGTTCTGTTTTCTAATTCTAAAATATTAATACGGGTTTGGCTAGGGAAAAAGAAAGAAAACAAACTGGAAGAGAGGTTTGTAAACTTGTAGTTTACCTTTGTAAACTACATGGCCAGCCCATTAAGTTCTTGGCACACCCTCGACTGAGATGATTTATTTTTTCTCTACTACTGCTTATAAAACAAATGTTATTACACTCCATTTCTCATACTTTGGTTGGTTCCTTAATTTCTGTGCTCTTTCAAGTGTAGTCATCTCATAATTGCATATTTTAGTACAGCCAAATAAATTTGATTGAATACAAAAAAATAGATGAATTACCATAAAACTTTACATTGACTTTTTTTTTTTGTTCTCAAAATTAAAAAGGTAAACTAGTAAAGTAGTAGTATTTCTTGATAAAACTGATAAATCTGAGATTTTATCAGACAGAATTAACAGACGTGATTTTGACCTGATCACTCCACAGCTATTTCTCAAATGCATATACATCAGAGAGGGGGGAAAAAAAAATCATTATTCATATAATCTAGACTTTAGCCCATATTTACAGTTCAGAGATAAGGAACACATAGATTTACCCATAGATAAGCAGGACTTAATTGCTAAGCATATTACAATGTGAGGAGAAAAAATAAAGCAAAAGGGTTTGTTTGGCAGACATCTGCATAGTTTTGTGTTCTGGACTACATGCAGAGTGGCACAAAAAGCAGGTAGACATTCTTTAAAGCATTTGTATTACATTATTTTAAAAGATCATGAAACTCAAGGACACCTGACCAACAAGAGCAGCTGAAATTTGGCAAATCTTTGTTAATGGCAGCATCATTAAAACTTTACAGAAGAGAGGAATGAGAACTCCTTCAGCAGCTTGTACTAACCTCTTTATAACAACAAATGATGAGAAATAAGTTTATTTATATATAATTTTGAGTTATGAAAGATAATATATACACCAAACTAATATATGGTCTATACCAGTTTTAACTTACTGGTATAAAACACTATAAAGGCACAACCCTTGTATCTCTGGGTGGCTGAACCATGAGGGAAACATACTATAGAAGAGGCAGGCACACTACAGAAGGACACGAGTAGAAAGAGAAGTCCATCCTCCCTTCCTCATCTCAATTGTTCAACCAGAAATATGATTGTCAAAGAGTCATGCAAAACAACACTGCTCCCTATTGTTTCCTACTTGCGTGGAGCTGTGTGCTGAGCCTGTATACACAGTGTTTCTACTCAGTTCCAGTAACATCACTATAGCGAGAGACAGAGATGGGCTTTCACATGCCACTATCTACTTAATCCAGCAGCTAGATCTATTCCAACTGAAGTAAAGAAGACCAAGGAAACCTGTCAGTGTGTAGAATACTTTATAACTCTCCAAGAATGCTTTCATGAAGGCCTCTCAACGTTTTGACCTACAAAGTAGTGATCATACTCTTACAGAGGTCCCAGCAGGAACAAGCACTCCTCTGCAACAGATCCAAGGCCAAACCAACCTGTGCATTGTGCAGTTGTCACCCTGCACTACTGGCAGGTCTCACTCATATAATGTACCATAATTTACACATAAATAAAACTATATTCTTAATCTTAACATTGCTCTGCTGCATACCAGGAAGCTCTCGCTATGCATAAATGTATTATTAACAGCTGTCACACCAGGTCATCCTCAACTGCAGTGGCTCATCTATCTTTGCTACAGATTTCTAATTAGCAGTTTCTGCTGCATAGCAGGAAGAGTTCTCGTTTTCTCAGAAATGTTATTCTATAAACAGGAAGAGAGCTATCCCTCTCTAAACAGCACTGTGATCAACCTAGTCTGGCAATTGAACAATAGGAATTAACATGCTGCATCTCTTAACCCATTATAATACAGTAATTGGAGTAATGAGCACGTGGCCAGAGATCTGTCTCCATGCCAATATTCTGCATGAAAAGTTATCAAGTATATCATGTTTAAGCAAATAGTAAGTAGATTTTTTTTTAATACAGTATTTTCTAGACTTGTGGGGATTGGTCTAGGTTGTTTAAGGGATGAGAGACGGCTGAGGGGCTAAGAAGTCAGATTCTTAACCAAAGAAACATTAACTTGTAGTAGCTTTTGAGTTTGTTTGTGTACTTTGTATGCAGTCCGTGATGAATTCAGGCTGTAAATCCCTTTTCGTGAAACCTTTGCCACCTAGGGATTTTTCAGAGAGAAACTAGAAATAGTTTTGAAGATAGCTGTCATTGCACTAGCATTGTTTTCTCTGAGCCCAAAACTATGATGTTAAATTACAATTAATTTCTGGAATTAATTGATATTGATTGAGATTGATAAAGATTGTCAGCAACTAGTAGACTGGTTGACAGACATGAAAGAATAAAACAGCATTTCCTTCTTTCATTCAGCAAGCACCCCCCTGCCGAAAATCAGTAGTATCTAAATACATTCTTCCTTCAGAAATCCTAAACTATCCAGCAATTTCCTTTACACTTCTAAATATTCAATGCAACACTTTCTTCCTCAGTTGAGAAAATTATTATATATCATGAGAACAACAGATATATGCATATTAGTAGTTTTCTTTTGGTTGCTTTGCCTTTCCCCTACTTTTTTTTTTAAGCTATAGTTAGAAGGAAAGGACTCAACTATATTGGAATATCAACAAGCACCAGACAGGAGAGAGGAAATATTCACAAAAAGCTTTGCAATAAATCCTTTCTCTCCACATTTTGCAGTTAGATGCAATTTCCACAGTCATTTAATAACTTCAGTCTCTTCGATCCTTGCATTTGCAGGTTGGCAACTCATGAGACTTTCAGAAAGAAAGTATGCCACTCAGATCTTAATTTCCTAAAAGGCAACAGATGGACTCACCCACCACTTTGGTTATTTGAGAGTCTGGAAGAGGCAGGAAATGGACATGCAGTAGCACTGACTTGAAAGCTTTTTGTTAGCTTCAGTCTTTGACTGGGATTTTCCTGCTTTTATTCAATTTCTGTTCATTTTAGTGAGTCCTTTTTCAAATTATATGCCAAATTATATGCCATATATCATGCAAGCCAATAAAATCATATTCTATTCCTTTTTGTAAATACTAATAAATTTTTACCATAACACTATAGATTTCCACATTGCAGCTGTACTTAAAACTATTAAATACAGACAAAGTTAAAGCTTGTACCTCAGATTTAGATGATTTTGATAAAATAGGATAGTTAGATATGACATCGAGTTTACACACTAAGGTATTTGTTTTGGGAAGGTTTTGCTTGCAGTGCAAAGGTAGATTTGTAAAATCCTTGAAGAAGATTCAACTTCTTTATCTTTTTCCTCTAGAGACCAGCTTATATGACCTATGTACGAAGTCTCTGTGAAGCTAGAAGTGTAGTGCCAAAGAGCATTGGTCATGGAGTACATTGCGTAAGGCAGTGAGCAAGCAGTGTTATAGCAGGCGGGATGGAAAGGCTACCAACGTCCAGCATGGTTTGCAGCATATGTTCATGGCTCACGTATTTGAGTTGTGCATTCCTGCAGCTCCTGACCCTGTTTGCGTCCAGCATCATCTTCTCTAAGCTTATATATAGTGTTGCATTTTGTGCAATCATCTGTGCTTATTTAAACTCATTAATTCCTATAAATAATGAGCCTCATCTTTTAATTAATATTTTAAAATTCAATACAATTCATAACTTCAGACTTGGACCAAAAGCTTGCTAATTATACTTTTACTGAGTATGTCTTTCATCAAAAAATTTTACCCGGCAAACCCAATATGAATCTTGATCTTAGTTTAGAGAAACATTGTCAGTTGGTTTGCTCGGTACTTTTTATCTGCCTTGAAGAAAGTCACAGCTGGATAAAATTCAGGGGAAATATGAGATTGCTTTTGATTAACATTACCTTCAGGAAGTTGTTTCTAGTTAGTCTGTTTGCTTTCTGAATTTTCCTCTGTAAAACAAGAAGCAGATATTTTTGACTAATGACTGCTGATAGTTACTCAATTGTTTCCCTGTGGATTTCTTTTATGAACACAGTTACATCCTGTTCAGTCCTTGTCATCAACAGGAGAATAATGAAAATATTTAATGTCTCAACATAAGATATGAAGACATCTTATCAGCATTACTCATTTTACTCATTTTGTCATTTGAGGGTAGGTCACTTTATAGCAGTTTTATAGGTAAAACACTGAGCTTCATGATTTACATGATCTGTTTACTACTCTAGAGCAATAAGCCCTAAAATCCACAGCATCTATTTTCCAGTCTCCTGCTGTAATCACTGGGGAAAAAAAAAAAAAAAAAAAAAAAAAAAAAAAAAAAACAGACAGCAACACCAGCAACACTGACCTTATTAGTCTCCTACCCATCCACCCATTATTTTTTTCCCTCTAATGGAGGAGAGCAAGAGAGGATGCAGAGCTTACCTTAAATTACTCTCCCCTGAATGAAAAATAAGATTTTCTTTAAAACAAAGCATCTTTTAAGAGTACAATGAGTACATATGTACCTCTGTGGTATTTCACTGTATATATCTTCATTGGGTAATATCACTTGCCTTTCACTGCAAGCTTTCCAGAGCAAGATTTCTTAAGCTTGTGCAGCCGCTATTAGGTTCAACCCTGGAAGTCTGTCAAATTCTACATATGCTCTTGATAATTGAGTTAATAATACTCAAGAATTTATACCAGGAAAAGTGAAATTTTTGAGCTAATAATTATAGTAGTGATAATCACAACTATTTGTTTTTCAGAATTTAACGTGACAGAGGATTTTGGTAAATCCACTAAATTTAATATGCTTATCTTGCTTCACTCCTGTTGTTCCCTAGAGGCCTTAATCATTCTTCCTTCCTAGTGTCATCAGCAACACTGGCAACTTACCAATAACTATGATAGAAAAATGAAGTGAGATTCATACAAAGTTTCACTGACTGGCAGGAAAAACAGAATCAAATCCAGGGTGGACTATGAATCATTGTTTTGTTTAAAAAAAATACAGCTGCAGAAAGATTTTTTTTTATTATTTTTAAGTGCTGTTCTCTCTATGTTTTTTAAAAAGGAGAAAAAAAATAAATTCAAGGGGATTAAAATTGCCAGGGCAAAGAACGGGGATTATACAGGCTGTTTTTACTTTAGATAATAATAAGAAAAAAAGATTTACCCAGAAGCATTTATTTATAAGTGCTATTTCACTGTAAAACTCTTGCTACAGCACAGTAGAAATACAGCCTGATGATAATGGTCTGTATTGGAACTGCAAGTGAGGGATTTTTAGCAAAATAGCCCAAAGAGTTGTTAACAGCTTTCTTAGATTCATTTCTAAGTCTGTTTATACTGAGAATATTAATGACGTTATTGATTGTCTGACTAGTGAACTAAGCAATCGAGATAGTGGCTTATCTTCATAATCATGTGCAGTGTACCTCAAGCACATGTTATTTGTTCAGTCATTTCTAAATAAGGCATTGGTAAAGGAATTTATGGCAGGTACTAATGAGCAATGGAAAAAAAAATCAGTTTTACCAGAACTGCACTGGAAAAGGTAAATTTAACCATTTTTAGGGTGTTGTTAGAACATTTTGCATATAAGACTTTTCATAATTGCAATTAGGTTTCAGAGGACTAAAAGCAAGTTAAAAAAAAAAAAAAAAACTTCCTTTTTTTTAGGTTCCAGTCCCTAAAAAACTATGCTTAACTATGTTTAACCTAGCTGAGCAGTATATTTTGATAGCTCAATAATATATATTAACTGTCATGAAAGAAATGAATTTCAGAATATGAATGAGAAAATATTTGAGGCAATAATGTTAGGCAGCTAGAGGGAGAATCATTTGGAGCAGAAAACTTGACAAAGGTTTGACAAATGTGGTTCATTACTGGTGATTTCTGTTTAACATTCACTACTATCTAAGTTAAAGAAGATACTTGCTTTCTATCGTATATCTTAGAGGTTTGTTAAAATAACTGAAATAAAGCATATTCATTACAGCTACTCTTTCCTTCAAATGTCATCTGAAATCTTATTCCTTAATAACTGCTTTAAACACCTGCTTCCTTTTCATCCTCCAGCTAGAACTGGAGTGCACAATCAACAGCCTGCTACCCACTGTCACAGATAAAAATGGGGAAAACCAGCACAGGATTCCTAGTGACATCAAACTCTGCAATTGCTTTAAGTCTCCCTTCATCATCTCATGATTACCTTGAGTCCAAATTCACTCTGCATCCTCAGATAGATGCTCCTTGGAAACAAAATATTCTCATCACTGCTTTGGGAGCCAAAAGGACTAGCAGCAGCAGGGCTGGGAAAGCAGAGGAGCATTGTAAGCTAGCCCAGCAGTTTATCATTTCCCTTTCAAAAAGGTTAAGAGATAATCTGTTCCAGTTTTATTTTTCCCCTGTTGGTCTTAAATGTAATATTAAGGAGACCTTTTGCCAAAGGAAAACCCACATATTGGAAAAGTATCAGCATAGGGTAGGACAGTAGGTGACAGCTTGAGTGAAAACATTTTTCAGGAAGTGGATTCATGGGTTAAAAATAGCAAGAATCAGGGCAGAGAGGTGCAGCAAAGTCACTTATTACCATTCTATACACAATTTAACAGGATTCAGCCAACTGAAGAGAGATGCACTTCATAAGGTGGAAGTAAACTATATAGCTATATATGCTATGCCTTGCACTGCTCAGTGACATCAAAACTTCAACAGATTCAGAAGCAAGTTGAACCTTTTACCTAAAATACCAAGTTAACATAGTTTGAGTTAAGGAGTTTGAGTTACAGATGGAGAAACCCAATTTTATGCATCCATGCTTGAATGTTTTGGCATAATTTCAAAATTTAAAACTGTTTATGAATGTCAGCCACTACATAAAACAGGTTAATGAGACTCATTGTAACATACTGAAATCAATTAACATGCTCTTCTGAGGAAGATACATGAAAGGATGGAACATCATGACCCAAAATTTCTATGAAGTCCTAATAAAAACATATGTTTAAATATAAAGAATGAAAATCATTGGATTGAAAACTGTAGCCTAATTAGCTGATAAAACAGAAATAAAGTCAAATAAATATTTAAATTGTGTTTTCATTCCTGAAATAAGCTCTTTTTCCAGTTTTTAGGGTGACAAAACTTCTTTCAATATGAGGTTTTCATAAATGCATCTGGATGTCCTACCACCACAAAAATTAACAAGGCTTGGCCCCATTTTTTCCCCTGAAAATCTTACCTTACAGTGATACCAAATTTATCTATTCACAGCATTTTCATCTCTTACACAACCTTTTCAGAAGGATTAATAATTAATACATTTATAAATAAATGTGTATAAACACATCAGAGAAACATCTCATCCTGCTCTTTCTCATTGAATAATGGTAACAGTGTTTTGATCAGTGGTCACTAACGGAAACGTATGCATTTGACATTGTTTATCCACAGAAATATCTCAAAGATTCTGTCTGTACAATGGTAAGAAGGAACAACATAGAAAGTATGCCTCACAGAAGAAAGGAATAACAATCTGAGGATATGAAAGATTATTATTATTATTATTATTATTATTATTATTCAATGTATTATCTCTAGGATTAAAAGTCAATTTTCTGTAATTTAAAACATAACAGGTAGTACAAGGGTCATGATGCCTGCTACCTATTTATAACATTGTATGGCAGTTTTCAAGAAAATACAATAAAGCTAGATTTTCAACAGAGGTCTTGAAGGAGAAAATGACTCTCAGTTTATTCAGTAATACTGTTGCAAAGACAAGTGATGGTTCAGAAGGAAGAAAAAAAAGCATTTATAAGGAAGTACCAATGGAAGAGAATAGATTGGAGGAATGTAAATATTTGATGAATATAACCTATTTCTAAATGCACAGTAGGTCCCAGAGGGCATACAAAGAGTACTTAAGCTTATGTGAAAATATTTAGTAAGAGAAGGAGCCATTTTTTAATAACAGTTGAAAAAGAGTAAGGTATGAATAAGTCTACTCTGGGTAAAAGGATGAGGCAATGTCTTTAGGGAGAATTCAAAATCTCAACGGAAACATCTTCTAGGACAAAGCTGTGATGAATAGAAAACAAGAGAGAGGCTGAAGTCATGAAAACTGGGATAAAAGTTCTATTATTAGGTTAAAGAAAAAGCCAAAATACTGGAGCTCTTTTGGAGGGAAAGACACAAAAGATATAAGATATAATCTGGAAGCAACTGAACATACGAACTGAAACAAAACAAAACAAAAGGAAAGGTGTTGAACTTGATTGTCACTCTGACAGCTTAATGAGATTGAGGAATTTGCTTTGATTCATTTCCTAGATTCTCTGGTTGTTGCTAGAGGAACCAAACAGATGGATAATTTCACTATATAAAAGAATCAGCTTGATCTATTTCTATCTGGTAATTAAAAAACATAAATGATGTCAATGTTCATTGTGATATTTAAGTGCTAGCTAGCATTATATAGAATGCTAGTGATTCTGTGCATCACTAGTGCATCATGCTAGTGATTCTGTGAAAATTTCACAGGAAATACAAGATTGTTAAAATTTTATAATGAGTATTATTTATAAAACATATCTTTTGAAAAAAGAAGACCTTATACTCTGACAATGGCACTTATTCAAGCAGATTTAAATCTCAGAGTAGATGTAAAATTATAAGGGAGATGTACAAAAATAAATGATACTTAGTAAATGCTGAAGAATGAAGATTCAGTATGATAAAAATTTTATAGTACGTTATAGCCATATTGCCATTTTATATACCATTTTACTTCTACCCTTAGAGATGACTGCTCTATTTTTTTTCTTTCCTCTACTAACCTGTTAAGATCTTTACGCTCCAATTTTTCTGTCAGAGATGACCTACCACATATTTAAGTGAGCTCCAAGATGCTATTCTCACATGTATTTAGCACTAAGATTTAATAACTTGATTTAAATATTGAAGGCTGGTTCCCATGCATGAAAGATCATGTATTTTTCAAGCATATTAGTTACCAAATACATTAAAAATAATAAAGTAATAATAAAACTGTACCTAGAAATATTACCCCAATTTATTATATGTAATTTTTCAAACAGTATTTTTTTCCAAAGTATGATAATATTTGACAGAGAAAAGCGTGACTTGGTGTTAAGTCATTGCTGTTAAGTTCCCATAGTTTGCCCCTTTTAAAGCTGTTCATAAAATTTTAACTGTTTTTCAGCAGAGAGTAAGTGTATTCGATGACATGGAAATGCTTCATGAGATGTTTTGTGACATTTCAATATCAACAAGAGATATATCAATTTCTTCATTTCAAAAGCACATCTTGGTTTAAATATAAAATCATTTTAAATCCATAAGATAAAATCTCAGAAGTTGAAATAAAATGAATTGTGAAAACAAACATATTTCAAGGACAAGGAAATACCTTATTTCTATTTAAATAAACTATTTTGTAGAAAACTTTCCTCATTAAAGCAATCTTAGATGCTCCACAATCATTTCTTCCCTCTCTGCCCAATTTTAGGATCTACATTATGAATTGACATGGAATATACAATGAAGAGTTATCCCTTTGTAAAGCATTTTCTCAACATAAGCTGTAGTATGAATCCTCATCTCTCTGTCAATCTTCTTGACCTCCAAAGAGTCAGCTCTTTGTGGATTAGCTTCTCTGTTGGAAAATGTGTATAATATTTCTAACTTGACAAAGTTCTTCAAATTTTCATGACAATGTAGTCAAAAACTCATGCAGACCAGAATATCTAACAACTGACAAATGACAGTGAAACACAAGGAGCCTTTAATCAATTTCTAAGTACCATCTGAATATTTTCACTGGTGGTATTATGTTTCTGTATTTCAGATGCATGCTCAAATATAGTCAGTTAAGAAAAATTACCATCAGCATTTCATTTAATTAAAAGTGAAGCTAAAATGTCTAAGAATGATACATTCAGATATGATATTTGCCATGCATATCTAACTTCTTATTCCGTAATTAATGAATGTCACATTTCATAATCAGAAAATGCATGTTTATTTGTACCTGCCACTGAAGTATCTCTCTCAGGGTAGAGGATGACGGTACTACTATGAAAACTTACTACTTGCAAGAAATGCCTTAACTCCTTAGTCCTGTTTCCAACTTCCTCGTGGAAGGTCTTTTGTCAACAAATACTTTTGCACAACTAATGCACCCATCCACTTTCTTAACAACATGCAACTTCCATCCCTAATAGCAATCAAAACAGTGTGAGCTTCTTGAACAAAATTTCAATTCAAAAACATGTAGGAAAAAACCCACACATCTGTTTCTAAGATAGACTCTTAGAGCATGGATCCAATATTACAAGTATGACAGATCTCAGTTAATCCCTTCTCCTCACCAGTCTCTTTTTAATTATTAAAAATTTAAAAAAAGCCTAATATAAAAATGTTTAAATTCTTCTCATAAAATATAAAAATTTTAACAGCTGCCAACTACTGTGGCCTCTGAATGAACACATTCATTTTCTAGCATCTTTTCTGAAATTTGGCACTGTCCTCATTTTTGCAGAGCATAACCTTCTCTTGCAGGGTTATCTTGATGTCAGAATTTAGGAGGGCTACACCACTAACTCCTCACCAGGCTCTTCTGTCTTACCTAACACATTGGGAAGCTTAACATATCTCAAGAATTCATTTGCTGTAGGTGGATGAGTAGGAGAGAAATGAGAAAAATCTGTACTCCGCTACTTACTTTACCTTTATGGTTCAATGGATGTATTTTTACTTACATCGGGTACTTTCTCACCTGGGTTCCCTCCTCTGTGCTAAGGTGGGAATGAGGAATTCATCATGCTGAGAAGTAAATTCCAAATGGAGCCATATCTCTTAAGTGTGGTAAACAGATTGCTTATTTGCACAGTTTTCCTTCTACTTTCTAACTATCCTGTTAACTCTATTATCACGAGCAGAATACACAATACAACAAGTGAACAGGAAAAAAAGCAGATAAAGTTGCATCCTTCTCAAATATGAGCTTGAATTAGGTGATTAGAGATGGGAGTTTCACTTAAATAATTAGCAGACTTTTTCTAACAGAATAGTGATTGTACAAAATTTAATAGTGATTGTACAAAAATAAAATAAAAGATTTTTTCTCCTTTCAGGAACCAAATCCTAATGGTTTCCCCAAGTTATTTTTATATATTCTTCAAAATACAACCTTCAGATAGCATTGTCTCAAGCATGTCTAGGAAATACAAAGGTTCCCAGATGTCAGCGAATGCTGATTCAATTCCTCCTACTTGTGAGAAGCTAAAAGCATATGATCAAGTTCTTTAATGTTCAGAAATTATGAGCCCCTCTAATATTTCCACAAATGCCATAATCAACAGTTGCTCCTCAGTTTCTAGTGGTTTATGCAAAAGGCCTTTGGTCTTACAAGACAGTCCTCTATGTAATGTAGATTTGGCACCAATGCACCTTCCAAAATTCAAGAGAAAAAAAAAATTGACATGATTAGGTTTTAATTTTTCTGTGTTTCCTCTTCTGGGATATAATGTGTGTCAGATTGCAATAAGGGGTAGCAGCAGCTCCTCCTTTCCTCCCTCCTGGGCAGGATACAGTCTCCAAGGAAGAGACACATCTTCATTATGTCTCTACACACATGGGTACAGAGGCAGCTCCCAGGCAAACAGGTAAAGACATCATTCAGTTTTGTCTGCTGTAGTCTTTTCCTCACAGGGGACAGTGGGTAATCTGTGGTCCACATAAGAACACCGTTCAGGATTTATGGAGAGGGAATTGTTCCTCATTTTCTTCATCTGCAAAGCAGGAAGGGGAATAAGACTGGAATTCCAAATATTCTGGACAAATTGACGAACTGCCTCAAATAAGAGGATGCAATTCAGCGGGATAACTATCACAATAAGTGTATAAATCAACAGTACAAATGCTGTGGAAAACAAAAGGAACGGGATGGCAGAAAAAAGATCTAAATTTATGGTGCATCTCAAAGTGCATGCAAAAGTGAAAGTATTGTGAAATAGTGTGTATAACATCATGATATATAAGCAGGCAAACCATGCACAAAAAAAAAAAAAAGTAATCATTTAACTCTACTCAGCATGACTAAACCCTACTACATTATAAAGAAGTCCACACAAGAATATCGAAGGATATCGAAACCTAGAAAACATCACCCCTGCCCTCCAAACAGGTCATGTCCAACCCTGCACAGTCAACCAGGGGGCAGCCCTGCTGCCAGTGGGACAAGAAGCTCCAGGCCAGCTACCTATAAGCTTCACGTGATGATCTCAGCTCTTGAGAAGGACAGTTTACAATGCAGTATACCTGTTAGTCTGAATTTAACTGAAAATACCACAGTCTCCATTGCCACACACACAGGTATCTCATAAAACCACTGCAATCCTCTTGCTAAAAAAGCTACTTTCTAGAAATGTGATAAGATATACAGAGAACTACATGTCCTGAAACCACAGAAAATGTTTCACTCTCCCAATCCTTCTGTGCTCATACAAAGCTAATTCAGAACCAATGGTTCTGCCTGGAGCTTCCGCATTCCCGAGGAGGAATTCAAATCCCTAAAATCCATCTGTGAGTCTACGGACAACTGAAAAGCAGAGAAGTCTTTCTCCTGACTCTCTCTAAGAATTGTATTTGGACAATATATACAAAGAAAGAAGAATGTTGACTGAATTAAAATAGGGATGTCAACTCAGTCATGTTATATTAGTCATACTACCTCCCCAAGGAGGAAAATAAGATGGGACATAGAGAAGAAAAGAACAAATAAAAATATAGGTTTACAAGAGACACTTTCTTAGAAAAAAGTTTTAGTCTGCTAATTAAGATATGTTTGACATCTATTTATAACCTTTATCATAATCTATAAAAAGTCACAATTCTGACCATTCAATTTAAGATTCCTTTAGTAAAAATGTGAGTTTGATCCATCTTGATTCTATAAAACTTGTATTAATACAAGAACAAATATAGACTTATTGACTTAACCATCCATAAGTATTGGGCATAAAATAAATTATTATTGCATAAGAAATTTGAAGTAAACATTGATCTGTACAAATTCTTCGCTTGGAGAAAACGGCTCACTTCAGCTACTGTATGCTCTAATGGTTTAGATAAACAGTAAAATGTAAAAAAAAAGTACAGTAAAACTGCATTAAAAATAGAACTTTTCAAGGTTATTAGATGCAAGTTGTAAAAAGCAGTTGTTAGGAGTGAAAATACCTAATATAGAGTGGGTAAATATGAAGAGTAAACTGGTGCAGTGATTAGCACTTGGATGAATGAAGACAATTTCTAACCCTTCTGGTAGAGATAAACTGTATCAAGTGAATAAGATTGTAGAGGGAAAAAGTGACAGCACTGATGTTATTTTTTTGAATTGATATTGCTATATATTTGTGACTACTTGGTTGACAGTTTTGTTTTGTGTTTTCTTCAGAGCCTTAAGGAGAAACAAATTAACCATAAGCTTTATGTCTAGCTGATTCCACAACAGGAACACATATAGCAGAAAATATAGATGTCAGTTCTGCCTTCTAAGCTGTAATGCAGATCCTCATAACTTGAAATAACTTACAAGTTACAGGAACAGCTAGATGTCTTTATGCCACTTTCTTCCTCTGGCTAGAACAGTTCATTTTCCAGAAACCATGTAAGAGGCGTCTTGCATGTTCCCTGCTGTACTTCATCAAAAAGGAGATAATTTGACCTGCATTGAACAGCCAGGCTCTGTATATTAACAGGAGAAAAATGGTTAATGTAAATATAACAAATTAAAATCATAGTGAGGCTAGGATGAAATGAATCACAGAATCACAGAATCATAGAATATTTAAGGTTGGAAGGGACCTCTAGAGATCATCTAGTCCAACCTTGAAATGAAATATGTCTACATCACTGAATAGTGTCTGGATGTAATGGATTGATAAATATTTTACTTTCTTTGTGCTGTGACGTTAAAGTAGGTAAATGAGAAAACCAGTGAACTGCATTCACAAGCTACTTTTTCCCTCAATATTTTTCATCCATAAATGCATGGGCTTGGCTATTACTTTCATAGTAAGACTATACTTACTATAGCCTTTACTTGACTAAGACTACTAGACTTTACTTGCTTTATGCTTACAGCCTAACAGATGACAGCTTAGAGATACTATCTAAATTAAGTTTTTCAGCATGCAGATTACCGCCATATTTCCATAGCTTGCTTGTGAGAGAGCAGGGAAAATGTGAAAGGTTTGCTAACCCTAAAATAAATGTTGTCCATTCCATTACTTCTTCCTTTCAGAAGACCTGATAACATGGCACAAGAAATATTTGGTTAAACTCCATCAGTAGTAGATAAATTTGTTTTGAGTATTGTCATCCTCTAAGTGCCTATAAATTATTGAAATATTTGCTTCAGAAAATCTCAGAAAATCTGCTGCCTGAAATCTTGAAATTAGTCCAGTTAAGGCATAATTTTTAAAACTTTACAACTTTTATTTTCTTCACAAATTGCTGAATACAGTGGCTAATTATTCCATATTTGTTCTGGTTTAAATTCTCTTGGAACATTTAGATACATCTAGTTCCATCCCTATTCAAAAGAATACCAGCAAACTTGTCTATTCCTTTCTTTCACCTATCGGTTCTTTTTTCCATATGATCTATGCTCATTTTTTAATTTTTTTTTTAATTTTTTAAAATTACATGCTTTAAACTGCTGAACATTAAAATATATATATATCGGTACATTCATGCTTTTCTTATTTCATGTGTTAATTACAAAATCATTAAATTAGTCTTTGGATGAAAGATCCTGAAATGCTCAAAGCTTTTATGCACCCAAGTGGTACCAAAGTCAATGAAATTATTTTTTAACTTAGAATCTGTTCAATGTTAAAGTTGCATCGAACAGTATTTTGTCATTTGTCCATGATGCGAAACAGAGGGTCACAAACTCCCAGCCAGATTTAAACAGGAGCAATAGTTATGAGAGGGGTTTAAACTTTAATGGAAACCAATGAACGCAGCAATAACAAGGGACAGCTTATGCAACCCCTTCTTCAGATTTGATTAATTAGGCATAAAATAAAATAACAACATTACCATTGGTTCATTAGTCCAACCACATGTTGTAGAAGTAAGTAGATATGTATAAATTAAATGTGGCAGGCTGTGAATGAGCAGTTCTTTTACTCAGAAGAAAATATTTTGTTTATCTTTGATAACTAAAAACTGCATCTTAGCTGTTTAGGCTTATTACATTATGATGTTTTTATTTTGACGTATAGATATTTAAGACTTTCAAACACCTCAAAAACGTTTCTTGAAATCTAAATTTGGTTACGGTTCAATAGACTTTAAAAAACAGACAAAAAAAAAAAGCCAAAAAAGCAAGTTGTCCAGTGATTTATTCAATAGCCTTGTACAATAACAATTCTTTTATGCATCATTCTAATTAATGCAATTTATTATTTTAAAATATACAACAGGTTTTGTCAGTTTCTATTTAATATCTATCCATACCAACACTTATCCATATTTATAGGCATCAGTTCAAGACAAAAGGCACAGATATATATAGATATTTATCTAAAATGATAACAATAGAAAATCTTATTTATCAGCACTAAGGAGCATCAACACTTAACTATATTGCAACCTGTCGATAGGTATTATTACTTATCAGTTTGGATACCTGGTGATATCTATTAATACCTTTTGATACCTATTGATTTCAGTACCTATTGTTGTTGCTATCTACTGGTCCTTATGGATACTTATTGACATACAAACATTTCCAAAGATATCAAAATCCAGAGGAGTTCATGCCTATCAATATCAGCACTTATCGATACTGAGATGTAGCTACTTAGCACATTCAACACAGATTTTCAGGATAATACCTATTGGCAGGCATCAATACTATGACACTGATAGGCATCTGTACCAATATTTAACCAATCACACCAATTTCTAACAATACTGACATTGATAATTATGCATACCTATTGGTATCTATCAGCATTGAAAAATATTTATAATGATACGCGTAGATAATTATCAGTGCTAATGATCTCTCAAAGCCCTGAAAGTTCCTGAGACCAAATGCCCGGTAGACAGGAGAAATGCAAATAGACAGCAAGATTCCACAAGGAGCCTTGAAGCAGCAGTTATCTGTTTCAAATAGGAGCAGAAAAAAAGGGACCATCTACCCTATCAGCAAGACCAGCTGTGAACCGGTTTTCTTTGAGACTTAAGAGTGAGGAAACAATGCACATTTAAGTGCAAGGAGGAGAGAGGAGAAGTAATTTTGGCTGGTGGCAACACAACTACAGACTCAGTGATCACTGACTCAAGTAATGCTCTGACCCAAAAGAAAGCAGGATTATCTAAATGTTACATAAGTTCGTTGGTCCTGTGCAGACAGTTAGCTTCTTGTATACAGGATGAAGGACCTTGTTTTAGGGACAACACTAATACCATCAGACATTTACAGCAACCAATACTGACACCTATCAGTATGCATCAGCAACACCTATAGATTTCTATAGACTTCTATTGCCATCAATACCTATTAATAAGTATTAAAAGGTATTCTGTGACTTAAGAATATCTATCAGCATCGATATCTATCAGCAGGTATTGGTAATTAACACTACATTTCAGCCTCATAAATTATGCATACCTATCAATACCACCAAGCACCTGTACCTACTGATGTATCTCAATACTTACTCTTACCCAACCGTACCAGCATTGACCACCCCTGCTGATAACACAGGACATTGATACCTATCCATCCTAAAAAGGCAGCGATACTGACAGTCAGCGACACCTATCCATATTGAAAGACATCACACATAATGACGCCAACTGCCATTGATGCTCACTGAAATCAGCTTCTGAAAGACACTGATACTTACAGTGTGGCAATATTTTCACGTATTCCTACTGAATACCAGCACCTATAGATATCTATTAGTACCTTTTGATTTCTATTGATATATATCCCTATCTGTTGATTCCTATTGAATACTGATTTGTATCAATCAGAAGATACTAATAAATGCTGGCCCTAATTCCTGTCTGTTGATAACCATTAATAAACATCCATCTGACCTCCAGAGGGACCTGGACAGACTGGACACCTAGGCGGTTAGAAACTTCATGAAGTTCAACAAGGAATAACCCTGGACACCAGTACAGATTAGGGGTTGACCTGCTGGAGAGCAGCCCTGCAGAGAAGGAGCTCGGTGTTGTGGTGGATGACAAGATGACCATGAGGCAGCAGTGTGCCCTGGTGGTCAAGAAGGCCAACGGGATCCTGGGGTGCATTAAGAAGAACGTCTCCAGCAGGTCGAGGGAGGTGATCGTCCCCCTCTACACAGCCCTGGTAAGGCCACATCTGGAGTACTGCGTCCAGTTCTGGGCTCCCCAGGACAAGAGGGATGTGGAGCTGCTGGAGAGAGTCCAGCGCAGGGCTACAAGGATGATCAGGGGCCTGGAACATCTGCCCTATGAGGAAAGGCTGAGAGAGCTGGGCCTGTTCAACCTGAAAAAGAGAAGGCAGAGGAGGACCTGATCAGTGTGTAAAAATACTTCAAGGGAGGCAGTGAGGAAAGTTCCACAGGAACTTAAGGAAACACTTCTTGACAGTGAGGGTGACAGAGCCCTGGAACAGGCTGCCCAGGGAGGTTGTGGGGTCTCCTTCTCTGGAGATCTTTAAAACCCGCTTGGACACAGCCCTGTGCCACATGCTCTAGGTGACCCTGCATGAGCAGGGGGTGTGGACTAGATGACCTCTGAGATCCCTTCCAACCTTAAGCATTCTGTGATTCTATGATTCTATGATTATCTGTTGATAACCACTGGCACTGACACCAATAAGTTGATAACACTAGCATTCAATTCCTTTAATACTAAGAGGCATTGATGTCTGTCAGCAGCTATTGATACGTATCAGCACTGATAGCTATGCATGCCTATCAGCTCTTTTCAGTATAAATAGATATCCATATCTATCAATGTTAATTCTAGCTTGCAATGAAACATATAAAGAAACACTGAAACCTACCAGCATAATACATTATCAGAATCAATACCTGACCACACCTATTAACATTGATGTCTGCAGATTATAAATGGTATTCTTTTCTGTCAGCAGCCATTGATACCTAATATGACTATTACCTGTCAAAGCCTAGTGGCACTGACACAAACAGGCACTAACATCTATTAATACTTATGGCTCCATCTCTTCAGTGACCATACTTAGATCAAACAATACTGCCCTGACACTGTATAGATTGAAAGATCTCAAGATCTCAGAACTCAAAAAAGTAATATAATATTTCTCTGTTATTTATGACATCCATCATAGCTTGCACCATGTGTATCCCCTGAACATAATGAACATACACACTTAAAATATAGTATTAAAATTATTGTTCTTCATAAGAGTCACAATTATTATTAAACAGGGATCTCAGTTAAAAACAGAGAGGTTTGAAGGACTAATGATGAGATGTGTGAAGGGCATCACTGTTTACTGTGACTCAGTCATCTCTGAAGACCAGAGTAGGTAATGAAAAACAAACAAGCAATGGAATCAAAGAACAGGATGAAAAGTGACAGAGAAATAAACTACTGCACAAGATCAAATCAGGTGCTGTTTATCCTTCAGGGAAGGAAGAAACTGTCACCGCTTCTCTCTATAAAATATTATTTTTATCATCAACACCACACCAGGAAAATTCCTTTTTCACCATTGTTTAATCACATCTTACATGTCAATATTTTCTTCTTTTAAAAATTATTGGCATTCATAAAGAAAAATAATGGGCTGAAGTAATCATCTTTCCTTTGGCAATACATGACATTCTGATCATTTAGAACATTCACATCTCCTTTTTTTTTCAGAATGAAATAGTTCATTCAGTTGAGCACAGTTTTGTCCCATCTTTCTTGCTTCTTCTTTTGCCCTTTATTTTACTAAGCTATGCTCTGTATGCTTCTATTTAACCACTGTAACAAAAAACAGATTGTCTCTTTTTATACATTTGCCTGTTGTGAGAGCTGGACATTGCAAATAAGCCTCCTGTGAACTACTCGCAGCATGATAAATCAACCAGGAGGAGGTCAAACTTTCTGCAACAGAATGACTCTGAACAAGAGTTGCTCACAGTTTTGTGGTGTTGCAGAAGCCCAGTGGGTCTGCTCTAAATTTGGCAGCAGAATCTACCAGGTCAACGTACCCTTGCTGTGTATTGATTCTCTGCGTTTTACTCCTAAAGAAACTACTTCTATTCCTCAAAATAACTCATGTTACTGGGCTTTGGTTGATAAGTAGCATGCAAAACTGTGCACAACCAAGTAGGAGGCTTCTCACACACAGCATGTCTTTGCTATACTTCACAACTTATATTTAAAGAACGAGTACTATATTACATTCTTGAAGCTTGTGAAGAAATTTACCCTAGTGCCAGATAAGTGCAAGCAAAATTAAAGCTGTGTTATAAAAGCAATCATACATTCTGCATCTGAGCATCTTTTGCGAACAGACCAAGATAAATTCCATATTTTTTAACAAAAATCAGCTGAAGGATGGCTGATTTTTTAATTGTTGTTGTTTGCTTTTTTGTCTGTTTCTTTTGTTTTATTTTACTCCTCATATATCATTTATTCTTACCAACAGAGTTATTTAGGGAGAAAAGAAAAAAAAAAAAAAAAAAAGAGAGAAGATAAAAGAGACTGTAAATGACAACCACCATTTGGAAAGACCTGGAAGACTCATTTGGAAAATCTGAGCAAAAGGCAATGCAATTTTAGATTATGGTTTTAGAACATAACTATACTCATAACGCGAAAGAATAAGAATGGTTTCTTATTAGAAACACTTGGAATATATCTAGAACTACTAATAATTAATCAACTCTTTTTTTTTTTATGTTTTCCTGAGATATGTTTCAGTACACATCAGGAAAAAAATTACTTGTTCATTTCCTATCAATATTAGCAGTACATGCAACATTGAAAGAATATGCTATTCATGTCAGGAAAACATGACAAACCAGAGAAACATAAAAAAAAAAAAAGGTAGTATTTTGCTTTGGGTAAGGAAATTAATGAATCAAGCAGACAGAACATGAAAGGAAATTTATTTTTCTGATCCACAAACAATAATCCTCTGTTCTCTTTGACAACCGTTATTGTTAGTTGTACTTCTAACAACTCTTATTAGAATAAGTAAATTTCAACAAATTAAGTGCAGATACAGAAGCACATGCATCCATTGAAGCATAATGCTGCACATCTGAAAAACATGCTCTTTTGATAACATGCCAGAAGAACTGTAGAAGTCTACAGTTATATCAAATCCTAAGTATTGGGAAAGGTGGAGGAGAGAGACAAAAAAAATCAGGAGAATTTCCTTTTATATTTTATTAAAGCAGAAACAGTCAAGCACGATAAAAGTGTTTCTGACCATATATGACATTTTATTCTGGAATCAGCAATGCTAGATTAAACCAGCAGTTAGAGGTGTTTTATGTTTGTTTGTTTTTGGAAAGAGTGAGTAGACATCTACCTTTATATATCTGTATGTCCTCATATAACTGTGTTCTATTATTTTCATTTCTGCTTCAGTTTATTTTTTTAAGGGATTTATAAATTACAAGCATAAGAGTTTCATCAGAAAACAGATTTCCAAAGTTAAAAACAGAGGGGCTAGTGTTAGCATGTGTGGCATGCTAGCTATTTAAAACACTAGACTCTGCTGTAGACCAAAAACAATTCTTATATTTTTTGTATACTATAGCACATTTTTAGCTGCCCTTTGGATTGATAAATGTCTAAGTAAAATACATATGCTTCATACCTATACTGGCTACTGAAAGTTATTAATATGATTATTAATTTTGTGCATGCACACTTCTCTCAAGAAAGCTTTGAGGTAGCAATGCCTCTTGCAGTTACAAGAGGCAGTATACAGTAGATTCTTGCATTTATTGTATTGGTATTTAAATAAATAATCTTCAATTTTGTGTTCACAACTGCTGCTAAAACTTCAGAAATATGAAAATGGAGTCCTTATACAAAACTGCCGGCAGTTTCAAACTACACTAGTTTAATAACAGTTCCTCCTTCATTTGCTCTCAGCAGGAGTCTGGGGTTTTTTTGGAAAGGGAAGGTTTCAAAAAACTGGAGACATCAGCTGCTCCTAAACTTGATCAGAGTTTAATGCATTAATGTTATCATCTTTCCAAAAATACCCAGTCACTTTCTCTCATCTGCACAATCAAACAGCTCAAACACCCTTTGGCACCAATTACCCTCAAATTAAATTCTCTGCAGACAACACAAAAGGCGACCGAGCTCATTTCACTCCTGGGATTAGTGAGCAGCCTAACACAAAACAGCTGCATGAGAAGTGCATGGGTCTAGGGAAATTAGGAAAGAGAATTGGGAACTGTCTAGGTTAATTATTGCTTAAAGAGCTTGGAGTTAGGCCAGGAGATTAACTACATACTTACTCTACCCTGAACCTAGGCTTTTCTGCAGAAAAAGCTCTCCTTGCTTTGCTGTATCTCTCCTGGTTTTCACATTAATCTGCAAGCAGGGACAAGAGCATCAGTTAGTCCCGGGAACTGAACTGAACACTTCCACTGCCATTTACACCAGAGTATATGAAGAGATTTGGCAACTAATTTCTCTTTCCCACCACAATAGATGAGTTCGAGAAAATTAAAGCATAACCTGTTTTCTAGTCTGTGTATCTCCATGCACTTCCCAAATTCCATCATTTAGTAGCAAAGACAGTTTAAGATTAAGAAAAACCTGAGTTTGTTCTCTAGTAAAGACATCCTGTGACTATGAACTTGTCAATTTACTTTGTCAAACAAGTGAGATAGTATATTTTTTTTCTTGAAGATTAGAAAGTTAAAGGTTTGTTTGTTTTAAATCTGCAGTTTTTGTTCCTCAGCCTAACATGCTGTTTAGGGAAAAACAGTTCAATTTTCTTTCTACTCCTAATGAAGCCAGGGAGCTTTTCAATCAGAGCTCAAGAAATGTAGAGGAAAAAAAAAAAAAAAAAAAAAGGCATTGAAAAAAGTGTTTTGAAAAAAAGTATTTGGAAGAGGAATGTCCTGGCATGTTCTTGGCTTCAGTGTTTTATAAGCTCTAAAACACATTACAATGGGGATGAAATTCTTAAAAGATATATTTAAAAGAAAGCAAAGTATTAGATCAAGCATGGTGTCTGGCATTTATTTTTAGAAATTATGCAAATTTCATACTTGACAAGTATGAGCAAAAAATGTTTCACCTCTAAAGAGTTGAAGATCTAAAGCTCATTGACACTGCTGGACAGCAGACCAAGCTCTTAAACCTAGACAAGATCCTGTACCTTAATGACTACAAATATAGTCCTTTCATGTTTTAATACACTAGTATAATGAAACTAAAAATAGGTAATTACAAGATGAACAACAAAGATGGAAAGCCAGCTGGAATTATTTTCTTAGATTATTTTCTTCTAATTATTTTCTTAGATCCTTAAAATTAAGCAGAAAATAGGCTTCCAAGGATATAAGCAGAGGCAATGAGTAGATGATGTTAAAAGGTTATAGAACGAGATACTGAACCATGTCAGAACAAATGAGTTATCAAAACAGTATAAATATTTTGAAAACTCTGTATTAATTTCTTAGAGCTAATCATTACAATATACAATACACTAAGTGGAATGCTATTGTAACCGATGCCTAGGGAGGCTGAAAGCAGAAAGGGAAAGGGAAAGGGAAAGGGAAAGAGAAAGAATATATTATTGAAATTTACTTTCTAGTCTCAGGCTCACATATTTTTCTAAATGTTCTTAAGTCCACATAATTGATGCCTTACTCTGGAAAACATTTCCTCTCTAAGTTCTTAAAAGCCTGATTTTCCCTTTCCAAGAATATTTATGCAGGCATAAAAAGCAGAGATGAAAGACTGAAGACTCTGTGGGGCTCAGTCAGATTCCATTTCATTTCAAACATGTATAATATGTCTGTTTTTCTATTAATGTACTTCCAGTAATACTGTCAGTGCTCATAGCGTAAGCCAGTATAGTTTATGAGTTTCATGAGGTTATGTTCGATCCACACAAGAATTCATGTGTAAAGTTCTTCACTGTTACTACTAACAACAACTCATAACTTTTTGTTATAGTATCCTTCTCCAAAATAACCTACATATATATATATATAGTAAGATTTATATGGACAACCAATATATTCCAAATTGTCTACGAAGAAAATGCTAATTTGGGCCCATGAGAATTCTTATATTTTTCTTCCTATTTTGTATCATGCTATTTCTGACCATCTCAGAGGTAGATTTTCCATACAAGAGGTTTTTCCATACAAGAAGAAAATCAATGAGAACAATCAAAATAAAGACTGATCCCTCAAATTCACTAGTCCACTAAAAGAACTGAAACAGCTAAAATTCAGGTAATAGCACTGAACTGCTATTCAAGCTTATAGACACAGCTCTCTGGAAGAAATCTTGTCATTAGCAGAACTCCTGTAAAGCAAAGATTAACCAATATACTAGATCAGTATGTCACATGATATTTTGCAAGTCATCACAAGCTACGATTCCCAAATCTGTAAAATAGATATGAGACTAAGGTATATTACTGTTCAATAGACAGTCTCTTTTCTAGTCTTCTTACTTGTATTTAAGCTGGCAGGCTGTCAGCTCTCAGACTGGGTTGAAATGAGAATTTTACTTTCTGTTTCACTACTCTTTTCAAATTTGTTTTCCATGTCCTTTAGTAAATCACCACAGGATGGAATAATTGGTACTTTTTAACCATTGTTAACATTTACATTTTGGGGTTTAATTGAAAGACATAAGGAGTGAGGAATGGGAGAGCTGAAGAGGCGCTCACATATCTTGTCATGCAACACTAACCTAAAACTCTCCATCCCCAAAGTACTTGAACAGCAGCAACAGAGTAGTTAAAAGAAAGGAAGGAGGGAAAGAATAAAAAAAATGCAATGGTACTTAGTATACAGGGAATTACTGGCTGCAAACTAATCTCATCTGACACTCAGAGCACATCTACTGTTTGCAGATCACGTGAAAATTGATTCCAGTTTCTGCCATTTGTCATTATAAGTATTCACTGAATAAACCAAATAAATTATTTTTCTCCTAATGCAATTTTGTCTTGTTGACTTCTCATTACATGTGGAGTATGACCTGAAGAGAACTGTGGATTCCTCAGAGGAAGATTGAATTTTGGTATTAGCAGTCCTTCTTTGTGCATACACAGACACTTCTGCTCTTGCAAAGACCTTGGGCATAAATTTGCGTGAGACTGCTGCTCTTAGTTTATATTAAATTTACAAATGTCAAAGTAAAATATGTATGAATCAAGAAATTCTCTGCAATTCAAATGAATTAATATCTTTTCTACACAAGGGCAACAGCTTTATTAAGGGACAAAGTTAAAAAAAGGAGATCAGAAGAAAAACTAAAATGTATATGCATACATGTAAGCATATACATATTTATACTATATATACACAACTATATACATATTTATACAATATATGTGTGTATATACACATACATACACACATACAGGGAATTATTTAGATCTCAAAACATTAAAACCATTAAAATATTAAAGAAATCCTTACTGTTGAAAACACTATTTTTCCCTATCTACATATTCTATTAGGACTTGAAGTATTTATATCTGTCTTGATATATACAAAAAACCCCAAAGATTCACCCTCAGAATAAAACATCTGTATTTTTCTGAAGTCTTCTCCTCCTGCTGAGAGGAAAATAGAAGATAATTAAAATTTAACTATTTTCTTTCCTTCATCAAATACTGAAAGTAAACTCAAAATACCCTTATTTTTTAGTGGGGAGATGGGTGGAATGGGAACAGAGGGGTACAAGCTTTTACTTAATCCCTCCAGGAAGATCTTCTGAAAGTCTTAAACTGATTTAAGTTACACGATTTTTTTTTTTAAACAATCATTTCATGCATTGAAAAATACATAATTGGGAACAGACTACTATGCAATAGCACATACCATTTGCTTCCTAGAGCTTACCCCAGTTACCTTGAAGTCAGACAGACTGAATGTGCATGGAGGGTGGGGTAGCAAAACGCTGTCCTGTTATTAAAGGAATCAGAAAAGGACCCAAGAGAGCAGATTTCTACTCATTACCACTACACAATTTTGTGTGCATGTTTGTGTGTGACTGAGATCAAAAAAAGCACTGAAGCGAAGGACTGTACTGAAGCTACATGGGCAAATTTGACTGCTGTTTATGTAGTTTTCACCACAGTAACCAGTTAGACTGTGCCTGTCACCAATATCAAGGACACACGCATTGTATATATGACTGAGAGTGAGGAGTCTATCACTTTTAGTTGTCTGCATATGTGCATATGCGTCAGAGAGAATACTTGCATACTTTCCATAATGTCTAAGGTAAAGTGCGATAAGAACAGTAAATCAAAGAACCAGATCTGCAGGCCTGAAATGTGTCTTCTCATCCTCAGGAAATGCTCAGAATGAGGGCTGATTTAATTGCAGTCTTTGCAGCTCAGGAGTAGGAGAAAGCTTACATACAACAGAAGACAAAAGAGTAGGCAAAAATGAACAAAGATCCAGAAATCCCTGCTGTGCACATTTTCAATTTGCTAGTTTAAGAGATGGGATCTTTCTAACAAGAAAATGTACTCTTAAGCATTTGCACAAGAGGCTGAGAAAAGAAATACCCCTGCAGTATATAGATAGCAGTTGTTTTTCTCTAGGCAGATTTTTTCTTAATCTTTTAGGCACAGTGAGGAATAAAACTATTAATTCAAATAAAAAAGTCATTTACCATTTTAGACTTATCAGTATTTACCTGTAATATCATGTTCTTTGGTTTATTTCCCATTCATGGAGTCCTGTTGCTTAGTGATACAGATCTTAGACTGCTAGTGCAGCTTTTCTTCCTTCTGATGTTGGAAAGGAAACTTCTGGCTGTTTTTACTAAAATTTTCATTTTATTGGACATTTTCTACGAGAAAGGAAAATGGTAATTATATAGGAACAAAATCATATTTAATGAAAGAAAACTAATTTATTTTATTAATAGCATCCTTCTACCATGAAAGAATTTTTAAATGCTTTTTCTTTTTTAATCACAGCCTAACAATAATTATGTAAAATAGAATATTGTTTAAATAAATAGATATCTATTTAAGAGTTTAATTGACAACAAACCTTTGGAATGTGAAATTCATGGTAGATTCCTGTGTTTCAGGGAATCACTTCTCTGGTAGATCCCTCAACATTTTAAAGGTATATGTTTTATAAACCAGCCCAGGTGTCCTTCTGAGCTTGCGGGAAGTATACATACAGTCAGAATTACTATTCAATCTGGCTGAAAATACTCACACCTGAGTAAATTCCAACTTGCATGCTTTTATCTGCATTAGCTCTTCAGATGTTTCACAAGCTGAAAGTATTAAGCAAAAGCAAAATATATCTAAGCAAACGGCTGGTTCCTTGAGCCCCTCCAACATATAATCACTTCACAGAAAAGACTGGACTGGAAATATTATAAAGATGCATTGTCGTCTTTATAGTCTAACTCCTTCTCAAGTACTTATTCTTTTAACATGCAATTTTCTCATTTCACTTATTTGTTACCTAAGATATCACATACATGAAAGCTTATTTACTTTTCCCAGATACATTAGCAGGTCAAATAAAAGATACTACTTCTTCAATAAATCTTCTTAATCCCTCGGTCTAAGGAGACCATTGCAACTACAACACCTTACTTTAACAAGTACAGTCATGCTGTAAAAATAATTGTTGTTTATTTCCATTCCACAGAAACACCCTAGGATGCAGAATCCGTTCTGGTGAAGAAAATGAAATTTCTCTTCTGTGTTGCTTTGCAGTACCTTAAAAAGGCTCAAACCCTTGCTTTATTAAAAAGATACTGAGTTTTCACAAAATGAATGCCTCCCAAATCTAAGCTAAACTAGACTGCTTGAATTCCTAATATTTTGATGGTACTACCTTTTATATTCCTGATGTCATTAAGAAATTGCTTTAAATATTCAAAATATGATGTATTTATTTTCACACTTACAAAATGTTATTTTTTCAGACGAATTGTCTTTCTTTTGAAAAAATCAAGCTCATTCAAAGTTAAGCTACACAAGTTAAAATTATTTTCAAAATTCTTTTGACAAATATTGTTGCAACACTAGAATTCAGAGAATACTTTTGCCATTTGCTAAAATACAGCAGGGACGTGTGGTCAAAATATATTAGAAAAAGGTATTTCAAATAGGGGATATAGATATGCAAGTTCATTGACTATAACACCGAATTCAAGCATTAATGGAACTAAGAATTAATTCTGAGGATAAGAAGGTGACTCAGCCACCAAACTGATATTTTGGGGTTTGAGCTCTGATCTCATCCTCAGCTTCGCCTCAACTGCACTTGCATGACTTAATTTCTGCCATGCCTCAAATCCTACTTTAAAAATCACAGTTGAAGCAGGTCTTCAATATCTGATGGGAAGTTTAACACAAGAAACAAAATATCACTTCTATCATTTTGCACCCTACTTAGAGAGTTACTTCTTACATAAGTTTATTTGTGTAGGATTTAAAATAATTCCATATTACCACAGTGCGTCCCACACATGATTCTCATTGTATGACATATATAACCTCAGTTTGTCTAATACATATGAGCTAGACATCAACTTACATCTACCTAGCTTTCACAGATCTTTTACCTCACCACCAATACATGGTATTTCACAGATTTTATTTGCTCAGAACAGGGCACCACCAATTTTCGTTTGAAAAGTGCCCGGATTACAATGATACAAAGACATATGGATCTGATGTGGAAGGACAAATGTTGAAGCCAGTGGCTCTGTCCTGTTGCATGCATTTGTCAGACAACATACTACTGTTTTCCCTCAAGCAAACTGAATAGGTTTCCAGTCTGTGCTAGAAGGAATCAGACATTTGGCAACCTGTATATTATTTAATAGGACCTAAGTATCCTGCTAAGGTTCCTTCATTTGTAGCACTCTTGAGTTTGGTTCTGTCACTCAAAACAATCTTTTTGAAATTCAGTAGAGGAGAATGTGATTAAAAAGTACCCCATGCTGAATGTTTAAAATGAGACATTATGAAATATAAAGAAAGGAGGTATTTTACACATGAAACCCATCTATAACACATCAACATCTGGACAGATTTCTACATTACTAAGTAATATTTTTTAAAATCCTATAACTTGAAAGAATTATTTTTAAATATTTAATCACAGATTTATTGGATTATATATCTCATACAGATGAACAATTAGTTATAATATTTCATTATGCAGGGAAAGTCAGAGGCTACGATACATAATAATAGGCTACATGACCTATGAAAGATCAAGTCTAAGGTTATATTTGACATTTTCTCTAATCCTTCAATGCTTTCTTTCAGGAAAGAAGAGAAACTAAAACAGATTACTTTTATCCAGTCTGCTGGGTTTATTTTCTATCCTCTTCTTATTCTCATCCTCCAGAAATAATAAACTGGTTGTATCTACTGACATTTTTCTGGAAGATTGATCTTTTCAGTCACACAGATTTTGCAAACATAATACCAGCTTGCATTTATATAGCTCATTTCATTTCAAAGAATACCAAAACCTTTTACAAATTTAATGTAGTGGAATATATACACATTCAGCACTGAATGCAGCCATCTCCAGGACATAGTACACTATGTGACTAGCCAATACCACAGTTCAGGACAACAAGAAAGAAAGAATACTTTCAAAGAATACTTTCATGTATCGCCTTAAAGTTTCACGAAAAAAAAATTAGTATGGCTGCAGTAAATCAGTAAAACTATACATCTGTTTTCTTTCTTTTCTAATTAATGGAAGCTGAGGACGCTTCACAGAGTCTCAAAAAATCTGGGCCTCAGTTAGACACTGAAAGTACCCATAATCAGGTAGGCCAGAAGCCCTTTTAACACAGTATCTTGTTTCTGAAAACAGTAAGTGCCTACAAAAGAATTCAAGATCGAATGACTCACATAGGGATATTTCCCCATGATTCTCTCTCAGATCAAAGACTTGTGGGTGGAGGACTGCCCCAAAATAATGTTTTATTAATGACCCTCCATAACTTTTTCCTTCATTTCTCCAGTTCATCTTCAAACTTCACTTTTTTTTTTGTCATCTCCAACACCTTGAGGAAAAAATTCCAAGCTAAATTTTAAAACTTTTCACACAGTGAAAACTTCAAAAGTTTATCTGACATAAACTCCAACCCCAAACTTTTATTTGATATCCTTTCTTGTATCACAAGAACTATGAATTCGTTCTCTGCTGATCTTCCTGTCAATTAAAGTTTTTAGTTATTATATTTCCTCTCATTTGTCCATTTTCCAAAACTAAAATATCATATTGTATTTATTCACTTCTCAATCAACTCTCATTCCATACTTTCAGCCTTAACTGATACTCTTTACATCTTTTTTTTCTACAGTGTTACTACTTTGTTGTTAGATGGAAGGAGCTTGAACTCACTTTTAAGTTTATAAGGACTTTGGCATTTCACTCTGTGGCATCTCGGTAGCAGAGAGGGGCCTGCCTCGAGGAACCATGGTGGGCAACAGGGGATGGTGAGTAACAGGTTACAGCAGGGAAGTCTATAAGAGATTAAACACTGAAAGTCAAATGTAAGCAATGACTGTAAATTTCTAACCATTTCACTGAATTCCACTGTATGTAATGGTTTTCATTGCCACCATGAACCCCAAACACTTTTTTTTTAATACACAGATACTTAATCCTTTTTGGTAGCAACATTTCATTTCCCAGAAAGAAGAGTAATTCAGGTATATTTTCACCAAAGCAATACAGACATGCACTATGATGTGTTATTCCTCTGTATATTTAAAGTAGTCATTAGTCACACTATTTCCAACCTCTCCTGCTTTAAACTCCCACTTCTCCTTTGCCTTATTGCATTCTATATGCATAACTGTTTTGGTGTCCACTTTCCAAATCCCTTATGTTTCCTAGCAGTTCTCACTTGGGATGCAGAAACACCATCCAATCAATACATTCCAACATATTGTCCTGTCTTTTTTCTTTTCCTTCACTCAAAATTTCATGTTCTTTCATTATCTTTTTGACTCTATCAAACCTCCCTATATTTCTCTGTCCTATTTTCCTGCTGAAAACAGTAGAATAGCACAACACTCTTGATTCAGTAACACACTTTTCCTAATTGTAAGGATAGAATCTGTACTGTTCAAAGCAAATAGACAAAAAAAAAAACATATTCTTAAAGTACACACTTAATTGTGTACTTTAGATTTACAAAGATGTACAAATGTGTATAAAGAACTTAAAATGTTCTTGGAGCTGCATTACATGCCTGCTGAAAAGACCACTCATATAATCCTTAGAGGGAAGTACAAACTTTCCTTTTATTTCAAGAAGAGAAAGGACAAATAAAAAGTGCCTTTTGAATGCTTTCTGGTAAAGCATTTGTGTATTTTCACATATATACCAACTGTTTTGGAAAAAGTAAAAGTTTAAGAGCCTTTCAATTTTAATATTAGTACTTAACTGAAAAATCTAGACTACACAACATTTTGTTCTTTGCACAGTATTATTTATGCTGTTTCTTAGGGAGTCACCTTATTACAGTACTGTTCCAACCCTATTTCAGCCTGCCTCCTCCTCTCACAGAAGGAACTCTGTTTATAATCAGCTTATAAATAAATATACATAGATGTATTAAGAGAAAACAATTAGCCATATGAAAGCACAAACAGGTAGAAAGTTAGAAAAATACACATGAAAAAGTTTATTTTTTTTTAAGAAACTCACCAATATATATATACACGCGTATGTATGTTCGTATATATTTATTGGAAAGAAAATAGTCAATTGTTTTGACTAAATATTACTTGTGTTCTAAGAGAGCAAAACATAACTACAAATTCAACTTTATATATGCTGTTCATAAATTAGAATGCTGACTACAGCAAAAACTATGGATACCAATAGCAAATGCTGGAGCATTTAAATTCTTTGGTGCCCTATGGGATTTTGTGTATCCTCTTAAAATACAAAACGCTGGAAGAGAAAGGATAGGAAATAGCATCATTCTTATCTTTCTGTGACAGGAAAGTGTAGGGAAATAGGGAGAAGCTGAGAACAACTGTTTTTGTCTTACTTTGCAATGCTTTTGTACTTCTCATTTCTTAAAATGGAGAATAATGTGATGATAGTAAGTATAAAGCAAAGAGAAACAGCTGCAGCTGATAGAAATTTCACATCCTGGTAATTAAATCCACAGGAGGGATCTGCCAGAAATTTCTCCTCTTCATTCCATAAAATTCTTGTCTTTCACAGGTGCTTAAATGCAAATACATATATATAGTTACTGTAG
The DNA here is from genome assembly GCF_003342845.1 of Nothoprocta perdicaria. Classification (NCBI taxonomy): domain Eukaryota; kingdom Metazoa; phylum Chordata; class Aves; order Tinamiformes; family Tinamidae; genus Nothoprocta; species Nothoprocta perdicaria. The sequence continues at coordinate 3,707,925 of NW_020455921.1, read as the reverse complement.
CACCATATGTAAAAGGAAGCAAATATTTTTCAGGAACATCATGTCTAGAACAAGGTAATTCATATCAGGAAAATATTAAAAACAGGATGCATAATATCATCATGTATCTTTCAAGCAGGGCCATCAAACAGAGCGCCTCCTGCTAATTACGGCAAATTAATCCATCCTAAGCGCTGAATTTAGAGGTATATTTTTAAAACAGAAGAGGAGCTTGGAATACTTCATATTCCATTTTGCAGTAGCAATTGGAATTAAAACTATTTACAATAAGAAAATAAACAGCTAGATAAATAAAAACAGGGAAGTTTATGTACTGTTACTATACTCAGTACTGTTATACTATGTACTGTTACTATAGTCAGCCTATAAGAGTGTCATTCACTGCATTATTCCTTAAATACTATTTAGAAAAAGACTGGCAGTTTCATGTTCACCCTTAAAATAGATAACTACTACACTTGCTTACTTGACAGCTCATGGTCATAGGAAGTCTGTTGTCTTGAATAAAGTTCTGATTTCTATACCTTTGTCTTTATATTACTTTGAAGGAAAACATTTTGAGTTAAATCAAAGAAAATTACTAATTTTTTATTTCTTTTACATTAAATGCTATTATGGATTATAAAATTTGTAACAAGATTGTACTGGAGTTCTAATGTCTGTCCTTTATACTACTTTCCAAAAGCTGGAGTTAAAGAGGTAAGGATTTAAAATTCATCTTCTAGACCTGAACATCAACGTGGTGAATAATTTTTGATGCATTAACCATCTACAGAACTAGTGAAAGAAGTCAGATTAATCATTAATGCAGAAATGACCTGTCTTCTCAAGGGAAAGTATCTTTCATGTCCTAGTTGTCTTTCTGTGTTTTTCACAAGGACAAGGTTTCTCTTCTTTCTTGGTTGCCGCTGTGAGAGTTACTAAATCACAAGCACCTGCAGAGAGAACTCTGATATGCACAAAACAAACAAACAAACAAAAAAAAAAAAAAAAAAAAATACTCACAAAGCACTCTATATGTGTTCATTGCCATTTAAGCAAATGCAGTAGATGGGTAAATCTGTAAATCTCCTGGATCCTTTTATGGACTTTTCATGGTTAAAAGGAATGCAAACCTATAGGAAAACGTTGTAATGAAATAATCATGCACGGCTTTGTTTCAGATCCAGGAATCTTGAATGTGTTTGGCACCGTAGCACATTTAAAATTAGCCTTTGTGAATAAGTCCATCCATTTACTCAAATTCTAACACACTAAAGCTCCTTTCTGAGTATGAGAATGCTACTGTCAGCTTCTCAAATACGAAAAAACAAATGCTTTTCATCCACACACAAATTTTCATAAAGCATAAAAAACTACTTACTGCTTTTCAGTTAGTGAAAATGGTACAAACTCATCTGCGCTCAGGTACAAATTAGTTCTGACTCCTTCCAAAAAGCCATCCCATAAGTACTTATTACAAGTGGTAAAATACTGCTATCATGACTGCTGTCTTTGCAGATATTTGGGATCAAAATAACCACATATAACACACTTAATATATTACTGAAATATGTGTTGTAAGAAGCAACTTTTTCCCTAATTTGAGCACACATTAATTTTTATGTTGAGTCAAAAAACAATCTACTAAATCATACTACTAATATATAATTGAAAGCTTAATTACCTTTTAATTTTTGGATAATTTGTGCAATATCCCCTCCATATTTAAAGCCAACCTCTTTTTTTATCCTACAGACTCATGCATTTCTCAGGTATACATCTTGTTGGCTTTCTTGTGTTTATTTGTACTGCTCTCCGAGGGAATGTATTTTATTTTCATCTACCTATGCTTTTGACCTGCTACACTGACTTATTGAAAGAAGCTTTCAATTAATTTGACACAGGTTACAAAATTCACGGTTAGGGAATTTTTGGCATTTGTTTCTCACCTCAGTCATAATATGCTTGTCAGATCTAATGGCTCTCAAATTAGCTGAGGGAGTGAAGACTATTTTGAAGTATCAATATCATACAGTATTTTCAGGAACTACTGATTAGCAGTCCCTTAGCTATCGTAATTCCTGAAACCTATGGAAGTATACCCTATTCATAAGATATCTAGATATCATCATATTTACAAATACTTGTTAAGTAGAAACCTTTTCTAAAACATACAGGTAGCTGAATATGACAAGACCTTTGCTGACACATTAAACCATCTTTCATTCAAGTCATGTTGTTAGGAAAAAACAAGTTTTATGAAGATGATGATTCTGCATCCAAAGTACTCGAATAACTACTGTTTCCTCACTTGCGCTTGCACTAGCCTGTCATTCCCAACAAGCAGGTATTGCTGCAGATCACACAATTTTCAAAACAATACAGTACGTAACTTCTTAGAAAGTCAAAGAAAGGTTTGCATATCCCATCTACACTATCCTCATTCCCATTAACGGTCCAACTCTCAGCCTTCCACCTCCATCCCTTCAGCCCTTGTCATCTTACTTCACAGACTGGACTCCAAAGGCACTATTTATTCTTCTGATTGATAAATTGGAGTACAGAGTCACTGTCCTATAAGCTAGGACAGGAGACAGTTTAATAAGGATTCTCCACATTAATTTCAAATACAATTATTCTCCTGTCAGAAGTAAGTCACCTTGCAATGTAGGAAAGAAGCTACTTAAACAAACAAAGAGCTTAATTTGAATTCTGTTAGGTAAAATAAGTACTCTGTTCTTAATCAATTTTTGATCATTTTTATTTCCTTTTGAAATAAGTCCTTAGTTTGATAAAGTTTTTTTTCTATTTAAATTTGGTTTGTAAAACAGATATGATTATCATTTACTAGATATCATTTTTCATCAAAATACCATATGTCACAATATCTTTTATTAGCTGCAGGACAAACAGGTCATTATTAGATCTACTCAAGAAATCTGCAGCCTGTTCCATCAGTGAGATACCATTTTTTCATTTTCATTGTTATTCAAAACAAGAGCTGAGAGCAGTCTCACCGGAATATTCTTGAACTAGTAGGTCAGCCAATTCTTCAATTCAAGGCAACATATTGGTCTAACATAGCCTTACAGTACACAACCATCTGATACAATATACAACATCTGGTAAGAAGAGTATGAAATATAAAACTCCCTCAAAGATTCAGAAATTCAGAAAGACTTAATGAGAAAAAGGATGTTACACTTGTCAAAATGAAGTCTCTTGGTGAGCTGGGATTCTAAAGGATAACTAGGTTGTGTGGAAGTTTTGAATTTTGAGTCCTGGCTAAGAATATAAGGTCCAAAAATTCCAAACCAAAACAAGCTCTCCCAAATGCATAAGAAAAGCTCAAGTTTTTCAAATATAATCTATTTATATTTGCTGGCAATAATAAAGAAGCAGTTGCTGTTTGCAAAAGAAAAGTTTTTCCATTTTTTTGCTTCAGGCTTTCTTCCGTAATGAGACAAAACTATCAGACATATAACCCAGGCTGTAATTTATATCTTTCCTGACAGCATTTCCTGTATGTAGCATTCCTATTAAATTCTGTCTTCCAATGAGCAAATCTATAATTGTCAAAACACAGTTTGGTACTTTTCTATAGTTAACCAAGTATGTAATAAATTCATGACAAAATCATATTCAAGAGACTTACAACTGAACAACGCCAACCCTATCTTAATATCATCTCTAACTTGAGCTACAGGGGACAACTCACATCATGAAGCATAATTGCACAGAAGTGATGATGTTGACAAAGAACAAAAGGTTTCACAAGTTTTTTTTTTTTTTCATATCTATATTTCATAAGTCAGACAGTCCTACATTAAATTTTAAGTACTCTGTACTTGCCATTCTACAACATTTAGAGTAACAAATACAAGTAGCAAATAGGGGATACTTCATAATTGCTTTTGACAATCCTAGTTTGTTTTTGACACCCAAGCTAGTCATATGAACAAAGCTGCAAGATCACAGTGTCCACATATGGAGGGCTACAAACTTAACTGACATGTATGACAGCTTCATTGTCATACAACATTGTTTTTTTTCTTATTTAATTGGCAAGTCAAAGGAAGTAGCAGCATTGCATAATTTCAGAATTATGAAAAGCATTAACATATAAATGCATATACTTATATACAAACATTATGATATGTTTATATAATTTTTATATATATTTATATTAAACTTATATTAATTTTTATATATATATAAATGTTTCTATATATGGTTCTGGGTCTGGCTAACATTCAAGGGAAAAAAGAAAGAACAAAAAACAAGTTTTCTTCATTTATGGAACATCTTTGAAAAAGAAGGAAATGTAACACACCTATTTTAGGGCATCTGTATACTTTCAAACTATCTAGAAATGCTTCATGATAATTTTACTAACTTTTTAAATTTGTACCTACCCAGAGTACCTGCTTAGCTACTTGCAATTCTGTGATCTGGTTGTGAGGGAACTGACTTGGAATTGGGATGACCTGGTAAAGAAACCCTGCTGTCTTTTAGTCTGATGGCTGAAGGAGTCATGTGATTAAACTGTCAGTATATTTGAGACATATTTTATCCTTCTGTTCTGAAGCAYCTTAGATGAAATTTCTGGTTTGCCTAGACTTCACAGCTGGGCAGTGACCACATATATATCTATTTATTCTTTCTATACCTTAGATCTATGTTACAGTAGAGGGTACGTGTGAGAGAAAACCACTAAGCTTGAATAGCAGTATCAAATACCTCTAATATATTCTTAAAACTAATACTGAAACCTGAACAAACTACGATCTTTTTTTTTTCTTTGTTAGGAAAAGAGAAAAAAAAATAACTTTGAAAACCAAACTAACTTCTTCAGCTGTGAAACTTACTTAGTGACTGGAATCAAAAAGATGCTAAATCATATCAAACAGTCCAGCAAAGAGCACTGTGGTAATATACTTATACACATAAAAGCAAAAATCCTTGGATTTCAAATTTCTGATATATAGGAGCCCAGGAAGAGATCAGAAGGAAAGGCTTTTCCTAGAACTCTTTAAATTTATTTGGTTGGGATATATTCAGAAGGCAGAGTATGTTAGTAGTTCTTTCTTAAGCAGTGAAAAAAAAATCCTCCATGCTACCAAGAGAAGGCTAAAGAAACTTGTTACTTGATGCAGTGTACTTTGCACCACAAGAGAGCAATCCTTCATGCAAGTGCTGACCACAACTCCGTGTCTGTGGTCTAGACTAGAACAATTTATTTGCAAAATTGGTTTTGGCTGGACCAGGGACAATACAGAGCATTTTAGCTAACCATCAGACTTGCAACACAGATCAGAATAGGCACATATACATATATCTTAAGAGGTTTATTTGGTGAAGAAACCGTGCCATCTTTTATTTTGATGACTGGAAGAATCATGTGATGAAGTGCATTTGATGAGTACTTCATCTTTGTATTCCAGAATATTTACAAGACAAACATACTTTCCTCTTTTTAAAAGGAAAATAGAAATATTGGGGGAAAAATATCTGCTAGAGCTGTGTACTTCCTACAACAACTACTTGACTGACAGATTTTATGCCAAATTAAAGCGGATCTGAGTAGCCTAAGGGATTGCTATGTGTCAGAGAAGCTCTAGTCCTAGGTGATTCACCAGTTCTAAATGCATGTGAAGTGGTGAGGCAAAGAAGGGATTATCAAGCCAAAACTAACAGAGGTTTCAGGGTCATAAGACTGCAAACACCTACCATATTATTGTTTGATGTTGGCCACTTGAGAGATACCAGGCCTACAAAAGACTTCACAAACAGCCTGAAGGAAATATAAGGCTGAGCCAAAACAACAGCATGCATCTCATCTATGCATTTGTTGACATGAGAAATGGTAAGTGTGGAAGATATAAAAAGGACTGATATTCATTCATAGCCTGGACTCCAGCAAATACAAATAAAATTCTTTCTTACAATATGTTCTGGTGGCCATATGTAAGTACATCATTGGATCTCTCAGAAGTCCTTGCAAATCTTTCATTGACTCTATAAATTCTTTGCAGAATAGATGGCTCTGAGAGAAGGCTGAAAGCTCCATCTCTTTGCAATATTTTCAAGAAAGTTATTTCTATTACAATTTATCTAACTTTTCTTATTCTCAGTTATCCCCTAATATGGGAGATCATTCTTCCTCTTCTTGGAGGTACTGATTAAGGACTCGGGGAGATTCCAGAAGGACGGGGTGCAAGACAAATTAGATGTACCTGTATGTTACACACATCTAGGTATGATCTGTATTAAGAGGCTATGTATACTATTCAGCTTGAGAGAATTTCTTATCATCCCTGCTCCTTTTTTTTCAGGTCTAGGAGGAAGAAAGAAGGGGAAAAATGCAAAATGTCTGGACAGGAAGAGATCTGAATGTACATTCTTCTGTCCTCAGAGATGCTCCTTGAGGCAGGTTTTGTGGCTCTCGATACCTTGCCAAACTACTGTCTTGTAAAATACTAAACAGGAAAAGGGGACTTGAATTTTCAATTCAGGTCTTAAAAGCAGTGAATGTCTGGGTTCAGAGTGGGTTTGCCCACACTGAATAGCCAGAGATATTATGCAAAACCAGTCTGTTGGTAACTGTCACTTTTCATGAATATTAACTCTAATTCAATGCAATTGTTTAATGAGAAAAGACAATGGTAGTCAAAAGAAAACATTCACAATCAGATTTCATTTAAATTAATCCATTTTTCAGAAAGCACACAGAGCCTCAATTCCACTTGTGTAAGAGGAGATAAGCGATAATCCTCCCAAGCGGACACTGGCCCATTGGGCCATTATGGACATTGTGTCCATAACTCATTGTCTCAGAGATCAACTCCCTGCTCATGCAGTCATCTCAAACAAGGCATCATCTTAACAAGAGAGAATTTCAAAGACTACTCCATAACACTTACCTAAACAGAAGAGATGAAGAGACTAGATCTTCCTACTCTGTATTAATGTAAAAGTTCAGAAACTTCTAGTCATTATTGAGTTCAAAAGGTTGATAACAAACTGTTAAGCGGACGCTAATTTGATGTTTGTGCTAGAGGAGCTGTATTTATCAGGAAATTCTTGTTGACAAATGCAGCTAGTCACAGAAGTTATATTATTTTAATCGCATATTTGATAATCTGCAAACAATTCCATATTTTCTTTCAATTTCATTTACTCTTTATTAGAGAACAGAGAAAACAGAAAATAGAGATTCTTCAGGAAAAGGATCTTCCAAACAAACTCAGATGCGGATCTTCAGACATAATGAATTAGAAAGAAATTCTGTTGAGAATAGCTATCACCTCCATATCACCCTGCCTTCTGAGATGTGCCAATGAACAAAACAAGTAACACCACTCACAAGAGAATACAGAAGTGCTTTTATTAGCGAATCAATACAACAAATGGATGAAGTTTTCTGACATTAAAGTTAATGATGGAAATCCACATCATTAACTTGGAATGGGATTTTCTATGGTCTATAGTCTCAAGCTAGTCTCCAAATGTGCAATAGACAGTTATGAAGAAAAGCTGAAGGCTAGTATATAAATTTTAAACCAGTATATGCAGATTTAGCCATATCATTAACACAGATTACTCCTTTTCTTCACTTTGAAGTAAGAAACACAATATCAGCTCAGTCCTGATATCACACTGAGGAGGTTAAACCTTGTCCAACTATCACAGACAATTCTACAGATTCCTAGAAGGGAAAAAAAGATGATGAGAATTGTTTTAATGTGCCCACAGAATAGTGAAGAGAGGCGGATGGGGGGAGAAGGGGAAGACTTCTTTTTGAGTAGTTTAAGTAGGTATTTTTTGGTTAAGCCTAAAAAGCTTCTCCAATTTTCCAATGCCCTACTTACAAAAACTTTAAGATAATGAAAGCAATTAAGGATCAACTGTCTCAATTCATTTGTTCTGCAATAACTTTAACATGATGAGGAGGATGATGTGGCTTAATGAAAATATATAGTTACAGTACAAAAAACTAAGAAAATCTTCCTGAAAAAATAGAAAAACTAAAATACATCTTCCTGCAAAAATCCAAAAAACTAAAATTCAAAAAATTAAAAAACTTTCTGCAAAAATAGATACAAAAATGATATCTAGCTAGAAGGATGGATAGAACCTGTTATTGAAGAATTCAGCAAACAGATCTGCCAAATCAAATACCCTTATTTCCATTCAATGCTCACAGAGTACCAGAGTTTTAAATATATAAAGTTTGAGGGAAAAAAAATACTTAAATGCAAACTCTCTCAATGAAATAGAGGAACTTACAGTATTACCCAGAGTTGCATAGGAGTTTGTTTTAAAAGAATTGGGCATCAATGCTTTTCCACAGAACTCAACAGGTACAGGATATGGCTGCAAACACTTCAGGAGATAGCTCATTAACACTTTCCTAGAGCTAAGGTTTCACATACCTCACAGAGATGAAGGCACCTGACTCATACATCTTCATTAACTTTGCAGCCACAACGATCATACAAGCATCTCAGGTAAGATCTCAGCCCTAAAAAAAAAAATGTTGGCAGAGTGGAGAGTGCAGCTAAGCTCTGCACCACTAACTAAAGAAACAGATCTCATAAGCGAGGGTGTTACACACCACAGCAGAATGAGGCAATAATTGTAAAGACTCTAGACTTTTATTTCTGTTAAATATTAAAATTCAGTTTAAGGGCTAATTGACTCCCACATCCAACTAGACACCCTCAAGCATGATTAAATTTCATTTTAGGCACCATTAGCGGCTATAGGTTGAAAAGTAGCTAAGAGGAGCTTCCTAATCTTGTTTTTACTAGATGCAAAAGAATTGTTTGAAGAAAATTAGCTCTTTGTCTATACTTACTGTTGGAAGCTAAGTTTCCATTATTTTTGCCACCTGACTATGTAACCATTTGAAATTTTCTGGAAAGGTGGCATAGCAGTGGAATTGACCAATTTGAAATAATCATTGAAGCAATTATCAACAGCTAGTAATTCCTTGCCACCTACAAGGAAACATCTTGTATTCATTTCCCTGGCTAGAGACCTTATAGTAGTAAGAAACGACTCTGTCTCCCTCATCTCTTTTCCTCAACTATAACTTCTAGTTAGGAAGATAAATAACACAAAGCTACAAGCAAATGTAATCCTGCCTAGTGAATGTTTTTCCTCACAAAATGAGCCTGATGGAGGGAATCTAGCCCTGATGTTTTCCAAAGAAAGAAATACATATGTATGAGCAACTCACACAAAAGGAATAGCCTAGCATGACTTCTGCTAATAAAATGTCAGGAAGAGTAACACTGTTTTGTTTTGAATGAATTTGAGATCATTACCAGATATAGAATTTATGCTCATTCTTTATCCTGTATGGTGTTTTTAAAAATATAAAACAATTTTGTTTAGGTGCATGTTCAAAGAATTTTTTTTTCAAATGCTGCCGTGCACACAATCAGTCCATAAAATCACTTCAGTGAGAGAGTGAACGTAAGAGCTGTCCTTGCATGTAAGGAAGCGATCAAAGTCACAAGCAATCTTTAATGCTGAAATCACAATCAAAGTCTATTCTTGGATCCTAAGGAAACTGCTTTGAAGTTAAGATGCATTAGGCCATGAGGACCCAAAGTAGGCACTGGGAAATGAAACTGAAATCTCCAAGTTATTAATATGTCACTTTAATGCAATTCATTTCAACTTTTCAAAAAAAAAAAAAAATTAAGTAATCCCATCATTCAGTTTAAAGAATGAAATTACAGCAGTTACTGTAACTGCTATTTGTCCAGCTATAAAGCAAAGAAATTAAAGTAGTATCAGGAATTTAAAAGTTTAACAGCTTCATTACATTTCTGAAGCTGGAACAAAGTATATTTTTATCCAGTTCTCAGTAATTACTTCAATACTTATTTCAAGTTATTGGGCAATTCCACTACTACATCACCTTACATAGTCACATAGTCAAATGACAAAAGAAATGGTGACTTAGCTTCCATCACTAAGTAGAGAAAAAAAAAGCTAATATACATCAAACAGTTCTTCTACATTTAGTAAAATCAAGATTAGGATATTCTTCTTAGCTACTTTTCATCCTACAGCCATTAGAAAAATATCATATGATATATAAGATACATATCTATATATCTATATATAGATATATAAATATTTATCAGATGCATAGAGTCACATGAAAACTACATAGGTGAATGTAAAGAATTAAGTTCTACAGCAATGGGAATTTTACTCCCTCTTCCTTGCCTGATGGAAACACAAATGGAAAAAAACCAGTAAATATCTGACACAATTAGACTACACAAAACCAAAATGTTCTTATCAGATTTTAATACATAAAAAGCAACTTAATCTACTGCCAGTAAATTAAAATATTAAAATTAAAATATTGTTAAATATCTCTTGCAATAAATTGATTTTCTTTCGTCTTCAGGACAAATTAGCACAGTTCGAAATCCCTGCTCCTGCTATACTGACGGTGAAACCCTGACTCCTAACAACCAGCAACTTTCCTGGGATAAAGATTTTACTGCATCGGTCTAATGGGAAACCTGACTGAGATCTGGGGGCATAGGCTCCCTGCCTCCCACTAACTTCTCTGACCACCTTGCATTTCTTCCCTTCCCCCAGGCAAAGGCTGAAACAAAAATGTTGTGCTTTAATCTCTTCAAGGGCAACACAGCAGCAGCCTCCAGGCAAGATCCCAGCAGAGAGAGGCAGCTCCCGCTGACGCAGTGACCTTCAGGACCTGTTCCAAGGCATCCGGAAAAGCATCTGATGCGGAACGGACCTGACTGTGCATCACTTTCAGGTAAGACTGTTGTAACTAAACGAATGGAGATTCTCCTTAAAGGATATATAACCCTCCCAATTATTTCTCTATGCTATACAGTCACCTTGTTGTGTTAAGGGATTATCTATTGGTATTTTGATAAAAATTGCCAAGAGTGACAGTAAATTAAGGTTCTTATCAGCAGTATTGTTCTATAGTAAGCATTTAAAATAAGTTACATTTACTCAAGCCAGCACAACCAGGGGTTAAATACAATTCTTAGCTCTGTGTCAAGACTAGATATTCCTTCTGGACCAACCACAAATTCAGCATTTTCACTTAAGAAATGCCACTTTGTCTCATAAAACTTGTACGCTTCTCTTTTCAGCAGCAGAAACACTAATAACTTATTAAAGGATATCTCATATGGCCTAAGAAGTGCAATAACTTTTTGAAAGATACTTTGAGATTATAAAAGATGATTGATTTTTCCAATTTAACATATCTAGTGCTTATTCTGATCTATGCATTTTATTTTATACAAATAAACTCACACAAATATATAAACAAATGTCTTCTTTTATTTATACCTTTAATTGTATGTTGCTAAAATATATATGACATGTAGCTTTCACTCCTGACAAAATGTGAGCTGGTCCCAAGAGCTACTCCAATCTCTTTCCAAGAATAGATAAAGAAGTCAATGACAAAGTCTTTTATTTGTGGAAACTTCTTATCGCAACCGAGTAGTAAAACCGCAAACCCATAACAGTCTCAAAGAATAATAACTTAATAAGAAGCCACAAAAGAGAATCTGAATTTGGTCAGAAGATTCAAGACAGTCTGGTAATAAGCAAAAAAATATTTATGAAGTGAGAGTAGTGAACAAGTCAGCATGCAAGGAGTAAAAGTAAACAACTGTTCCTTTTTGTTCTCTGAAAACCGCAACTACAATTTATTTCGTATGTAACCAAAAGCAAACATAGATTGAGGAAGTATTAGAAATGAATAAAGCTTTGTCCCCTTTCTAATTATAGCGCTGCATGGGATTTTCTATATATATATCACGGAGATCAGACTCTTCCTCCCAAATGAGGGATGGGAGTGGACGGGACTACATCTGCTTAGGTGCCTTCTCCTCCGAATACTAACACTGATGCAGCTTTATAGTTTAACAGTGTCATCAGCACTACAGTATCTTTTGAAACTAGAGGATTCCCAGAAAAGCCACAAGTTGATGATTTGAGAATTTTTTTGAACATTATAAATTAGACCATGGAGCAGCATCCTACACAAGCACTGCAAACACTGGGTCAAAGAACGGAAAAAAATTTACCACCACTGAAATGTCTTGCAGGACCCATAAAATACCCATTTGCTGACATAACAAAATAAATTACCAGCTCATAATATGAATTTCCTAGTCTAAATGAAACAGGGCAGGTCCAACAAACACTGTACTACTTCAACAGTATGTGAGAGGAACATCTCTGCAACCCTTTTTCAAGTTTTGGTTTCCTCTACTATTAAGAGGGAAAAATATTACAAGAAGAACTCCAAGGCACACAGTAAAAACACAGAGGACTCTTTCTTGAGAATACTGCAGTAACTTTAAGAAAGTTAACTTCACTTGAGTTTTAAAATTCTCTTTTATAGCTTAGGGCCACAGACCTCCCAGGAGACAACCCATCTGTCCTACACTGGCAGTACATAGCACTGTGACAGTATTATCCTATTTCAACAAAGTTGAATAAACAGGGAGAGTTACTTTCTTGTTTTGACTTTTTTTTTTTTTTTTTTTTTTTTTTTTTTTTTTTTTTTTTTTTTTTTTTTAATTCCCAACTCTTGAAGGACTTAGGATGTGTTCAAATAAGCATCATTACACTAACAAGCAAAATACCAGCAGGAAGCTTTCTCAAGTGAGTGTCACTGAGCATGTAAAAAGCAAAAAAATACTGAATACTTTATCATTCATATTTCCTCATAAATTTCCTCTTTCCCTTCCAGCTCCATCTTCTTTAGAGTCCATACTCACCACAAAATAAAGTCACTGAGTTGACAAATCACCATTTTGAAAGTCTTCAGTCACTCACTGGAATTTTCTCCAACAGAGCTTCCTCATACATTTTACAGATTTATTTTTGTTATGTCTAAACATGCAAAGTAACTTTCCAAAGATTTGGTTGTTCAATGTTTTACTTCCTTAGCTTCAAGATGACTTTAAGACTGAAATTTTCAACTCTTGTTTGCTCAACAATGCCAGGTACTGTAACATCCTCGGAAGCCACAGACATCCCAATTAAATCAACTAAAGAGAGAAAGATCTGTTTGAGTGACTGTTTGCCTCACTCTTCTCTGAGCTTGAAAATGGTCACATGAATACTATGGTAAACATGAATCCCCCCCAATCCTTATCTTCCCAGGCCTATCAAGATGCCAAAGACACTAGACACACACAGAGTGCCTAGTGGAAGGCAAGCATTTCTTTTCTCCTGCTGCTCAGCATCTTCAAGGCTTGGGGCATATCTAAGAATATACTGTCTAAGCACATCAAGGAGTTGGAAGAAAGCCCAGGACAACAGAGGGAAAAAAAAAAAAAAAAAAAAAAAAGCATCCCATAGATTTGGTGATTTGGTTTGGGAGACCAAAGGACAAAGATGCATGATCAAACTGCTAGTAACCTGGATGGCTTCCATTTTCCTTGTGCATGACTGCACCCCTGAAAGTAGAAAGCTCACAGGCCAGCTTTTGAAAACTGTTGAACACTGACCAATAAAATCCAAATCCAAAGCAAACACCAACAAACATAAAAGCAAACATTGTATATACAGGGCAACAACAAAAAATATTGTTCTTTGAAAGATTTTGTATTCCTTGACCAAAGATTCAAAGACTCTCAACAATTATGCCACTTCACAAAATAAAACACATATTATAAAATGAATAGTTCTTGTCATGCAGGAAAGTCGACATAAATCAAGGGTAAAGCCTTCACAATATTTTCTGTATACACTTCAGACAGGGGAAGTTATTTAAAACGTTCTTTTGTCATTTCTAAATGAGCAGACCAACACTGATAGAATTGGAATCTGGCATCAGTTAAATGCCTGACCTTGAAACTGTTTCAGAAGTAGCATCATGAATATATTAAACACTTTCTACTCATCTCAGCAGCAACTATACCATGAATTATGTAAAAAAATAGCATCAATTTTTCAAAGCAATAGATCTGACTCTACTATATGATGAAAACAAAGCCCTTACTGAATTGGACATGTGGTTGGCCCACTAATGTAATGCAAACAGTCTTCATTTAGAGCATTTAACAGAAAAAAAAATGCATTGCTACATTTTGCAGGATTAGTTTTGTAAGCAATAATTTTTCTTGATACTTAGTGTAGTTGTTCCAACAATGTTTCAACATCTTGACAGCCAACAATCAACATAGATTTCACCATTACTGGAGTCAGGTCACTAACATATTTTTGTATATGTGGACTGAGAATATTGCTCAGTTCCATTTCCTGGAAAAAAGAAGGAAAAATAAAAAATTAAAAATACTGTCATAAAATGTAACATTTAATACCCTTTTAACTATTAATGGGGCATCATCAAAGATGAATCTTTTTTTAGAACATTTTCTTATCAATAAAACTCATCTCTATCATTTAAAATATTATTTAATAGACAACTTTTTTATATTTTCATTTTAACATTTTTTTTTGGTGCATAATATTGCAGCACAGTGATGCATTGCCATCTAAGAAGACAATAAAAAAATAAGTATTTCAAAAAATTTCCCTTTCCTCACAGATTAGTTTTTGACCTGAAAGGGCAACGCATAATGAAATATGGCTATCAAATACCAAAAGCACAAAATATCTAATTACACACACACACACACAAAATAAATAAATTTTAAAATTTAAATACACACACACACAAACATACATTTATATTTGGAGAACATTCCCCAGCACATAGTACAGAAAATAATTTTCAAGAGCAATTTAGAATAACTATTCTACTCTCAGAAGTAACTTGGATATTTTGAAACATGCAACTCCATAACATAACATAACATAATATCCATAAATCTTTTATCATTTGTCAAAAGTACCTGCAACAACAGGCACTACGTTTGAACTTGTTATAACACTTCTTTAGGAAACAAATTTAAAAATGTTATTAAATTTGAAGGCATAGTTGACAATCTTAAATCATTACATTTTAGTGCTTTGTATCCATATATCCATGCTTTGGAAATGTCATTTAGTTTTTTCCAAATTTCTACACAATGTAATTTGTACATCTGAGCTATTTGTAGCCTTCCACACTTAACAAATTTCAACTAATTTTCAGGAATGGATTATTGCATCATGAGTGCTGATATAAAGACAAGTAGAGTTACAAATGCATTTTAGAGGGTGAGATAACATGAAAGAAAAAGAAATTTTTGCAGTTCACAGCAACTTGTTTAGAACTTTAGGAGTAGCAATGTTACAGCAGGAAAACGATGACGAAGACATGAGAACATGAAATAAGTTAGAGAGATTACTCACATATTAGGAACAAAGCATGCCTATACATAAAAATGTTTTAATGCCTGATGTGATGTTAATATGTATATGAAAAAATACAGTATAAACAGATCAAAGATGTGTGCATAGTAAAACAAAAACCGTTACAACACATGTAATGCTCTTATCCCAAAACTATCTTCCCTTCCTGCCCCCCAATATAATCTTCCACTGGATTTTTTTTTAAGCTATCAAGTTCGAGTTTTCAATAGAAATTGAAATGCAAAAATCTTCAGGTGTCAATTGCTGAATGAGTATTTCCATATATTTAAGAATACTTCTGATGCTTTATGACATCCACCCACTGCAGATATGTTTTTCCCCACCTAGTCAAAGTAGGGTTCAGATGCCTTGCTATAGGTGCTTAGGGACTTTGGAAACATGCTGGAGCATCCTAGATGTTCCTGTAGGACTAAAAGAGACCAAATCAAAGATTTAATGGTGACCTGCCCCCTCACGGCCTGGAGACTTGGTGAGGCACCTTGATTGTCTTCACAGCACACAGGACACTTCCCCAATGTTTCCAAAGCTTCTTTGGTTGCACTTTCTGAGCACATTGCATCTGTAGCAAGAATATATTCCATACTGTAAACAGATGCTAAACTACACAGTGCAGATCTTGGATGCCCTGATTACTTTTTGCAAGTAGTACACAAAACTTCATGATTACAAATAATTAATGGAGACTGTTATCATGAATAATAAATACAAACTAGCATTTCTTTTTTACGATTACCAAGGGTCAAATCCGATTAGTATACTGTAACAGCACACAATTAAACAACTATACTCACTTGCCAGAAACCAGAAGGGCTGTATTTTTTTTTAGAAAATCTCTCTTTCATAAATAAATAACTACAAATTCAATGTTAATCAGCCCCTTGGCAGTGAATCTCATTTCTCTTATAACAATAATTGTTAGTAGACTTCTTTGGAATCTAGACAAGGCTCATGTTATCACTAGTGGTTTGAATGGATTTTGATATACTGGAAAGCAATTCTTGAGATGTTAAAATTACAACTCAGGTCCAAATATATTGACCTTCCTTTCTCCCCCTATCCTCTCTTCCTCTTACTTCGTTCTTTGACCCATCCTCACACTGCTCTTCCAAAGCTATTCGTTTAACTATGCTTCTTCAGCAAGGCACAGTTTACATCATGAAAGAGAAGTTTAGATCACACTTAGGAAACTACACTTAATCACATCATGCCATGGTAATTTAAGGTAGTTAACCAGCATCAATAGAACCTTCAGTTTAAAAGGCATCGGTTGCCCTAAGAGTCAAGCTTTTTGAATATTCATAGGTAATACACATAAAATTTTAATGTGACAATTACTTCAAAGATGGCAAGCAAAAAGAGTAATAAAAAGTTAGGTAAAAAAGTTAACAGTATAGCAAAGAATCTCATCTAAGTTGTATTGTAAAAATAACAATAATTTACATTATATTTATTAAAATACAACAATTAGCTGAATCCACTTTTTTCAATATCGAATACACAGTCTGAGTTAAAAAATAGATTCAGCCAAGTAAGAAGGTATTGTTGTACGTCTCTTTTGCAACCGCTTCAGCTCTACTTATGAAGGTCTATACATAATAAATTAGTTTTGTACAAAACATGATATTATTCTCAGTTTTCTTAAAATGAAGTAATTAGAATACATAAGCCCACCGTACCACTACATGCTCATTCCAGCCTAAGGGAAAGGATCCACCAAACAACATGTGTCTCAGAACTAGAGCAGAAAGATGTCCTTTCCCAGTCCTCCTTTCATAGTGAAAAGTTCTCTTGCTATTTAACTCCAATAACTCCACCTAACAACTCTGAATATTAGAGTTCCCTAGTTTAGAGCTACTTGCAAATTTAATAGCATTGCAAGTTAAGTAACTTTTTCTGGAAGCAAATACAATTTTGTATAGAAAGAGAAAAGGAATTTCATACAACTTACAGTTCACAGATTCACAGAATATTTAAGGTTGGAAGGGACCTCTACAGATCATCTAGTCCAACCTTCCTGCTCAAGCAGGCACACCTAGAGCATGTGGCACAGGGTGGCATCCAGGCGGGTTTTGAAGACCTCCAGAGTAGGAGACTCCACAACCTCCCTGGGCAGCCTGTTCCACTGCTCTGTCACCCTCACAGTAAAGAAGTTGCTCCTCACCCGGAGACGGAACTTCTTGTGCTTCAGCTTGTGGCCATTACCCCTCGTCCTATCGCTGGCCACCAGTGAAAACAGCTTGTCCCCTTCCTCCCTGCATTCTCCCTTCCTGAGCTTATACATATTAATCATATCCCCTCTGAGCCGTCTCTTCTCCAGAGAAAACAGGCCCAGCTCACTCAGCCTCTCTTCATACGAGAGATGTTCCATTCCCATAATCATCCTGGTTGCCCTTCTCTGGACCCTCTCCAGAAGCTCCACGTCCCTCCTATACTGGGGTGCCCAGAACTGAACACAGTACTCCAGGTGCGGCCTCATCAGAGCTGAGTAGAGGGGCAGAATCACCTCCCTCAGTTAAGGAGGGATCGTATATATAGGAAACAAGAGAGAGTTAAAACAATTTTGATTTACTTCACAGTAATTATTTCCTTATTACAAGTGATCTACAGCTGGCATTTCAAAAATTCATGTGCACATTATTACCAGGTAATTTGCAATTTCTATCACCATCTTCATTTTCATGTGTAGAGCTGTTTTGTACTAAAATGTCTCAATATGCAGTAGAGTGTAACATGGTCAATTGCTGGGATCCTTAACGAACAAGTGTGTGCAGTAAACAACTGATGCAGGACAAGTGTATGCAGAAAACTGCTGATGCAGGGCAAGCGGATACAGTAAACCGCTGATGTAGCCAGACTGAGCTGGGTCATGACGAAGAAATCCAGAAATGGGACTCTGAAGCAGAAACGAAACTGTTCGTTGACCGATGATTGGATGCCACCTCTTGAAACAAGTGACAAGACAGTGACAAAAGGAGAGCATATAAAATCGTGATTGGTCGGGAGCGCAGCTGACTGTATAAAAATGTGCTAGAGTCTGTAATAAGCAGGGCAAGATGATAAACTCATATTGAGTATGTTTCTTGTAACCTCGGCCAATTCCCTACAGTCAATAAAAAGTTATCCAAGTTGAAACTGCAGGAAAGTTGATTCTTTGGAGAGCTATCAACCCTGATGCATCAGTTTAAACATCTTGCACTGATTTCTACAAGAGGATAGAAGAGATTGTTCTATGTTTTGCTTTGTGATAAAATACATATCAGAAAGCAATATATGATTTTCCAAAATACAATATTATTAGTCAAATTATTTCCTGGTGCTACAAAAGTGAAGGAACCACTACAGATTAAAACACATGCTCTAAATGCCATGCTGTCCTTGACATCAATAGGAATTATGTATGTGGAATTGGGAAAATATCTTACATTAGAGAGTTTTCTAGTTGAGTACTACAAAAGAAAAAATCCGAGTTAATATAAAAAGTTATAATTAGGTTAATAGTAACTTTTAGCTCTATTCATCTCTTCAGAGAATGACTTTCTGTGAAATAGTGTAACTACACAAGTATTCAAAAACTAAAGAACGCAGCAACAGATGTACCAAACTAGAATCATGAGCGAGCAGTAAAAATGTAATTTGCATCCCCCACATCTTCATTAACTGGCATAAATTTAGAGGAAAAACTAGCACACTAAAAATTTAAGCAGTGTGTTTGGAAACATTTCACTCAGTGCAATGTAATTTTTTTTTATAGTAAGTTGCTTTATTAACGCATTTTAATTAGGATTTTTAATGCTTTATAGCTTGTTTTTTTGAAGAATAAATCTTTCATAGAGCTTTTTTTTCAGCAGATAATAACAGATAATTTTCAGTAACAGCACTTTCACAACCTGTTGATAATGCTTCTATTCATGAACTATCATGAACTTTCTCTGGATGTCAACCTCACTGACTTCCAACATGCTTTACAATAGACAACAAGTGGTGGGGAGGAGAAGGGAAGGTAGTCTTTAATGTCCTTTACTCCATTAAACCTTTTAAGCTGTCAGGAATTTCACCAACAGAACAAAAATCTTAGTCTTCCACACACACTGCTAGTAAAATCTAAGGAAACAAAGAGCTTTAAGAGATTGATGAGCCTGCCAATTTCAGAATTCATTTACTTGTCCCCTTCTCACTGCAGTGCATGGAATTCATCTCCATAAAGTTCTGTACAATTCCGCTTCACTCTCTTTCCCATCTCCTCTCTCCCCAAAGTATTCCAATTAAACATAAGGAGAATTTATATTTCTTTGAAATTTCATTTCACCATATTGAACTTGAACTCAGTTGACTTATTTATATTTCAAATGCATTTATATTTCAAATCCTAAAAAGGCAGTAAATAGAACTGGTAACATTCCCAGCACAATTATCACTCATAAGTATTGTTACTAGAAAACATGTGCAACTGCAAAGCAACTCTTCAATTTTGTTGAACTAAGAACACTTAAAGAATATCATCTTCTCTGATCAAAAATATCAGCTCTCCAATGGTACTATCATAAAAAAAAAAAAAAAAAAAAAAAAAAAAAAAAGTAGGTTTCTTTTTAGTCAAGATACCATTACTTTTACTGGATAATATGATTCCTGTCTTGCTTGGGTTCTACTGCTTCCAAGTCAGCGAACCACTTCCTTATACCATTAGACATAACTATTTATCACAGACTCTTTAGATTCCAATTAATAAAGGAAGGGAGACTTTTTTCAAAGCCTTACCAGCTTACAGCCTTATGGGCCCAAAAGCAAGATACTAATAAGTAAGAGTCATTTTGAAGGCTGATTCAGTAGTTATATAGTTTCAGTAATTCTGATGGTGGTAACCATCTCCTTTGTGAATTGGTAGTTTTGATCAAAATAGGATTGAGAGAAAAAAGAGTGACTGAAGGAGGAAATACCTTGAAATAGTTCAGAAATTAGAAAGATTTCTAACAAGAGTTTTAGTGACATTGCCAATATCTGGACAGATGTAGGCATCAAGTGGTGCAAACAGTGCGATAAGACATTTCCCATTTTTTTTTGTGTGTTTTTTTTTGTTTGTTTTTTTAGCAATTTTAGCAACTACCATCAACTCTCAAATTGGACTATGTTCAGTCTTATCATCAACTACTTAAATGACCTTGCAGTAAAACCAATAATATACCCTAGGTAAGATCTCTTACCTTGATCACATACTAATCGCATAAGCTTATTAAATCTGCATAACACCAGCATGAACTAGGAAAGAAAATTTCAAAAGCAACTTCAACATACTACAGAAATATTCCAAGGACTGAAACTCAGTGGCACTTACTGCAGAGTACTAAATTTAAATAATCAACTGCACAAGCACAAAATCAGGATCAAAGATCTGTAATTTTACCAGAGATCCAGAGAGCTAGAACAAATCAACTGAAATTGGGTTAAGAGACCATACTACTACAAATATATAGTATAAATAAATATATTTCACAGATATATAAACTAGAGTGTTTTACACAAGCTATTATTTATCCTGCATCAATTAAAAATTCAACTGAAGTTTAAAATTTCAAAAATATTCTGGTACAAGACTAAGTTTGGGACAGGGCAGAATTTGATGTAGACTGTGAACTAGAGATATATAGCCTATAAAAAAAAAAAGAGAAAAATAGTATTAAAGAGAATTCTGAGGGAGCTAATAAACCTGCAAAAAACATTTCTTTTTTCTCTCCTGGGCTAGGTTGCCTGAAGAGCTTGTGTTATATCACTGCTAGAAGTTTTCAGGACAAAAGATTAAACAAATGTCTTAAAAATAATCTAGACTAAACAAACTAGTCTTCAAACCACTGGAGCCAAGCTATACAGAAATAGAGACAAGAACAGGCTTCCAGGACAGTAAGATATAGTCATTAAAAATCAATGAATCCATGCATCAGCTCCTCCAAATTTTCACCACTATTGATTTACCTACTGTCTACGCTTTTAAGTTCTTTTCAAGATGGATTTTCCAGCTTTCTATATTTAATAGGATTCTTCCTTATTACTTAGAGCTAATTTATATAATCACTACCCAAATTAGGTATACTCACTTAGGTATAATACTGCCCTTCTAGAATTAGAGTTAATAATTCATCGCAAGTAATGACCTAAGTATTTGGCCGTGCTTAATCATTTTTGACTAGTCCAAAACTGGTGAGTCACAAAGAAATAGAGACAGATTTCCTATGAGGTTACTTGCTTGGAAGAAATTATGGTTGTTCTTCTACCTAGGTTATAATAATTTAAAAGGCAGGTAAATCCAGCCTTCTTCCTCTTTTAACTTCTGTCTTCATTGGAGTAAGCCCTTCAGCAGAGACAACTTTCCACTGTGCTCATTTTACAGTTCTTTTTAACTTTTCAGCTATGTAATTAGAGATGGCACAAAGCCAGTAAATGCCACTTGATTCTTTTTATCAACCATCTGTAGATTTTTGCTCAAGTATTATATATTTACTCACTTCCTATTTACATACTATAGGTGTGCATTTGTTTTACCTCCATACGCTATATTTGTAAAAGAGAACACCTGCTTTTATCAATGTTCCACTAATTTCTTTATTATCACATGTAGCTTCTTAGAGAAGTTTTGGTGACAGATCTTTACTGTTACTTATTCGGCAAGCATGTAGAACCAAAATTTACTTATCTTACTCTGTTTAAGCACTTCAAAAAATATTCTTACGATTGAGGTGAGAAAGGTTTCTTGTTTGTATGCAAGTACATGAAAATTATCATGCTTGTCATGAAATAGCCATATATCAAACAATAAACTTATTTTGTGGATGAACACTTCCACTTCAGTGCCTTTGCAACCAAAGAGTTGTTTACTATTCCATTAACTTTGGGACTAAGAACATTATGCAGTCATTAAAAATCTACACCTCAGACATGTTCCTAATAGGCTGGTATTTATAGACAATAAGGCCAATGTTTTGCCACAGTAAATTACACATGCAACATTCTAGAAATGGGTAGAAAAAGAGGTAAGTGGCACAAAATGCCAGGACAAACTGCCCAAGTTCACAGCCTACATTTTAATCAAAAGATACTTTATTTCACAATAAAATGATTAAAAATATTTAGCTGATTGTTCAAAGGAATTTTAGGATGACTTTTGACTAAAGTACAGGCAAACAGATGAATGTGAGAAGCATGAACAACATTTCTCCTTCATATATGCTAGGGAACATCATCTTTGAAATTAGGTGTTCAGAAGAGTTTTATCTAACTTGGAATGGGTAATGAGTAATGCCAAATGGGTATCTTGGATAAGGTCTTTCTTATCCATCTTACTCAAATCAAGATCTTACTCAGATCTGACTCAAAAAAGTAAACTACTTAGAGAAACATTGATTCAGTTTTATATAAGCAAACATAAAAACTCTCTGCTATATATGAGCTCCAGCTTTCAAAATTACACATATGCGTTATATATTTTTAAATGATTTTTAAAGTTAGAATGCATAATGCATTTAGAATTTACAGTCCAAAATTAGCTGAGATTAGTCAATTCCAACCTGTACAATTGGGCCATACGTCTTTCACTGTTTCTGAGACACACCTCTCCATTTGATAGCAGATAAAACTATAAGTGAAAATGAACACGTCTAAGTCAGAAGCTTGCCAAGGTTCTCCATTAGAAGCTATTCTTTTACCACTGAGCCCGTATACACGTGTGCACACACACACACACACACACACGTTCTTCAATACTACTAAAAAGTATAGACTTGTTTAGAAAACAGTAGAGTACACAATTGGTATTTTGTAGCAGAAATGGTCTACTAAAATTCATATCCATTTAGCAGTAGGGAAGAATATTGGTTTTAGCTCTGTTTTGGCCTCATTCTCACAATCAGGTCTATACAGGCAGTTTTGCAACAACACCCCAACCAGCACAACAAATGATAAAGAATATGAGCACAGAAGAAACTGAAGCAACTGACCTTGCCAATATACTTCAACATCCTTCTTGTTTGGAAAAAAAAAGAGATGTTCTGCTTCACAATGCTTTTGGAAGTCAGCTTATGGCTTGAAGTAATTACATCCTTAAAACCAGCTRCAGATCTTATTTAGCAATAAAACTGAAGTCTTCCTATTCTCTTGAGACAAAGCCTTGAATAACTACAATTCCTCTTTACAGCAGGAGGGTTGTCATCATGCTGTTTTGGAAACATAACAAGGTTAGAATCGTCTCTCAAAGACACACTCCCCTACACTTCATTAGCACAATACCAAAAGACACTTTGGTTGGAAAACATGCCAAACATGTAGGGCAATTACACGCAGTTCTTGCTTAATTTATGGAAATCGTGGGTATTAACTGCTGAAAAATCCCTACATTCCACTAGTTGTTTTTAAACATGGGTCTCTTGAGTGCTCCAAGGTAAAGCAAAACATGCCAGGGACTGTCAATATTACACTTTTAATTTCAACACTGTGTATATCAAAATGATCAAGCAATCTTTCTCCTTTCTCATTGCAGATTTTTAAACTATATTTCTGAGTTACTTTTTTTTTCTTTTACTACTTACGCTTGTTTCCTTATTTGCAATAGATATAAGGAAGGCATTTGATTTACATTGAGACACTTTTTTTTACTTTAAAATTTATAGTGAAAAGTGCAATGATCTTGAAACTTTAAAGGTGGTGTGTGATCACCTTAAAGTCCAAGCCAAAGGGAAAAAATTTCTGAAAAATTAAAAAGAAGATTCAAAGCCACATTAGATTTTGTGCAATTATTGCTTTAACTGTTTCCTTATACTTGTATCTATGTATAAGGCCAACCCATAAAATGTACAACCATTGCTTGCACAATGATGTACAAGAATAAAACTTTACTGGAAAGATATGCTCCAAGGGAGTGCTATAGTCCCCAGATGCCTTAAATTGAAAACCAAAGTCCATTGTAGAATCTCAGGAAGGAAAGTTATTAAAAATTGCATTTGCATATGTAATACTACTGTGATAAGTAAGAATCTATTTAATTCCAAAACATTCAGTATAGAATCTGCTTTCCTCTTCAGATCACAAAGCCTGTTCTTCAAAAGTAGAAATATGAGCTTTGGTTAAGCATAAATGTACCCAGAGTGGAATTACAAAGCAAAGAAATACTTAGTCCAACCTACTTATCATACAGCAATGATTTGAAATACAAATTACGTTAAAAGGAAAGAGAAAGAAGGGGGCAAAACCCTCTGCTATTGTAAGACATTTTTGCTCAATCTCACAGAGAAAGGATAACATTCAGTACAGCTTCACTACTTTTAAGGGCTAAGCAAGGCCTTTAAGTTTTCAGTATCCTACTGCAATTAATGATGCATACTATTTAATAATATTTCCCAAAGCTAAACTAACAATTACATAATTTCTACATTTTCATTAAAAAAAAAAAGTTTCTGCCTCTGTCCCTAATGTGAAATTTCAGAGGTCCCAAGGGCCATGTTCTCAAATCTTACAGCCATTTTCCTGATCCAGTTGATGAAAATCTAGTCCGTGGAGAATTTAGCAGACCTCAGCATCTAATCACGGGATATAAATATCATGGCATTGAAAGATGACTTTAGTTGCCATTTTCCCCCCTTTTTTTTTTGTAATGCCTATCAGAAGCTACAAGAGTGCATGCACCTGCATCTGCATGCTTGCAATTTTCTTCATTTGTCTATATAATTTGAAAATTGAAAGATGAAGAGAAAGATGATCTCTGGCTCAGATTAGCATACAATGATTTTAATCACTTTTACTGCATACAATTCAGTGATTTCAACACTCTGTATTTCCAATTTGAAGCTACACAGAGACATCAATATAGCGCTCTATAGATGGATGATTCCCAACAATTCTGTTTATTTTGTTTATAAGATTATGAATAACAATAGGAAGAAAAAAAGACTTTAGGAGTGTGTTTTCATGGGTTTGCTATATATTTGAATGTCAGATTATGTAATCCAATGCAATCTAATTTTATATAACATAAGACTAAAATTGAATCATAGTTACAACT
Source organism: Nothoprocta perdicaria (assembly GCF_003342845.1). NCBI lineage: Eukaryota > Metazoa > Chordata > Aves > Tinamiformes > Tinamidae > Nothoprocta > Nothoprocta perdicaria. The sequence continues at coordinate 3,682,547 of NW_020455921.1, read as the reverse complement.
GCTTCAATTGCAAATGCAAAAAGTGAGTTATTGTCATTCACCTGATTAAACTGACAATTAGGTTTCTAGCAAACCATTAAATATTTTTCAGCCATCAGAAGCACAACAAGAATTATTATATACAGTAGTTTTATCTTCCATTGGATGGATTGGAACTGGATTTTATATTTAAAAACACACAAAAAAGTAGAAATTAAAAACAAAATATTAACAAAAATAGTAAAACTATGAATAATTTTTCATATGGTAAAATCTTGTTGCTATTATTAAAAATAAATTACAGCAAAATGTTCAATCTCATTAGTGCAGTCAGCCAAACTGTCTTTTTGCATTTCAACTATCCTTACTGTCAGATATTAAAGCTATGTCCTGTACTGGCACTCAGCCGCAATGAGTAGCATATGAGTCCCAGCTGTAGGGGCAGGTAATTGTTCATCAGTGTCATGAACAAACTACTTCACAAGGGATGACTGGCTTCAAAACACTGAATCCCATCTGCTGAAACCTAATGAGCAATGGAGAAGTTTGAAGGTAATGAAGCAAGTCTCTTTCTGGCAGATGTTACTTGACAGCTGTATCTTGGGATCTTAACAGAACTACTGTTGTCTCTTATTAATATCTTAAAGAAGATTTTAATATCATTATTGTATGATGAAGCTTGTGGAAAACATAGGACCCTGTCCTCTAGAAGGGACTATATTATATGCAGATGTCATTTCTAACTCATTTAGAAGTCTTGATTTTCAGAGCATGTATCTATATTCAAAACTTTATTAAACTGTGCTTAATCAAGTACTTGAGCTTTCTGCAGGTGGGTAGCCAAATCCCAGCAGCAGGGTAGCCAAATCCCAGCAGCAAATAAAATTGACCTAACAAGCCTATCAGGGTGTTTCTCCTCCCTCCCCAGGGCAAGAGAGAATAAGCACAGTTCCGGGTCACTGCTCATCACATGCATCCCGTGGCACATAAGTGCCACATAGGATCTCAAAGGATGCCTCAAAACTCCAGCCTCTCTGCATCCTGTTCAGCTCTGCATCCTCTTTGCAGTCTCCAAGGAGATTCCTGACCATTACCTGAGTTGTGCAGAGCCCCATGATATGTGGCTCTTAAATAGAAAGGGTATTGCTGCACATACCAGCTCTTCAAAAGGTAGAATAAGAGCAACTGCTAGACTGAAGCCATGAGGAGCTACTCTCAGAAATCTCGTGGGTATTTCTTCTAGCCACAAGTTCCATCTAAATATTTGTCTACTATTGATAGGCTTTTCCCATCTCAAAGTATCAGACTCATGACTGCTATTAATCCCTTCAACATTTTAAATAAAGTATTAAAAATGATAGATGTAAAATGATATTTTATTTTATTTGGAAATTAAGTAGTCAAAGTATAAGTTTGTAATTTTGGCTAATTCCTGCAAAACCCTTAAGAATAAAGTGATGCCAAGCAATATATCTGGACACCTTCATAGAACCATAGAATGCTTAAGGTTGGAAGGGACCTCAGAGGTCATCTAGTCCAACCCCCCTGCTCACGCAGGGTCACATGGCACAAGGCTGCATACAAGCGAGTTTTAAAGGTCTCTAAAGAAGTAGACTCCACAACCTCTCTGGGCAGCCCGTTCCAGTGCTCTGTAACCCTCACTGTCAAGAAGTGTTTCCTTAAGTTCCTGTGGAACTTTTGGTGCCTCAACTTGTGGCCGTTTCCTCTAGTCCTATCGCTGGCCACCACTGAAAAGAGGCCAGCCCCCTCCTCCTCACTGCCTCCCTTGAGGTATTTATACACGCTGATCAGGTCCCCCCTCAGCCTCCTCTTCTCCAGGCTGAACAGGCCCAGCTCCCTCAGCCTTTGCTCATAGGGCAGATGTTCCAGGCCCCTGATCATCCTCATAGCACTGTGCTGGACTCTCTCCAGCAGCTCCACATCTCTCTTGTCCTGGGGAGCCCAGAACTGGACACAGTCTCCAGATGTGGCCTTACCAGGGCTTTGTATAGGGGGACAATCACCTCTCTCGACCTGATGGAGATGCTCTTCTTAATGCACCCCAGGATCCCATTGGCCTTCTTGGCCACAAGGGCATACTGCTGCCTCATTGTCATCTTGTCATCCACCATGACACCCAGGTCCCTCTCTGCAGGGCTGCCCTCCAGCAGGTCAACACCTAATCTGTACTGGTGTCCAGGGTTATTCCTCCCCAAGTGCAGGACCCTGCACTTGCCCTTGTTGAACTTCGTGAGATTTCTCACTGCCCAGTGTGTCCAGGTCCCTCTGGATGGCAGCACAGCCCTCAGGGCTATCAGCTACTCCTCCCAGTTTGGTATCCTCAGCAAACTTGCTGAGGGAGCACTCCTTGCCTTCATCCAGGTCGTTAATGAATAAGTTGAACAGGACCGGACCGAGGACTGACCCCCCGGGGGACACCGCTAACTACAGGTCCCCAATTGGACTCCACGCCACTGACTACCACTCTCCGCACCCTGCCACTGAGCCAATTCCTAATCCACCTTCCCGTCCACTCATCTATCCCACACCTTTGGAGCTTGCCCAGGAGGATGCTGTGAGGGACGGTGTCAAAAGCCTTGCTCAAGTCCAGATAGATGATATCCACTGCTCTGCCCTCATCTATCCAGCTAGTCACTCCTTCATAGAAGGCGATCAGGTTAGTCAAGCATGATTTGCCCTTGGTGAATCCATGCTGGCTACTCCTGAGCACCTTCTCCACATATCTGGAGACAGCAGCCAGGATGAGCTGTTTCATCACTTTTCCGGGGATGGAGGTGAGGCTCACCGGCCTGTAGTTGCCCGGGTAATTGCCCTCACATGTAGTGTATATCAGGTGAATGCGAAGTTGCTGGCTTGAAGATTTGAAGTTCTTAGCAAAGTTAGACTAGAATTTAAGAGGCATATTAAGATGTAAGAACTTCCAAAGTAGTTGAGATCTTTAAAAGTAAGGTAAAAAATCATATAAAGTAAAAACTGTTGGAGACTAGAGATTCTCTGCAGTTGGGGAATTCACTTGAAAAAAGGTAGAATTTTGCATTTTCCAAAATGAACTGGAATATGAAGTATTTCCAGTTTTTCAAGTATTTTTAAGATTGCTTCTAATGCAACACACTAAATTCTTGTTAAAGTTTAAAGAAAAACTATTCTAATATTCCCCAGTTTCTCTCCCTCATATCTGAGTCACTTTCTATTGTGATCAAACTTAACCATAGCATATAAATTCAGCTGGTAAGACTTTTTTCTCCCTGAAAATGTATGTTTTGGCTTTGGGAATTTGATGAAAATGTTCCATTTATGCATCAGGATTTGTAGCCATAAAATATTCTATGAATAGTAGTCCTTCAAAGTCCTTGTTTTTTTTTTTTTTTTTTTTTTTTGTCCACATAGTGTTGTATGGACTTACAGATATGCATTGCTTTAAGAAATTTCAAAACTGCTTTTTAGAGAATCCTTCAAGCAGATTTACACCCCCCCCCTTTTTTTTTTTAAAAAGAAACCAAGAAGCACAGAATTATCAGAATAAAATCGCTTCAATGTAAGTTTTAGCAGTGGTAATGCGAAACTAAGTTCTCAAAAATGCACTGTATAATTATATTAAGTAGTTCTTTAATATTTCCTAAGTATTTATTATTTTTAAATACTACATGAATAATTACAGTACCTGAATAGTTATAGGTTTGCACATTTAACTCCAAGTTTAGCAAAGATAAAAAAATGATAGGTTGGAAGATAATTAGTGAAATATATACCTTAAGGAAAAAAGGCGTTATCATGATCCTGGAATATCTTTCGTAAAGTTTATTATATTACATCTTCATAAAAATTAGAAAGCTAAAGTACACAATGAGTGTTTAGGTTAGTAGAGTCAAAACGCTTTCTATAACCTTTTTCTTTTTTTTGAAATATTAATTCAAATGGACATGTTGCTGTTGCAGGGAGCACGCAGATCAGTGTACTTTGAGGTGGTGCCTGGTACTCGGAGCTACACACACACAAATAAGGAATAGTCTGAAACACTGTCATTCACATTCAAAGCCTTCACTTTCTTTTAAGTTTGGTGGTTTGATAGTCCCTTTAACATCTAGGTACCAATGAAAGCCCTGCAGTGCCCCAGTAGGAGATACAGGCAGCTCATAGTTCCCTCCTCCTTAAGAATTCCAGAGCATTCACTCACACTTTTTGGACCCAAACCACAGTCAGAAGCCTGGAAGTAGCCACAGCAACAATCCTTAGTAGTAATGGCAGGACCTCTTTGCCTAGATAGGATAAGCATCAGAAAAGCAAATATAGCATCTTCCAGTAGCTGCTAAAAAATGTGTCATCTAATGCGACATTTTTCCAAGAGGAAAATTCTCTCATCGCATGTAGATGACCAAAAATAACCAATTTTTTTTAGTGTCCTTGAGCAGCTTTGTAGATGTCTCAGTTGCACTGGGAGGTCTCTCATGGCTCCAATTACTATTAACGCTCACAGAACACCAGTCATTGCTTTCACTCAGGCAAGGAGAGGAGTTATATCTTTTAATAAATTCTTAAATCCTTATTCGTGTAGATCTGTGAAATGAGTTGTGCTATAGATAATACCTAGCTTGGGGAATTTATAAGAAAGAAATCCTTCATAAAATGAATACCTCCTAATAAGCACTAAGAAGAGTGAATTAAAAAGCTTTTCTAGTCTTTGTATCTGTCAATACAAAGTACCTGCAAATATAACACTTGTAAAATATGACCTCACTTTTTTGTGACTACCTGAAGATAAAAGGAAGACTTAAAGAGAGATCGGATATTTTATTGCATTTTTTTCTTCTGATCCCATCTTTTATTCACACAACCATTTGCCCATTTATCTAAAAAGGGAATTCAAATGAGAACATTCAGATCCTTTATTTTATCCTCTATAGCAATACATATGAATTACAGCCCTATTATGTCACCAGACTCAAAACTGTAGCACTGCATCTTCACTTTCTTTTCACTGTGAGCCTACAATGAAGCATTCTTCAAGTACCATCTCCTCATTCAAAGAAACACCACAGACCTGTTTTGTTTCTCATTCCCTGACTCTTCAGGCTTTACCTTTCTATTTCCTCCTGAAGCAGTCTGATAAGTATCATTGCATAATGTTAAAAGTCAGTGCATCCCAGTTACTCCTTACTTGTAGTCTATTATGATCAACACAAAGATTCCTATTGTTAGGAAAGGATTTGGAATCCAACGCTCACTACTTTTATAGCAATTACAAGTTCTGCTAGACAGTAGATTTATACTCAAAGCTACAGAGATTGGAAAGAAAACATCAATGGACTGCAAAACCCAGATACTTCAAAAGGTAACGAATTCTTTTGTAAATGTTCTATCAGTACTGGATATAATAAGCAACAAATATTATGCTTATTATGCTAAATTGTATTTGTCTTTGATTTCTTGCAAATGATGAAAAAAAGGCAAAAACAAACAAACAAACAAACAAACAAACAACAACAAGCAGCCACACAACATATGCACGGACAGAGAAGGAAGAGAAGAAATGCTCCAGGTACTCAGAACATATCTGTTGCATTTCCCCCTGTAAGCCAAGCATCTGGTCAATAGAAATAAATAAATAAAACCCATGTTGGCATCCTGAGCATCACAACTACCATAGTGATGGCTTAAAACAGCTGCAGGTGATAGCATCTCTGAGCAGCTTCATTGCCTGCAGCCCTCATGACTAAACAGAGCAGCCTTAGGTGCTCCAATCCAGCTGGATTTATCAGCCTGGGTTGAGCACTATGCCAGCATATTTACTCCAGTCCCCACAGCAGCTCATTCAATAAATCCTGCTGGACATATTCCAGCAACCTGAAGACTACTTTATATCTCCATCATATTTGTTTTAACAGAACTACTAGGTTGGGCAGTGCAAGTCCACAGGTGGCTTGGCACAAATCAGCTTATATTCAGCCAAACAGATGCTTAATAAGCCTGGCCAGACCACACTTTGCACAGAATCACTTGGATGTGTCTGCACTGTACTACTCAATACCTGTGAGATGAGGGATAGACAGAAGCACATTAAATGTGCTTCAGTCCCAGCAGGACTAGTGCACAAGTACCAAAACTTTTGTGCAGTTCTGCTCTCTAAAGCATGCATTTCTCATGGGCTCTCTCTCTTGACAATAGAATCAGGTCAAACTGCTGCAGGAAGATGCACAGCTGCTGAACTCTTTGGAACCTCTGCAGTCTTTTCATGTATTTTAAAGCTATTTTGCGGAGAAAGTTGAAAAGTCCGCAAGACTTAAGCAGACCTACTATTCAGTTCCCATTCCCACACCTAGGATGCTGTGCACCTATTGCAAAAGGTTTGCTACAAACCTGGATTTCAAAGCCCTAAAAGGAACAGAGTATTACTCCCATTTCACTGGTGTGTAAAATGAGATGAAATAGTTTTTCAGCATTGCTAAAGAGAAGAGTGGCAAAGAGAGGACTTTTCTGACTAAGGATGAAATGCTCCACTGAACCATGCTGTACACATCAGCTTGCTTTATTTCAGATATACTTGATCACTCAACTGTTTCTGGTTTGTCACTTCCTTTGGAGGCAGACAAGAGGAAAAACACCCACTCACACAGAGATTGAAAAGCACTCTAAGAAAAGTGGTTAAGCAAGGAAGGGAAACAAATAATCCATCTACACCATAAAACCCAAAGCAGCAAATTAGTAGACTACAGTAGCAAATTAGCAAATCAATTGAAGGCAAATTTGATGCAGATAAAGGGAACAGTTCTGCTATTTTAATTCTAGCTATTCTCAGAGCACATTAGCTTGACCAAAGCTCTGGACTACTGCTTAACTTACATTCAAATTCTGAAATAACAGCGTATGCTGTAGAGATTAAGAAAGAAATGACTCACATAACATTACAACGGTAATTTCTAACAAAGGACATCCATCTGTATTGTTGTGATAAATGGCACCTGCACTTCCTATGGTACCAACATTTCTATATAACTATAGAAAGCTGACAAGGAAGCATTCATTTAAACATTTAACTTCAGGACAAAAACCTCTGCTTACTCTGCATAAATAGATCTAGAAGTTGTCTATTGGGATGGAAGGAGTACATGATGATTTTAATTTCACTGTGTATTTTCACCATAGTTATCTTTTTCCTCCTCTTGATTTTCAATAGTATTTAAATTGCACCTAAGTTGATATCATGATTCATTGGCTGAAAGAAGGAAAGAAAACACAAATTGCAGATAATGGCAATAAGCAATTATCTTGGGAGATTTTTTCCACACATCAGGATTTAAAGTACACCAAGAAGACCTGTGGGTAAGAAAACAAACAAACAAATACAAACAAACAAAAGCCCTACACGCGAGCACTGTAGACACTGTTCATATTTTGAACAAACCAAACAAACCAAACTAGAAATCCTAAACCATACTTAGCTCCAGATATCCTTCCATTAGAACAATATTGCCCAGATGAAATTGAAACACATAGGCCAATGCCATGTTAATCTACTTCTTTTTTCATATGTGATCTTTTGTATTCACATGGCATTTCAAGGTATTTTGGACTTGATGGAGTTCAGAATTTATATACTCAAATTTAAGTTTTGCTACAAAGATTTGTTTTCCTAGATCAGACACTAAAGTTAATGCAAATAAACCAAAACCACGCAAGGTAAAAAACTCTGCTAAGAGAAAAAATGATTTTAATTTTTTTTTCAGATTTTGTATACTTTATTAGAGGCTTGCATTGAAGACTTTTGCCTATGCAAAAGTGTATTGAAGGGATGAATAAAGAAGCTTGACCAAAATTTTGACAAAGTATGACTATTACTTTAGATTTCTTCAGAAATGGTTTTACTATATTTGCAAAGAACCTGACATGCAAGAGATGCCTCTGCACTGCCTTTGTCTCAATACAGAAAACAAGTCGAAGTATCACAGTGGAGCTTACGGGCTCTAAAGATCACAGTATCTCTTACTTTACTAATTTAAACTATCAGATTCTACTTAATATTGTTTATTATTTTGCCCCCTCCACTTCCCTAGTATGTAATCACACACTATATGATAAACACTTCCTTTAATGATGCCAAGGATATTTTCTTTGTTAGCAACAAAATTGTGAAAATATAGCTTGGTAATATCATAATTTAAGTATACCCTTAAAAGCTCAGGAACTTCACTAGGCCCATTAGTTTCACACATCTTCCTTAGTTGGTAAGGTAGTGCTGGAAATGAGAAGTTATTCAGCTACATGCTCAGTTTTAAATGGATCACAAGAAACCAAACATTGCTTTTTCTTTCTTCAGCACGTAAGCGAGGTCCTGACTCATCCAGAGAACATAAAAGCAGAAAAAAACTGAAACCTGCTGAAATGGAAATATCCTGTTTATCCAAACTGACTTTTTTGGGTGTATTTATCTTCCCATATTTTGTTGTCTTTGCAACTCCTAGCAGAGTATTTATTCTCTACCAACCAACACATATGGCACTATATAACACAGTTGCCACAGCTCATGAAAAGATGAGTTTCATTGTAGATTCTCTGCCAAAGGATGTAAAACCTGGACTTCAGGACCATAAAACACATCTTAGGTGACAAGCATCTCAGGTGACATACTTGGCTCCAAAAGGGGAAGTGACATTTGTTTAACATATGAACACTTTATGCCAATTGCTTCATTCATGGGCACCTTCTGCCAAAAAACTCTAACAGGCAATTTTTGTCCCTCAGGGACTATGGGGTAAAAGCATAGAATAAATCAGAATAAAGCAGAAATACTGTCAAAAAAAAAGAACCTCAGATTGAGGCTCAGATTTGAGCAGCAAATGGTGCTGCTGGACACAGACACAAAAGGGTGGAAAGTGATAGTAAAAAGGCCTTTTCTCACTAAATAGCAAACATATTTATTCCTTCCTGCTAATCCCATTTGAAAGAGGTAGCTGCAGAAAGTTGAGAAGTGATTTGAAGTCTTAAGGACAGGGGAGAAAAAAAAAAATCACCCATATAACTACACAAGAACACTTTTGTTCACAAACTCCCGTTAGAGTGTAACATTAAAGAGAAGAACACAGTGGCTCTCCCAACATCTTTGCCGCAACAACTCTAAGACTAGGCAAGTGTTCAATCTTGATATTTTAGTCTTAGTAACTGAATCTTAGTAAAGCAGCATAATTCTCTTAAGTGACATAAACTCTTTTAAGGGGAAGGCAGAACATAAGACATAGCCCTTGGTCTGCAGACAGCAGCAGGAGATAGGTCAGAAGTTCCCAGGAGGCGAGGAATTGCTCTCCCCAGACTACTCAGCAGTGGAGATCAGTGACTGCTGCCACAAGGCTTCCCACCAACAGCAGACTACAAGTAGTAGCTCTCCTACTAGCTCCTGTTTCTAGCTCCTGCTTCACTCAGGCATATCTCCAATGACCTCAATGGTGTATTGCTTTGTTCTATGCATGCCATGCTGGTGCATACCAGAGTAAGAACAACCATATGCTACCCACATTTCCATTGCTTCCTCACACTATCAGATCCCATCCTGAAGTTTGCCATTAGGATTTATGCTTCTACAACATGAAAGGAAGAATATAAGATTCAACAACATAAATGCTGGCAATCCAAGTATCACACTGTGACATGACCAAACATTTGAAAAAAAGGCCAAGAGCAGCTGTCAACCCCAAGTAAGCATTTGCTGTGAACTAAATAATCAGCCTCCCTCTCTCATGTTTGCAGGCAAAATAAGGAGGTGGCTTGATGATTCTCCAGTTATGACACAAGTTGATGTAACTGATACAAAGGCAACACAATGGAAAAAGCACCTGGTAGGCAAGGGTTTTTTAGAACTCTTCATTTTGAGTCCCCTCCACCTTGCCCCTCCCCTTGTCCCTTTTCCCTACAGGAAATACTTCCTGTATTTCTTAATAGAAATTTATTTTATTTAATTTTAATTAATAAAATAATTAAATAGATAAGCCTCAAAAATTGCCACCATTTGTTTTAGAGAAGTGAAAAGGAACACAGAGGAGCAAGTGAACGGAGCAAACTAGGAGCAAACTTTAACTAGAGAGCATTTTCCCTCCTCTTTCTACCTTTATATGAAGGCCATATAGGTTAAGACACTTCTATCTAACAACTTACTCTCATTTGGAAACAGAGAACAGTAAAACAAGGAAATGCAAATTCACCATCATAAAATCAAGACTGTTCCTCTTACTTTCTCCTATTTATAGGATGCAGTCATATACCTGAAGAATGTGGCAGTGTCCTCTGCTTAACACAAGAATGAAAAGCCAATAGCAATGTCATCACTCTAGCTGATTCACAGTAGAAAAACTTCTTGGTGGTTTTCCTGGGAACTAATGTTTCAGTAGTGAAGCCTGAACACGACTGTACAGACCACAGCATTCTCAACAGCACAGCAGTTCAACTACTTTGTTACTCTAAGCTGTAAGATAAATATTTTAGAGTTTTTGGTCTGACCATAATCTGAATCATAATAGCATAAAGGGGCTTATCAATTTATAACTGTTTGCAGTGCAAATAGGAAAAGGAAATTGTTCATCCAAATAAAGGGTGAGGAGGGACACATCTTTTAAAAACATGAAGGACTATGATGAAGTATCCAAGGGATTGAATGAATTAGTGTTTATAGATAAATAAAAAATGCCAAGACATTTAAATGGCTTAAATTAGGTACTATGAAGATAAGTACAGTTTAAATAGACAATCATAAGATTATAAAATGCACTGTTCAGTACACAAATGGATTAGCACAAGCTGTACTAACTGTATGACTTTAAACAGCATTAAAGAGAATCATTAAATGGCAATTGCAAGGAAATTACATTGAACAAAACAAAACACCCACACACACCCTTCCCCCACTAGTGGGGCTAAATTTCAGAAGTCTCCAAACTTTATTTTGGAACCTTTAAGTTTTATCTCAGATTCTGACAATATAGAAGTTAAGACTGCCATTGCATTGTCATTCTGTTATTGCTCGACAGATTTAACACATTTTTGACCCAACCTTGGAACAAAGATTTCTGAACACTTCTGTTTGGGCTCAACTATCATAATGTTCCTGTGTTGACACAGATACCATCAAATTGTTATTTCATTTTTTTTTCATGCATTTTCAGTACTACTTTTCATAGTTGAGAGTCATACAAGGTTGAATTATTGAAAAAAAAAAATGTTGCTGTAGTTTGACACAGGAATAGCCTTAGGTCAAAAGGTGCAATTGCACTTAGTACTTAAAAGTACCCAGAATGTAACGGTAGATTTGTTTTTGTCATAAAGAGGCAAATTCAGAGACTTCCTACAGCCTAGGTAGAGCTTAATGCTACTCTCCCCAAAGATGACAGTCACAATCAATTTGCTTGTACTCTGCCATAAGTAGGTACTGAAACGTCATAATGTCTTCCCTTGGAAATATGTCAATTCTATCCTAACAGCCTCATGGAGGGTTGACCATATAAGCAGAATGTCACCTACTGCGTTGCAAACAGCTACTGGACACCTATACATTTATGTCCAAGAGAGCCCATAAAACATTCATTTTATAAAAACTGACACAGAATATTTTCAGATTTAAAACCCAGATTGCTAGTAATTCAGACTTACCAACTCAAATAAGTTAATTGTTAGGCAGCCAGTAAGCAACTTGGAAACCTGGGCACAGGTACAATAGCAACTTAAAATAATTTACCAAGAGGAAAGAAAGTCAAAAGTCACAATAGAAGAACAACAACAACAAAAAAAATGAGCTCCTTCCCTCAAAGTACTTACATGAGCTGGAAAAATACTAATCTTGAAAAAAAGACAAATCATAAATGAAACACCACACACAGCACGCGCGCACACAAACACGCACAAAGTCAAAAAGTAAAATCTTCTTAGATTTTTCTGCTTTTACATTTTGTATAGTTAGTATTGGTGCCTTTTCCAAATGACTGTGCTAGGAACGCAAGCATTCCTGGTGAGACAATCCCAAATTGCTAGGAGCAACAGCAGTTTTCATATTTCCCACATCCAAGTTACTTTTATCTCAATATGCAATTTGATTGATACTGAGTTGCTGTGTGGATAAAATAATAATGCTTTATTTCCTTTGTTGTTTTCTCAAAGGCCTTTCTGAATTTATATTCTTCTGAAAAACTGAATAAAACAAGATATGTAAATGCAACCATAACAGTAAACAAACATTGGAGACACTGTTCAAATGAGCTCACTCAAAGGATGGAAAACTTCCTATAGGTGCAAGAAACCATATTAAAACTGAAATGGGACCTTGAAAAACACCCACTCAGACCCCTAGATTACAGATTCTTCACAAGTTCTACTTGCATGCTCTGAAATTTGGGTTAAGGTGACTCTGGTTGTCAAAACTCTGGTTGCCAAAACTCCAGCTGCATCTGGCACAGGATACACATAGCTCACACTGTGCAATAGGCTTATTACCTCCACCAAGGGTGTCTGTCTCCTAGAGTCTCAACCTCAAAATTTTGGGGCATCATAGTTCAGAGAGGACTGCTTAAGAGTAATTGTTTGGAAATTAGCTACTTAAACAACTAAACTCCTCACCAACCTCAATTTCAGTGTGGCCAAATTTCAGTTTGGAAAAAATCATAAAATCACAGAATCCTTAAGGTTGGAAGGGACCTCTAGAAATTATCTAGTCCAATCCCCCTGTACAAGCAGGGTCACCTAGAGCATGTGGCACAGGGATGCATCCAAGAAGAAAAGGAGATTCCACAACCTCTCACTGGTTCCAGTGCTCTGTCACCCTCTCCGTTAAGAAATTTTTCCTTAAGTTCCTGAAGAACTTTTGGTACTTCAGTTTGTGGCCATTTCCTCCAGTTCTATCAGTGGCCACCACTGAAAAGAGGCCAGCCCCATCCTCCTCACTGCCTCCCTTGAGGTATTTATACACGCTGATCAGGTCCCCCCTCAGCCTTCTCTTCTTCAGGCTGAACAAGCCCAGTTCCCTCAGCCTTTGCTCATAGGACAGATGTTCCAAGCCCCTGATCATCCTCGTAGCCCTACGCTGGACTCTCTCCAGCAGCTCCACATCTCTCTTGTACTGAGACCCAGGACTCCAGATGTGGCCTTACCGGGGCTGAGTAGAGGGGGACAATCACCTCTCTTGACCTGCTGTAGACACTCTTCTTAATGCACCCCAAGATCCCGTTGGCCTTCTTGGACACCAGGGCACTGATGCCTCATAGTCAGCTTGTCATCCACCATCACGCCCAGGTCCTTCTCTACAGAGCTGCTCTCCAGAAGGTCAGTCCCCAGCCTGTATTGGTGAATAAAATAAATACATAAAATCTCCACACCACACACACAAATATGAGCCAATACTCCTACATGAACCTATACTTCCTCACCTCAAGATCCTGCCATGGAATCATTTGATCTTCCTAAATAGACAAAGAAAGATGGCAGAAAGTTGCCTTGAAATCATCCTTCACACCTTCCTTCCACAAACTTCCCTACTCTCCTACATCTTCAGGTCCAAAACATACTGAAAATATTTCAAAAAATTTTCCCCAGAGTTCCTAAAAGTATGTTCACCTTTTCCAGATTTTCTTTAAAATGCCAAGCCCACTTTTTTTTTTTTTTTTTTTTTTTTTTTACCTTTTACCCTAGTCTCCTGGAGGTTCTCATCAGCCCTTATTTCTTAAGCTGAGTAAGCTGAGGACGAGCTGCAGAAATACCCAAGCAAACATGACAGCGCTGCTCAGGCCCACAAGGAAACGAGGGGCATATTCCAAAACAGCACAAGTATGACTTAAGGGGATGTACCTACACCAATTAGCGCTGCATCTTTACATTTATGCACGTAACAAAGAGTTAAATCAAGAATCTCTCCTGTGCCCCTACCGAACAAAAACATTTGCCCAATAAATAGTTTTCAGGATGTATTATAAGAAAGGGCAATATCTCTATATATGCAGCAAGGCCACCTCTGCTACTCAGCATTTAAGGGGCATCTCATCTTAACAGGAGGAGCACTGGGTCAGGAAACCCTGATTGAAATTTCAGGTTTAAAAATAAGATGTTCAAAAAGTTACATGTATCCAGATTCTTCCTAGGTTTACTGGGAGGAAAAGAAGAGAAATAAGTGAAAAAGGAAAAAAATATTGTACATAAACCATTTCTGAAACCCTAAAGAAATCAAATACTGACTTCAGTTTCATAAGCTGCCTTAAAATACAAAAACAATGACAGCAGAGGACAACAATCTTTCTGCAACTATCTTACCACTTCCTCCCAACCCAAAATTTCATGGATCCAGTTTCATTGCAGCAGTATATGCATTTAGGAGACAAGCTCAGGTGGTCCAATACACATATTTGGTATTCAGGTAGGCTGAAAGAAGAACAGAAACTTTCTCCTCTATTTTAAATTTATTCACCATTTACTCAAATTTTCAACTCCTCAGCTCAATTTCATGAAAAGAATTAGAATAGGAATGATAGAGGCTAGTGCTCTGAGCAAAATCTGAGTGCCTTGTGATTGCCTGCTTTCTTCCAGAAGAGAAGAGGAAGCCTTTGCCAACATACACTTATCTTTGTAACAAATACCCAGGAAAAATGAAATATTAACCACAAAACCCATATGGGAGTAAAAAAAGAACTCAAATATTTCCTGAGTTTCTTTCTGAATTCCTGGATCTCAAAAGCATGAACCGAAAATCCCGTTAAAAAAAATTCTGAAAAAAAGTTGTGTGTAATATACTGTGTTTTTCACACATAAGGATGAACATATTTAACTCAAAAGTCATTGAAATTTTTTTTTCTAATTTTGTCAATAAATTCTAGTAGTAGTTATTAGAAAGATATAGAGAAAACATCCCGAAGCACTTTGAAATTAAAAGGAAATCTGGTCCTTCTTGGGAGGAGAGTATCATCAATAGAATATAGCACCTATGAACAAACCTGTAATACCTCAGCAAACATAAGGTTTTTGCCACAGGCACCAATTAAAGCTTTTATTTTTGGAACAAAAATCCATCATAGTAAACTATTCCCAGAGGAACCATTTTCTCAGTTCTCTGACTGTTGGAAGCAAGTAACTATGGATGTAAAACTTGGTTCTGAAAGACTTAATTATGGGAAGTGAGTTTTTAATCTGAACTCACATGTCATTCCAGGGAAGCTACTGGAACTGCCTTGTGCTTGTGAAATAGACCTGATTGTCCCTGACTCCCTAGAAAGTGGTTTTTCCACCAATACTGAAGTTTTGAGTGAAATGCATAAGTTTTCACATTAAACTTTTAGTACGTAACTTTTTGACTAGTCTCGTTGGAACTGAGTGACAACAGCCGGTGCTGGCACAACTTCCAGAATGCCAAGAGCTCATAGCTCATTTGGATTACAAGTTTGTCTGTACCAAAAATTACGCCCAATAACACTTGTCCGAATCACCTTCTTCTCAAGCTCGCATATGAAGCAGCTTGCTTTTTATAAACTAGTTGCTTATATAGAAGGTTGAAGAGAAATAAATGGAGCAGTAAGTATGCTTGTTGAGATGCTGAGGATCCAAGTTGAAGTAGCTATCAATATCTACCTATAGGTGCAGTAAGGTGGTTTCTTAGGACAGAAGGTGTCAAGGGACAACATTCAGCAGTCTCAATCTTGAATCTCCATAAAGTACACTTTCCTAAAGAAATGAGGGATGTATTTCAGCTCTCACTTGCTTCTCTTACAAATATCAAAAGTGATTTCCTGCATAACTTTCAGAAGAAGGACTTAGGCTAAACATTTAGATCCCATCTTGCACTTAGTAATTCAGCAAAGAACTGCTCTGAGACTAGTCCTCTAATCAGCTAGATTACATCAGCTACAGTTACATGACATTTTATTAGAGCCAAAATCCTGATAGGCATGTCTGTCTTTGTAAGGAGTTCTGCCTCCTCCAGAGTCCAAAATTATGAAAAAGATCCCCATTACCTCTATTATTTACTGAGTTGCCCCTCTGATCATTTTGTTAAATTACAGTTAGCACTATTCTTCTCTATGCCTTTGCAGAAGGTCCATAATGCCAGGGCACCACTCCTCTAGCGTTGGTTCTTTGTAATATCTTAGATATCTTTCCATTCATACACATGACACCATGCACTACTTTGTCTCCAGCTTGCAAGCTCTCACTCCTTACTTGGAAAGACAGGGCAATATCTAATCCCACTATAATCACTGAGGAAATTCAGCTCTGTTCTTTACTATTTGCCACTAAACTGCTTGGGATTTAGCCTCCCACTCATTTGCCTGAACATCTTCATGCTTAACCAGCTCAGAAATGTGTTTTAAGACTAACTTTAATTCTGAATTAGAAGAAAGATTCAAGTACTGTACTACCATGTGCTGTCAGGAAGCATTATCAAGATTTATAAAATAGCAGTGTGCCTCCAAAAAGCTGCATTACCCAGAGGTATGGCACAGAATTTCAGTGTGGCCTGGGGAGGGGAGGAAAGTGGCTTTGATTTCTTCTGTACTTACCAACTAATGGAAGAAACTTAAGTTTAACAAAGAACTGACAGAAGACTAATATAAGTTAAACTTTAGCTTTTATTAAAGCTAAAGCTAATTTTTATTAAAATTTTATTAAGTTTATTAAAGTTGGAAGTCTCCTAATTGTCAAAAAAAAGAAAAGTTTTTCTTAATATTGGATCTCAGAGAAGGCAAGTGCTAAGGTTTTCTGACTTCAGAATCAGGGATGTCAGGGATACATGGCTACTTTTGAAGCAAAATATTTTGCTAGAAGCAGTACATCACTATGTGGTATAATACTAAGTCCAGTTCAAGAAGCAAAACAACTTCATCAACAAGGTCTTGCATCTGTGCTAAATACAATCAGAGATCTGAAAGGACAAGGAGGGTACTTTTGGTTGGTCTCCCCTACATCTTCCCTGTTATGACCCATACATATTTCTTTTTAATGTAGAGTATGTTCTCTTAACATTAGCTATAAAGACATTTAATTGGATTAGATAAAGCAGTAGTCAAGGATTTGGGAGAGATGTGTTTAGGTTTCCTTATCTTGGACAGAGTTACCGTAGGACTTAGTAGGCAGGCTTCATCTGACGTATTTAAGCTACTTGCCTTTAAGAGCTGCAAAGTATAGTTCCCCTCCTCCCCACCTTCATTTCCTCCAAGGATTTTATAGGGATAAATGCAGTACTTAAGTGTCATATAAGAACATAAAACAGATAAGAATCTGAGTGACATGCTGAAGATGAGTATGATGCTCTCTTTAAAGCAAGGATATTAAATCAGTCAGGCAGAAGGCTATCATTAAATTGCTCCTCTTTCCAAGGTCATAAGCAAGATCACTCCTCTGAAGGTTACTTGTAAGGAATACAAGTGTGCTTTGTAAGTTACTAATATCTGTTTGCTGATTTTGAGATCAATAAATTTATTCCATCATGCTCCCAAGATGAGTTGTAATTCTGTTACCTAGATTTACAGCACATTTAAATCTGAGCTAATTAGCCCAGACTTTCTTTAGAGTCTATGGTATGAACTATTTATCTAAGGAGTCATTCATTGCATTCTAAAGAGAAGTTAAAAAAAAATAGGTCGGAACTGCAGTATAAAAGCATTTTTGCTTTTGTCAATGTCAGCAGGCAGCCAGCATGAAAAGTTCAGCTGAAAAGGTCTGTATATTGTCCCACTATATATCAATATTGGTTTGTGGGAGTTGTCCTTACCTCATTTTGAGTGTGTTTATAAAGCTTTCTGGAAACCTGTTAGATTATGCTAAACTGTAGGATGTTTAGAAAGAATTTTGGGTGCAGACTACATCTTTTCCCTTCTATGGGAAGAATATTTATCATGCAAATAAGTCTGAGCTTTTTCATCTTGAACACTGAGATTCAAGAAATCATTTCTGTCCAGAATAAAGAGCTTCCAGCGATCTTGATAACTGAGTTTAGATTAGGAATACTTACCAGAAACATGTTTTCAATAAAGGCATCTAGGGAAGAACTACTGAATTAGTGGTTACCTTTGCTAGAAACATCTTCAAGTTAGTAGGTATATTTAAAAAACAATCACTTAAGTGAAAGAAATGAATAAAAATTATTTTTAAAATGTAAAAATGCCAAGAAGAAATGAAAATAAAAGTGAGCTGAAAAGATATCTTATTCTTACAGCTTCTTCAGAGTATTAATGAAAGAGAAAAAAACCTGAATTTAGATACAGAGCAATAGTACAGATCTGTGTGGTATTTTGATGATCTTTTCAAGAATGATAAAGACTTCAGAGAGCAAAGCACTTTTTATTCATTTTAAAATAAAGCAGTGACAGTATAGATCTACTTTTTTTCCCAATATCCAGCCTGCTATGACCTACTTCTTCTCACTTTGACAGATATCTTTGTAGATCTTCCCCAAAAAACTTAAGATAGAAAATTCTCCCTAAATATGGACTATATTAAAGATTAAATGTGTCCACAAATATCATTTTTTTTCACTTTTAATAACAAGGAGAAGTTTGATCAATATGAGTAAGGCGGATCATGAAATTTGAGTTTCACTCTGGGTAGAAAAATCATCGAGCATCTGAAAATCATTTCCAGCACAGACCAAATACGCTCTGTATGGCTTCTCCATAGCATCAAAAATTCATAAATGAGTTTTTGACTATCAACATTCACTAGTTCAGAATACTTTGAATGATTTCTGAATTACCTCTAGCATAAGAAGAGAGAGGCAAAACACTGGCTTTACACTACTACCAAGCCAGATCTCAGCTGAATTGAAAGCAATCACAAAAGTCCTTTTATATCAGCAAGGATCAAAGACTGACAACACACCACTTGCATATATTTTTTCTAGGGTGAATTAGAATGGGTCAACATAAAAACTGCTTTGAAAACACTACCTTTTTGTTCTCTACAAAATGGGAGCCCCAAAGCAGAGAATTGTCAGCATTAGCTCTTTTGACGAAGCCACAGCAGAATAGTTTGATGGCTGGAAGAGGAACAGCAATAAAATTTTTTCCCTTAAAAAATCTGGTTTTGGCTGTGTGTAGCTACACAAGATGCAACAACAGATTTAGACAGTTATCTTTTTATAAACTTGGCTCAGTCTTTCACAAGAATTTGGTCTTACATGCATGTACACACACACACACACACCTGCCTTACAGTTTAGATTCATGATTTCTTTCTCCTGACATAGCACATAGCACTCTTGACATAGTGCAATAAAACAGGAAGAGTAATACAAAGAATTACTGCACAGAAAATTAATTAGAAAAAATCATGTTTCCATGTTCCAATTTTAAACTTAATTTTCAACTTTAATCAAAATTCCAGCCCAGTAGCTAGTTTGTCTGTGCAAGTCAGTTCAACAAAAATAATGAAAATATTTTCTAACAATCTCTCAGCTTGCCAGGAAATATTTGTTTAAAAAAATACAAAAGAAAGCTAAGCCATTTGTGCATAATATGTCCTTATTAAAGGCAGAAGCATGACATAAAGATTTCCTGATTTTATAGAGCAGCAGCATCAGTTTTGTTAGTAAAGAGTGCCAATGGAGAGAGAAAACAAAAAAAAAAGAAACTACACACACAGAGCAACACAAAGACACTTTTAAAAGAAAAAAAGAATTCTAGCCAATCTCAAGTAGCTTTTGAAGCAATTTTGTAATTTGTTGCCAGCATGAGTCAAAGGCATCTAGATAAGTACAGTAGTAAGCTGTTTGTCACTAAGATGCAATAAATTACACTATCTATTAAAAATAGTACCAATGTTTAAAACTCATGACAAAATAGGAAGACAACTTTCAGTCTCCAGTTCAGTATAATCTTTAGTTCTTGCTAACTAAAGGTGCTCATGTCCACCAAGCTCCTGTTACAAGGCTGGTCAGATAGTTTTACAGGAGATGTTTTATCCTTTTATATATTTCCCAATCTATTTTATATTTACACATGCAAATAAATACAGACATACTCTTACTATTCTGCAACTTAGAATGGCAGTAGTAGCAGGACCTAAGTAGTTCTTAGACATTCATACAATATGTACTTCGTTATATATAAACACTTCTTCTATAATACAAAGGGTATCAGTTTGCTTAAGTTGTAATAAGGCAGTAGGCACAGGTCCTAGCTGCAAATCTACATTCAGTCCCAGCAACCAGTAGGGACAGACTTTGTCACATTTCAGATTCAGCTGAATAACTACTCTATTCCCATAATTTGACCTTTTCTCCAGAAACAGCCTGAAGACTATTCAGAATTATATAATCCCAAGATAAACAAAACTTGGGAAAAGTTTGCAAGAAGGAGAAAAACTTGTGTTCTTTGTTAAGCACTTTTCCTTTTTTGTTTATAGGAGTGCTTAGCAAAGAACATAAATCTTTCTCTTTTCCATTTATTAGAAATTCCCTCTTGCAAAGCATTTCTCTGCAGCCAAAACAGTAGTCTTACGGCCAAGTTTCAACACTCTATTGCTTATACTGCATATAGAAAAGTGAAGATGCTCAATCTTAAAGTATCCTAAAGGACAGAGATAGTCTCCATCTTCCTTCCCTTCTACAAAATCCCAAAAGCCACCCCTAAATCCACAGCTCTGAGTAATCATATAACAAGTAATTCTAATGCAGAATCATTAAAGCCACTCTTCAGGGATCAAAAAACTTAGAATAAACTTCAGTGTCTGGTAGTGATGGCTGATTATAATCCTGGATCCTTACTCAGGGCAAGCATATTACTGAGCACATGCTCTTGCCTCATGCTTTTATTGAAGAAATGCAAATATAACTGCAGGAAGTTAACTGCAGTCTCAATCTAGAGACCCACTTGGCATTTTTCCTCCCTTGTACAAAGGTTCTGACTTACCAGCACAGTAACTGTAATTTATCTTATGAATTAGATCATATGGTAAATTCTTCAAAACTGGTTTTAAAAACTGGTAAAACCTTTAATTTACCCTTTAGAATCATAGAATGATTAAGGTTGGAAGGGACCTCAGAGGTCATCTAGTCCAACCCCCCTGCTCACGCAGGGTCACCTAGAGCACGTGGCACAGGGCTGCATCCAAGCGGGTTTTAAAGATCTCCAAAGAAGGAGACTCCACAGCCTCTCTGGGCAGCCTGTTCCAGGGCTCTGTCACCCTCACTGTCAAGAAGTGTTTCCTTAAGTTCCTGTGGAACTTTCGGTGCCTCAGCTTGTGACCATTTCCTCTAGCCCTATCGCTGGCCACCACTGAAAAGACGCCGACCCCTCCTCCTCACTGCCTCCCTTGAGGTATTTATACTGATCAGATCCCCCTCAGCCTTCTCTTCTCTAGGCTGAACAGACCCAGCTCCCTCAGCCTTTGCTCATAGGGCAGATGTTCCAGGCCCCTGATCATCCTTGTAGCCCTTTCACTAAACATGTAGCATGCTAGTCACTAGTATGAGTTTAGAGGAACAGTTCAGCTTTAGGATGATTTCTCCCTCCCTCCTCATTGATTAGACACATGCTTCTAAGGATACACTTTATTCCCAATTCACAAATAACCTATGTTATATCCCAAAGCAAAACTTTTAAACAATTGCTTGCTACACGTTGAGATAGCTTTATCTAAGTTTATGCTCTTTTGATACTTCAAGGTCAAAGCAACAGTCTTCGGCATACTAGAATATATTTGATATTTCTTCATTTTTCATTCCTTATGTGTAAAAATAAGATTCTGCAAAACAATTTCTAATTCTTTATAACCACTTTTTTTGATCTACAGTACTTCATTAATCATTTTTATAGCACTTGCAGCAAGTGATTAAAGGGTTAATGTCAAACTTAAACTGAAGCCCTTTAGTTTTGCACGAAGACAGAGCCACAACAGATTCACAGATTCTGTCAACAGATTCACAACTAGAACTCAAATGTCAAGCACCTTTCATGTCAAAAGGTAAAGGGAAGCAAACCAACTTCTAGTTAAGACAAACACCTAAAAGACACTCAATGTAAGCATAGATACAGTCAAGATTTGAAGAGTTTGTCTGTTTTTCAAATTAAGATTTAGGAGCACACACAGAAGCAAGCACAAACAACTCACAGTCAAAGAGAGAAAATGAAACACAAATAAGCAAAGACAGCAGTCTGGGCTTATCCTTTCTCATCCCTTTCATTTCCATCTGTAAATGACTGCAGCTTTTAACCTGCTCAAGCTCCATTTCTTTAAGGGGTACTATGAATTCTATTGGTATTTAACCTGAGGAGGCAATGACTTATGAGCTCAATTATGATTGGAGACACAGATGGAGAATTTAAAAAGCTAAAGTTAAGCAGAAGGGGAAGGAGTTAAAAAGATACAAACAGAAGAACCTTACATGAGCTATTGTATCTAAATGGGTTTGCAATATTCTTGCTGTGTTGTTCATTTAATTTTCTCTTTAGGGGAAAAAAAACAAACAAACATCTTTTTGCATCCTTGGAGGAAAAAAAAAAACACTTAAGTCCTTGGAATTTGAAAGATGTAAATTTCTATACTGACAAACATGTGTATTCACAAGCACTTTTTACTTTGTAGTTTAATAAAGCACTTACCTGAATATCAAATAGCTGAATTAGTGAGTACTGATAGTTGCTTGTTTTTCAGCATAGCTCATGGTAGTTTAAATCTGCCAAGTTTAATAACATTATACTTGTGTATATGGGCAACAGTGAGCTCCTCAGAAGAGAGGATCTATCTGTGGCATATGATTCCACATCAAGGTGCTCACTCTCTCAAAAAAAAGTCTGAAATAGTTTTTTTTTTCCCCTTTAAAAAGAGGAATTATGAAAATATTCCTTCTTTTTGGCTCTCTGAACTTGAGGATTTCTCTAGACACAAATGGACTCCCCTGCAACATTAATTTTGTAGTTGTGCACATTTTACTCATGACCATATAGAGATAGGCAAAGCTATCAGTGAAGAAACAAAACACTGCCAAGCCTAGTTCTTATTCTGAATTAACATCTCCAGAAACTAAGGCATTACAAGGTAGTAAAACTCCTGGGCTATGTCTTGTACATATGAAACATTAGCACAAGAAGCAAAAAAAAAAAAAAAAAAAAGGTTTAGTTTTCTACTTGCATAGTCGTAGCTTGCATAGCTTGCATAGTCAATTAAAGAGAATGCCTACAAACATTTGCACTGTATGCAAATGAAAAAAGTTGCCTAACGCATTCTTATATATACATGGTCCTCTGATCTATCAATTTTCTTATGTGAGATAGGCCCTTGCCCAGTACCACAGAAGCTTCATCATTTCACGCAGCTGAACTGCACCAGAATACAGTACCTGACTGCATTTTTTAAGGCAATACCCACACTGTGTCAGAGGGGAGGATAAGAAAGAAAATTAAAGTAGTAATTTTCTTTTGTTCAAGATTTTTCTCCACTTTGATGTAATTTGTTAGAAGGCATTTAGTAATTTGGTAGCATTCTCTTTTTTTCTTTTTTTCCCTCCAGTCACGTGTCAGCAGTACTTTAAGAGAGCCCCAGGGTGCCTGTCACTATCTGACATCTGCTACAGCTGAAGGCCGTTAGCTGGGTTTGCATGTCAAAAACAAATTCTCTGTATTTCCTGTAATTTCTCTGCATTGTGGCTGTGCAGCAAAGTAGTATCTATTGATCACTGACTGGAATGGTGGTAGGTCAGTGATTACTGCTGGTGTGAGCTCTCCTCTGCCTCAATACGTGGGCATGCATTTATGTAGCTCTAAGTGAGCAGGGGGGTGATGGGATGGTGTTTGGGGTGTATGAGACAAAAAAGGTCTCTGCCCTTGAGAAATTCTTATGTAAACAAGGAAACTTTAAAACATTTACATATATAAAAATAAAACCACATAATCCAGAACAGAACAGCCGTGTGACACAGAAGTTAAAAAAAAAAGTCGTGGAAATCCGAGACTTGTGTAAGTCAGCGATGATAATCATTCCTAAAGCACCTCATTATTTGATTCTACATCTGATGCTCTAAATATAAATATTCACACACAAGGAATTAATGATGTGCTAATATCTTCTGCAAAGTACTAAAAGAAATTCTGCTTAGAAATGAAGTCGATTTACACAATGTTTCTTCCATTTTATAACATCACAAAATTTTGCAAATTCAATTATAGTCTATAGTCTAGTAAAAACTTACAGGACTAATCATAAGTGCAATAACTGTGAGTGACTGGGCTCTTTTGTACGGAGTTACACACCATTTACACATTTGTTTTTCTGGAGAAAAGATGACAAACATGAATTCAAGACAGAAACTTGGGAATTAGGTAGAATAGCACAAGTTGCTTTGTATCAGATGAGGTAGTATATAACAGCAGGCCAATCTCACTGGCAGAGCTTTGATATTATAGCATTTAGATCTCCCAGATAAAAATCTAGTTTCAGCCTTTGGACCTATAACTGCAAACGGACATATGCAAGTACTTGAATGAATAAAATATGTGTAACATCACTGTGAAGTCTTTTGGACAGTTAGCAAACATGACAATTCTTTCCATCTCTTTCACTCCACAAAACAAACAAACAAAAAAAACCCCAATGTTTGAAGTTTGAAGTATGTACTCTACCTACTACACCAAATATTCTGCTACCAGAAATAGGGCCAGGGCAGATGTCCTTGAGGTTCCTGGGTCAGCTTACATGTGCTTCTGTTTCTCTACCAAGCTGACCTTGACGAAGGTCTCAAATACTTAAAGAATCCTGGTTTCTTCCACAGACCATGCTGCTGGCTGGAGGCTCCTCTCCTTGGCCACATAACCACCAGTGACAGTGTGTTGATGTTGGCATGTTGATGACTGGGAAATGAGGTCTTGAGGGGTTAGAGTTCCCTCACCTGTCCCTCATCCCTATACCTCCAGGCTCACAAATAAAGTTGAACTTCACATAAAATGTAATTCCTCCCCTCACTGAGCAGACATGGTGTTCTGAAGTCACCAGGAACTCAACATATCTGGGTATTTGTGTTAAAGGTGTGTGGATAAATGTTATCTCGGTCTTGTAAGAGGGTCAAGAGCAGACATACTCACTTCACTGCATCAGTGTTTTCATCAACTCTGTTTCTAGCTTTGATCTGAAATGGAGTCTGAAGAGCAAGCACATGCAGATGATCAGACATTTCTCTACGAACAAAAAACTCTCATCTGGACAGAAGAGTCTTTGCCACTGTTACCTTTTACACATTAAGAATGCATTTGCTTCAGGGAACCTCAGCAGACAGCTGTGATGACAGTTTATCACTCTTTTTCCCACCCACTGCAGAAAAAAAAAGCATATGTACAAAAATAGATTTTTTGTTTTAAATCACGACAGGTAGTTTTGGACACTGTACGTGAATCAGAAGTCTCTAGAAAATATCTGTAAAAAATAACTGTGATAAATCAAATTTGTAATTTATATAAGTGCTCTCAAGAGTCAATTTAGTGTCTCTTGGGCAAAGAGGCAAAAGTATTTGTAATAACGCCTCTTCACACTACCTATAATGGCACTACATGGAATTAAACCATGCCAACATTCTTGCTATTTTAAACAAAGAATATTATCTGAAACTTTTGATAAGAAAAAAAAAAAAAAAAGCAAGAAATCATATTTTGGGTTCACAAATGAAGTAGAATCAAGAGATTTGTGAATTCAGCTATACTCACATAAATAGCTGGTAACAACAACATTAAGTAAGACACATTGTTTTGCAACAGTAACAGCTTGACATATCCTGTGCACTGCTTAAAACTTTGAAAGCATAAAAAGCATAACAGCTTTTTTTTTTTTTTTTCCCCTACTTAAGTAGGGGGAAAAAAAAGGCAACTTCTTGTCAGCACCAGAAATTCAGCAATTCTACACCAGTGATGAATATCTAAAACCATGTCTAAAAACATATTTTCTGCATCACTAAAAAGCTGTTTTCTCATCTATAACTAAAAAGACTGACCAACGTGCACGTAACTTAGGACACAGTTCTACTTCTGCTACTATGCTGGTGTTATTAGCCATAGCAAGTACAACTACATGACTGTAAACCAAGTCAAATGCAAACATACTCTATTCAATCAGCTGATAAGCTTTTCAGATTTCATTTTTCCTCACTTGCTTCCATCATTTCTGAAATAAATTTGCCACCTGCAGCTACAAACACTATTTTTATAACCTCTGATTATAACCTTCTCATGTCTTTCTACTTCAAGATTTTGGCAGCTCTTCAAATTCACTCTCATACTTCCAGTGTCCCAAGGCTTCAGTGTATATTGAGTGGCTTGTTTTGCTTCCCAAAGCTTAATTTTTTCTTCAAGGCTGAACTCAGGGTGTCAGGAATTTACCACAGTTGGGTTTGCTGCACAGCTATTTATGTTGCTGCCTTCCCAAACTGTAAGACTCTCTCTTCTACTTTAGCTCACCCTCAGATTCTTCCATGTGTTCTCACTTCTTCTGAAGCTCTTCATCCATCTCATTTTCATATGTTTATTTTTATTCATGGTATCTTTCTTTTGCTCGATTAGATTAAAAAAAAAGCAATCAATTAATAAAACTGGATTTTTTGTTTGCTTGTTTTGTTGAACACCTCATTCTTTCATTCAGGTATTTTCTTGCTTTTGCACCTGTCTAGTAACTAAGAGCAAGCTACATATCTGGTTCATCCACATATCCAATGAGATTTAGAACAAAGAAATAACAGGTTCCAAGTGCTTTTACTTTTACACTTTAAAACATGCAGAATTTAATCAGACTCCGAGAATTTCAAAAAGATAAACATCTTAGTCATCTTTACTTGCAAGCTTATTTTTACATTATGAATCAGTTGGAGTCACTTCGTTAAGAATTTCAAAAGATACAAGTGAAAGCCATGGTTTCATGTCATGTAGTAAGCTGTAATAAACCTAGGAAGCTGTGCTGATTTTGTTTAGCTATAAATTCTAAACTACCTTTAATTTCTATATCTATCTTTTGATTCATTAAGCAAATTTCCAAGTTTTATATGTGTAAGCATTTTGACTGCTGTAATAAAACGCTAGATTTCTCATGCTGGCAGTAGAAGCTAAGCAGAAACAGAAAAAGAATTAAGTTAGGAAACACAAAAAGCACCCTATTTAATATGGATTCTCTATTGTTATTGAGCTAAGTGTTCCACTTATCATCCTAATGAGCAAAAAAGAAAAAAAAATCAAAAAATCAAATTCTTATCAGTGAGATGTTCTGCATAATATGCATTTTTAGGTCTCTGCAATGTTGTAAAGAAGCACCATGCGGACTAATGCTCCTAATCCTACTTGAAACCGCAAATGTAATGAGACAATTTGAGTAAGCCAGGGAAAAGCTACACTCCTCCACGTAATGTTGAATTTCATGAATAAAAAGGAGCAGGAATTATTGCTAGCAGCCTGTCTAAAAGTAGAAGAAATAGCCTTAAGAAAGGAAAAGCAATTGAAATTGTGTAAAGTGTATGCTACAAAGTACATTAAAGCATATCTAGGGAGAAGCAAAAATTATGTTTAAATTGGATAAATGCAGCCTACCTTGCTCTTATGTGGTATAAATTGCAATGTAGTTCCCAACTGGTCAGATAATTTAAAATAAAAAGAATAGAGGAGCCTGCTTTCATAATACTACCTACAAGCAAAGCAGAAAATGCTGGAATAAACCAGCCCTTCTTTCGGCTATTGAATTTTATGGCATGTTTTCTTCATGTAATTATTAGAAAAGCTAGCAAAATTTGGACTCAGACCTACTTCCAGGTCCTTATTTTGCCAGTACTAACAATAAAGTTAAAATACTATAGAGGTATCAATAAGTAGAATACTTTATTCTGAAATAATCTTAATGCTAATATGGAGCATTTGCTCAGCTGCCCTCAGGCTCCAGGAGTTCCTCTGATGCCTGTTGTATTACAGGGATTTAGGATTTTATTGCCTCTAGATACCTGCCAGACAGCTGGTTCCTTAGCAGAGATCACCAGCTACATGCCAGCTACTCCAATTCCAGACTGACATTTTGAGTTAATCATCAAACAGAGGCCATGCTGGGTCACCAGAAGGCAAGATGGGGGCAAAGAGATTTCTTGTTTGGCCAGTAGACACTGCTGTAGCTCGATCAATCTGGAGATGTCTGTGAGAGACCTGGACCTTTGCTGGCCAAATGCTCTGGAGCCAATGTCTTGTGGTGGCAAAGAAAGACTTTTTCTCTTCCAGACCTTACATTTTAGTAAGATGGAGCAGCATGACTGCTGCCAGCAGATAAAATTAAAAGGGGATGATGTAACAGCTCCCCAGAGATGGCTCCTATTTTATTTTTAAATGCCACTTTTATAAATGGGAATTGTTTTTTTTTTTTTAATAGGAGAAAAGATAAAATCCATCCCATATTTGTATACAGGACCTAGTATTGTTTTTGCTAAAGTATTTGAAAGGTTTTCCATTTGACATAACAGAAAAAACATCTAGCTGGCTTTTTTTTTTTTTTTTTTTTTTTTTTTTTTTTTTGGGGGAATGGGTTTTTTTTTTCTGGGAGAAGATGCAGCTTTTAAATACCATCAGGAGACTACATCTTTTTTTATAGGGTTATGCAAATAACTGAAAAAGATACGAAATGAATAAAAAAAAATGTTCTAGTCATAGAAGGCAAATGTTTTGTCACAGCTCTGAAATGTAACTCTTGTCAAAGGTACAAGAAAGCTATTTGTTGTTAGGGGTCGACTTTTTTTTTCCCTTTCAATAACCAATGTGCAAACTTTTAGGCTCCTAAAGGCTGTACAAGATCCTGTTGGTTCTTTCTATTTTATGAATGCAAACTTGTGCAGACTGCTAGGAATGCAGACTTGACCTGAATGCGGACAGATGTGTCCTCAGGGCTACTTGTACATGCAGAGCAGCCACATCCATCTGGGGATGCAGATTGTAGGAGACTGACATCATAGCTTCTGTCCAGCACTGGAAAGATCATTAAAAAGATTAAAAGGGATAAAGAAAAAAAGAAAGAACCACAGCAGAGGCATTTTGCATTTGATCTTCCTGAAAACCAGTGGAGAGGCTGTGAAGTCGGTAAGGTTCACCATTTCAAATGAAATAAGACAGGATACGTAAAAAACAAACAAACAACAACAGAAAAAAAAAACTCTGAAATATAATAGACTATAAAGCTTTAGACTTGAACAAACAAAAAATACAGATATTAGAAATACTAACCTATTAGGAGAAGCTTTTTCTAGAAAAAAATTTGATTTGTAAGCAACTCCTCACCCCAGACCCCACCAAGATTTGCCAGTGATCTACGACTATGCAAGGTATTCCCCTCAAGCTCTCTTTTTATAGTCTTTTTTCACTGCTAGCAGTGAACTCTATTAACACAATTCCATGTTAGCTGCTTAAAAACTTTAAAGCTTAACTGTTTAAAAAAAATAAAGGGCTAAATCTTACCTCCATTTTTTGAACGAATAAGGGTGCATATATGGTCATTCACCATGTCTCAGATGTAGCAGGTGGTGGTTACTCAGTCATTAGGCAAGTGTACAAGGTAGGGACTGCTACAGGGTTCAGAACAACCTCATCTCAAAAAAAAAAAAAAAAAAAAAAAAAAAAAGGATAAAAAATGTTTGAATTATTCAGAATAAGATAGTTGTTTATGTATTCAGTCAATTTAGCCATTTACAATTCTTTGCTCAGTAAAAGAGACAATATTAGGAAAAGTACCAAAAAAACAAATCTATTTACTACTGAATTCACAGCAAAGTACCGTCGATACTCATAAACTGAGGAGTATACATTTTTATAGATCATTACCAGTTAACATGGTAACTGACAATTGTTGAATAATGGCCTTATATCCTTTAAGTAATCTCCAGTAAACTGCATATAAATGAACATTAATAGCACTTCTCCCTATTACATGCAATAAAATCTGTTTTCAATTTAATTTTGTGGAACACAAATGCACATAAGTAGTGTAAAAAGTTAATATAATGCCTTCCAAGCACAGATAAAACTAAAAGTTTTGCTAAAATATTTTACTTTCCCTACAGAATGAATACTCTTAGGACGTATTAAGATTCCTTTACTATCAAGTTCTCCTCACATATTTTACATTAGACTTACCTGGGTGTATATTGCAAAAGAAAATTGCCATTAAATTATTTTTGAAGTGATGACGTTGCTGAGTATATTAAAAATATTTTCTGTGCTCAACAGTTGCAGCAAATCAAAAAACATGTTTTGCAGGACTATTCAAAGACAGAATTAAGAAGTCAGCTTTCACTTCAGGACAGTGAGTATTTATTTATTTATTTATTTATTTAACTTATTGGGGGAAAAAAAAGAAAAACTCAGCCAAAATATACAAGGATTTTTTCCAAACAGGACAGAATGTATATTGAGGTTTTTTTTTTTTTTTTTTTTTTTTGAAATTGTTCTGGATCAATTCTTATTTTTTCCTTGATGTGGAAAAATTCTGTGTTTCGAGGACTTCAGGAAAAACTGAACACAGGGTCAGGACCGTTCAATACCTGAGAAAAAATTAAACATGCCTGGGTGCTACAAGCATTTGCCAATTACGTCCTGCTTCTTCTGAGATCTATCTGACAACACCTCCCACTGTCCAGGACACTCACAGTATCAAAGTATAATCAAACTATAGGTTTAAAGAATAAGTGTTTTCCCCTCTTGTTAGGGGGGAAAAGAATAAATGTTTTCCCCTCTATCCTCTAACAAGACTTATTCTTGTTCCCCTCTTTTTTCCCTATCTAAAATAATGTTTGGAAGCCAATCATCCTTCAATCTCTCTAAAAGACATCAAACCTGACTGCCCTCGCTCTCACTATAAACTTCTCCTTTCTTCTTTGCTTCTTCCTTTTCGTTTGGAGAGATGAGAAAACAGAGGTGTTCATAGCAAACTGCAGAGCAAAAGACTGCAGACTGGATAAATACAGTCCCTGCTTGCTTTGTCTCTAAAGACAATTCAGACCAGTTCATGACAAGAAATTGCTTAAATATTGCAGATTCATGATTAGATATAATTAATACTCTAAAAAAAAAATCACTCTCAAATGGCAATCAGTGAGTGGCAGGTTTGACAAGACACTGGGTGGAGGAAGATATAAGCAGAATGTGGACTCTTTATTCAGGAAGCCAGCTGTCAAATCAGCTCCATACTCACAGCATTTCTCCAACTGGATGCTTTTGTAAACATCTTGCAAAAAAAAAAATCTATTGTAGTCACATTGAAAAGGGTTTTCCAGCTTAGCTTATCAAAAAATACAAAATAAAAGAATCAGCCCACTAGATTAGAGCTTTAGGCATATCATGCAGAAAACAGCCAGACATGAAAAACAAAGCATCACATTTACCGCTAAGGAGAAATGAACTTCTTTAGATCCAAAAGAGCACACAGGTTAACAGATGGAATGAGAACTGCCAAACCTCAGGCAAAATCCTATTTTGTCCCTGACAAAGCAGAAATAAATTTTTCAAGATGGAAAAGTATCTTTTGATCAACCATATTTTTTTACAGTTTGCTTGATTTCTTCACAGGAATATGTGAACTAAACTTGTCTAAACCAAGCAATAAACTGTCAAAAATAGATAAAATGTAGACTTGACACATTTCAAGTTAAAAAAAAAAAAGTATAATAAAATAATCCTAAACTTAGAAAAACACAGTTTTAAGTAGGGGTTCAAAATTTATGCCTGAGAAATAATCATCTACATTCCAATGGAAACCAAATAACGCACCTATTTATTCAATTTTTTTATCCAAATGTTGTTCATGTTTTATGTGCATGCCTATGCAGCTCGCCAGAGAATTGCACAACGTATTAATCTGCTAATAATATAAAAAGCACTCATTTGAAAAGGTTTAGACAATGTCAGATTCTGCTAGTTAGTAGTAGGTTTACACTTAAAATATTCTTGTATTCTTAAAAATCTTCAAATGTCCCAATCCATTCCAAGAAATACAAAAACTGCATTTTCCATCCTTCAGCCTCATAAGGGAATTCATACTTTTTGAGGAATTTTAATGTTGTGTCATGCATTTATAGTCTGGTTAATAATTAAGATACAAGATAGGATTTCAAGTACGTGTAGTTCTGCATTTAGCTTGTTTGGCTTACATTTAAGCAATAGTAGTTTTGTATACTTTGACAGAATAAGGTTATAGATTGAATTAATAAAGAAAGATAAACAGCATCAATTAAATGTATACAAAGGTTTCCCTAGTGTTCTTGTGGGTACATTTGCAATACGGAGTATTTTTTTTTCCTCATAGTAAAAAACAGATTTGTTCCTGAACAGAACTGTTTTAATGTTGCTTTTGTTTTTTTTTTTTCAAGTTAATGTTTGAAAAGTGGTGGATTATGGGAGTTCAAGGTACTGTTTAGAATGCAGACGTTTGGGACCATTAAGTTAATTTAAATACTTCAAAATAAATCTATTAATGCCCAGAGGCTTTAATTTAATCTCTATTTATATTCCAGCTTCTGTGCAGTACCTCTCTTTGTTGTCGTTTAAAATCCCATATCAGTTCAATGTAAAACAACGATTAATTCTAATGCACCAAAGAAAAAAAGACTACAACAAAAAAAAGACATTCTCCTTTAAAAGAAAAGAAAAAAGATTACACCACACTCCTCGTGAAAGCTGTTGTGATGATTATTAGACACAATGATGACTGTTAGACATGAAGGTCTGCTATGAAGCAACAGTAGATATCCCACGTCCAGCAGTCTTGATGGGGATGATGGTCTTCTAAAAGACAGAACATTTGATGTGCAACTGCACTACCCATGACATACAAGAAATTATACTTGAAAACTTGTAGTCTTAAATATTTTGGCAAGTAACACTGCAAAGC
Source organism: Nothoprocta perdicaria (assembly GCF_003342845.1). Taxonomy (NCBI): domain Eukaryota; kingdom Metazoa; phylum Chordata; class Aves; order Tinamiformes; family Tinamidae; genus Nothoprocta; species Nothoprocta perdicaria. The sequence continues at coordinate 3,649,724 of NW_020455921.1, read as the reverse complement.
ATCTCTGTTAAGTAAAAGGTATACTTCAGTGGTTTTCTCTTCAGACACTTCACTAGCTCTCTTCTACACAGTCTCTAATAATGTCTTTCCTAAATGCTTTAACCCTCTCTACTATGTCTTTGCACATTTTTTTTTCGCCTTTTGGCAGCATTTCAGCAGGTCTCTGTCTAACTCAGAAAATTGATCCATTTGGGAAACAGGGAGCCTTTGTGTTCAACCTCACTATCTCCTATGGAAGGGGCTTCTGTACTGAAAAGCTGGGAAAGTCCAGCCTCAGGCCATAAGTTCTTTGGTACATGGACTGTGCAACAGGCTTGACACATATGGGCCTTTCATGCATGGTTATTGTCCCTGACAGCACAAAAAATAATAATGATGCTCTTGATAATACTGTTGTAATTCAATATTTAATTTCAATATAATATACAAGCAATTCATTTTCTTAGGTAAAACTCCAGCGATCAGCTGCAGGTAGGTGCTGTAACTGTGATTTACTCTATTCTACCTTAGGAGAAATAAATGAGGGTGCTAGGATGAAATTTTTATTGATCTGAGTTTTAGCAAAGAGATTTGGAAGGAACAATATACAGTGCTCTGGCTATAAAACTTGCTGCTTAGGAGCTTCAGGTAATATACTGTATCTGAGATTAATTAAGTTGTGGTCAAATCCAATCCAAAGTTTTTTCATTCTCCTTTAATTTCAGCCATCCGTTGACGACCCATTTAATGAACTGCCACTTGCTTCCCAGATTCCCCCAAAAGCTGCAGGCAGGTTGCCATTGGAGCTATTAAGAAAAAAACAATGATTACAAAGTTCTCAATGCCCCAATAGCTCTTTCTAAAGGTAAACTAGTCTGACTCCTCTGTGAGATCATGGCAGTCAAGGACACAAAATTGGACAGGTAAATGGAGTATGTCCACAGCAGTCTTAATCAGTTATAAGAAAGCTAACTTTGATTTTAAACAATTCACAAAAACTTAATCCTTTACAAACTCACACTCTGAAGTGATAATAACTAGTAATTCCCTTGCTGCAACTGTTATTTAGTGTTACTTGATCATTTCACACTTCTACGAAACAAATATTTCCATGCATCCCCTGTCTGATATACAGTGATAAAGAGAAGAAAATTGCAAGTGGGAACCTTAACTAAATGACAGTAGAGGCAATCAGAATGAAAAAAATATCTGCTATTACAGTGAAGTTTGCTTTAAAAACTTCAGTTTTTAAAGTGGAGGTGTTTTTTTTTTTTTTTTTTTTAATAGTGGAGGAGTCTTCTGCTGAAGATTCTGGCTCAGGTTCAAGGAGAAGCAGTAAAGCTCAGATCTACAAATGCACCTCGGTCATCTTACCCAAGGCAGTCACACCATGTGGTATCCCACCTGCCAGCCAACAATACCATTCAGCTTAAGCATGTTTGAAGACATTTCCTATTATTTGTACTACTATACTATCCACCTGCTTTTATATTTATCCAGGAGCACCATGGGATATTCACACATCAAATGGATGAAGGGAACTTCTCGTTTAAGCCGAAAATTTTCTGTCCTCCTGTCAACTTTTATTCTTTTTGTCCTGCTAGCTATAGGATTTTTGGAGCTGCTGCAGATGTAACTTCAGTATTTCCTGAAATGAAAATGTGCCCTGGGCCAGTTTCCCGCTTCCCTCTGCTCTTCTTGCAACTCAAACTATTCCTTCATAAGTAGTCAGTCAGGGCTGAGCCTTCCCCTGGCCAGACATCTCCTCCAGCAGCCCTGCTTCCCCAGGGATTGCCACCGCTGCCTGCCAGGTTCACACTAGCCTAATAGCCCATGACACTCCCGGTGAGTTCCTTTCCATGCCCCATCTAACACCTCCAGTGAGAAACTCTCTTCAGCCGCTCCCTGGGCCACTCACCAGACTCCAGCTTCAGTCTGGGAGAAAGCTTCAGGGAGAAACTTTCCTTACTCCCCTTAACAACACATTAAGCCCCTCAATGGCACTGCAACAGAGCACTACATCTGCCCCCCACCAGCACCCACAGACCGTATCCAAGAGATCTTTCTGTGGAGCTACAAGAAGAAGGAAAGAGAAGGAAACATAGGAGAGCTGTGAAAACCAAGGGTGATAGTGGCTCACCTGGCCAAGCTGGGCTGTCCAGGCCCTGCAGGAACCAGAAGAGGAAGGGTGGGAACAAGTCCAAATCAGTGTCTCATGGCAGCCACTAAGTTTGCCCCATTTACTCCTCTGGGCAGCCAGATCCCTCTTATTTTCCTGAACTCTCTATCTCTACTAACTGTTTCTGAGTCAAAGTTATCTCCTTGTACACATTTTTAGGTTAGATGGTGAAAGCAAGAGAGCTGGAGAAAAACCTATTTTACAGGGCCTACAGATGTAGATGTGTCCAATCTCCTCTGCACAGCAAGTATTTAGACCTAACAGACCTAACAGCCTTCATCAATGAAACATCATAAGTTTCTTCACAGTATTTTCTTGCCACAGTCAGTATGACATATTTAGGCAGCTCTGGAAAATATAATTACTTCCTGGTAAAGTTAGGTCAGAAGTCAAACAAGGACGCATAATTGCAGCTAGCCAACAATCCAGCTGATCGGAAAGGTCCTGGCTGGGGTTCTAGAAATTTTCAAAATCTCAGGTGCTTCTTATGGCAGAGCACAAAATTAGCAGCTTTCTTGACCTTACTGCCAACAGCACCACTTTCATCTCCCACTCCCTCTCACCCTTTCTCACCACAAGAGCAAGGCAAGACCACCCTCAGTGCTTGTTAGACACATTTCACGGTCATGTTCCAGCTTTCCCCCACATCACCTTCTGCTTCACATACTAACACTCTCTACGATCTCCTATCAACGCTGCATGTTACACATTTCAAACTGATCCAGAAAAGGCCTCACTTTTAAGTTTTGAACAAAATTATTCAAGCAAAACGCAAATGTTAAACCTAATGTGTCATGTGCCTGTTTTAATTCTTCTTGCATTCTGCATTGCTTTCTGATATTCCCACACATTTCACCTCTTCTTTGTGTTATATGAGAAACTCCTCAGAGATAATAAATTTTCGTGTCAATGAAATGCTGCATTTATCCTATTGACTTGAATGAAGCCAGGATTTCTCAGTAACAAGTATGGTTACTCCTGAGTAGATTGCAAGTTGTCAGAGGATAATCCAGCGAGAAGCTTATTGTTCAGCTATTTTCTTGAATGATTGTTTTGTCTTTTCTTAGCAGTATCCCCAAGCACTAATTAGGAAATTGCTTTGAAACAACTGAAATATGCTCCGAGCTGTAAAAAAGTCAAAGATGGCTTAGTGTGTTTTCTATTGCTGCTTATGACCACATACTTCCTGAAGCATTTCTCCCTCTTTCGTATTGATTCTGATACCTCCAAGCAACTTCAGCAATAAAGAAAGGCTGCACCATTCAGAACAATTGACTTGCACAAACCATCTTTGGGAAAAAAAAAAAAAAAGGCAGACATATAAACCTACCATAAAACACACAAGCAATTATACCTGTCACTCTGTGGTGCTAAGACCATGTTAAATCTATTTTTTGTTTGTTTTTTAAGAAATTTGCACATTACATAGCATGCAATGTTTAAACAATGTGGAGAAGTGTTATGATTTAAGCATCTTTTAAAACCTATCTGGAAATGTACATAGATAAACTTTTGGGGAGACGTTGAAAGGATCCTGGTCTGCATCAGGAGGAGTGTTGCCAGCAGGTCAAGGGAGGTGATTCTGCCCCCTCCTCAGCTCTGGTGAGGCCGCACCAGGAGTACTGTGTGCAGTTCTGGGATCCTCAGTATAAAAGGGATGTGGAGCTTCTAGAGAGGGTCCAGAGTAGAGAAACTACGATGATTAAGGGAATGGAACATCTCTCGTACGAGGAGAGGCTGAGTGAGCTGGGCCTGTTCTCTCTGGAGAAGAGAAGGCTCAGAGGGGATATGATTAACATGTGTAAGTTCAGGAAGGGAGAATGCAGGGAAGAAGGGGAAAACTGTTCTCATTGGTGGCCAGCGACAGGACAAGGGGTAAGGGGCATAAGCTGAAGCACAGGAAGTTCCATCTCCAGGTGAGGAGGAACTTCTTTCCTGTGAGGGTGACAGAGCCCTGGAACAGGCTGCCCAGTGAGGTTGTGGAGTCTCCTTCTCTGGAGGTCTTCAAAACCAGTCTGGATGCCACCCTGTGCCACATGCTGTAGGTGTGCCTGCTTGAGCAGGAAGGTTGGACTAGATGATCTCTAGAGGTAGCTTCCAACCTTAAATATTCTGTGATTCTTTGAAATAAAAGGGCTTTTCAAAGCCCTTGTCTTTTTCGACTAGTAATCATCAAGCACAGCAGTCATTGCACTTAACTTTTTTGGTCCCCAGTGTGGCTACTTGAAGTGCCAAATCACTGACTCTGCATTTCAGCTTTTAGTAAAGATGTTGTAAAATTAGAACGTGTTATCAAGCTTGAAAAAGTCTTTTTTTTTTTTTTTTCAAATAAGGTAGGAAAATGCTGAAAAGTACCGGATGAATGACAATGCTCAGTGTTGTGTGCAATTATTTCATTACTTGATATATCTTACTGTGGTGCAAACACTCCAGGCAGCAAATTTAAGATTCTTTTGGAAGACTAAACTGATTTACTGGTCTTTGTGATAATCTACTCTTTGATATTGTATTAAGAAACCTTTTATGTTCTGAAAAAGAATAACCAAAATGTTTTCCTATTTTGATTGTCTGAAAACTTCTTTTTGTAATGTACTTCTGTCTAGTGGTCTGTCAAATTAAATACTGGAGGCTTCAGTATATAGTCATTTCATAAAACATTAGGAACGTGGGATTGGGTAAACTTGAGGTTCTTATTCACAAGAAAGTCTTTTCTACAAAGGTTTAATTATTTCCAGAACCATTCACCAGTAAAACCTTCAGAGGCAGTTTGCATCATAATACTAAAGCCCAAGTGCTTACCACACCCTAGATTAGATGTGGGCAATTGTTTGCTATCTTTTGAATTAGTAGATTGATATAGCATATTTTTCTTAAGCCACTCAAGACCCATCCACAAATTTTGATTTTGTCAGGCCTTACCTGCACTTGCACTTTACAATCCGGCTCTAAAATATGCATTAATCTAATTCAGACTTCATGAAACAGATTTTAACATGCACATACTAACTAGGTGCCTTTTTTCTCTACCCATTTTCAAATAAAAATCAGGAAACATACCACAACTCTTAATATCTGTCTTATCAGATCCTTTCAGCTAGGCCAATCTGTAGTTACTGATGCATAGCTTGAACCATGCTGATGTGGCATTAGCTTTATCTTAATTCTCAAAGGCTTAAAAAGTCTCTCTCCAGAAGGAGATTTTTTTGACATGTAAGTTTGAGATCTTTTCTCCTGTCTTAGAATTAAAAGGAAAACTAATAGGTTGATAGAGATGAAATTTCATTAAAAGGAATTTACCAAACATTTACATAAATGTTTAAAAATGAAGACACACTAACAATGTAATTTAAGGATATATTGAAAGAAAACTGAAGTCACAAAAGTTTTAATTCACTTTCTGCTCTCACCTATTTTTGCAAAGATTAATTTGATATTTAGCAACAAATGGAAAGAAGACCATCCCCAATGGCCAAGATAGCCAGGAATTTGGAGAAGGTGGTTCTTTCCCTAATAATACATATATGTAATGTCATTGGCTAATGGGAAGGCCTACCCTATCTTGATGGGTAAAATTTCCAATTCTCTTTCTATTTCAGTATGAGCCAATTACCTATCTGCCCATGGTGTTTTCACAAATTTCATGCTCACAACTTGATTTTCATTGGCTGCTGAATTATCATAAACCAGAAATAAGACCTTTATCTTTTTAATACTCATAACAAAATCCCTTAGTTAAGATTCAGTAAGGTTTAAAGAAAATCCCAAATCCTGGTTACTGGAAATCAAGTCACTGAGTGCAGACACTTAAGATGTCTCCATAGAAGGTTCCCTATGGAGATGTTTCTAATTGTCTCCTTTTGAAGCCCTCAGCTTGTACAAATTCTGGTGCATTTATTTAGTGGTACTAAAATCTGAGTTAAAAATCCTGCCAAGTGCCCATCTCTTAAGAGACGTCCTGTAAAATCTCATTCTAGTCTTTCATCTTTTAGTATTCATAGGTGTAGAAGACTGTTGCCAGCACTCATCACAGCACTAGCATCACCAGCAAGCTGAGTTCATTCTGTGGCAATAGTTCCTTGGATCTGCACGTCTCATGCATTAAATAAGACACTAGCTTTTTTTAGTTGCTTCCTCATACTTTCGCTGTTTTCAAAAGTAAATAGTAATTGCCAGAAACCATAAGCTCTCTGGACTGCAAAACTGCCCCTTTTGCATAGCTTGGGGTTTTGGCAGGTTGGGCTAGTGCTGCAAACACTGAGACTTGACAGCCAGTTGCGGAAGGAAAACGTTGCTCCAGGGTGTTTGCCCTCAGGGGCACCTCTTTCCCTGGAAAACACTCCCAGGCCGTGGCCAGGTTTTCCCACTGTGCACAGCATAACATTTAAGCATGCTGTCACACGCACAGTCCTCCACAGCAAGGCACAACAGCAACGTGCCAGTGCAGCTAGTTACACCCATCTGCATGAGTCGGACACGCTTGTCTATGGTGTCACTCCTGACATATCCTTGCCTTTATACATGCTCCATGTCCAGTTCCCGCAGGTGAATGTGTGTACACCGAGCGACTTAGCAATGAAATATTTCACCATGTTACCCTTAACGTGGATGCTTCTTCAAAAAATGTTATCACCTCTACCTGGTTGTGTCAGCATATAAGCTCTACATTCTATTCTGCAAGGCAATACTGCCCTCTCTTGGTGTACTTTATTATGCACAGCACTTTTGTTAGAATTCATCTTCAAGCTTAGAACGTGTTTTTAGGGATGTATAACTTTTATTTTTAATAGGGGAAAAAAAATCTCACCTATATTTTGAAAGAAGACAAACTGTAGCAAGGAAATAGTATAAATTCTGACTGTTTTGTTGGATGTAGATCCAAACAATCACCAACAGACTACTGAAAATCAATGCAGAATTTTAGATTTAGAGCAAATAGCACCAAACACAAATTCCCCTTCACTAAGTGAAGATACAAAAAGAATAATTTCATCCTAAAAACAAGCAAAAAAACTGACTTAAGTAACAAAATCTATAGAAAACAGACAGTGGAATGGTTAAAACATTCCCTGGGCAAGACCTGCTTTCAGCCTGAGGAGGTAAGCATATTGACAATCCACTAGGAAAACAGTGGCAGGAGTCAAAAAATCCCTGCCAAATCTTTCCTTTATTCTGACAAGTTGATGAGTGACAACTATTTCTCTAACTAATGAGTGTCTATAGTTAATCTTGTTTATCTGTGCGTGCAACAATAGTTACATCTAGATAGCAGATATTCCAGATAGAAGGAGGCATTTATGATTATTTATGATGTGATAGCATACCAAAAAAACAGGCCTGAACAGGCAGCACAGTGGGTGTGGGGCTTGGCTCTGGGACCCACAGCTATAACTCACCTGCTGTCAGTTCCAAAAATAATAATAAAAATAATAAAGACACAACCAAACACAGAGCTAGCAAGCTTAGCACTAGGGCTTGTTTTAGCAGTCACAGAACAAACAAATCTAACATAAGTAAATGCATACATACAAAGTAAATTCAGATGCAACAGAGCCCTAGAATAATGAAGAAAGAAAAAGGCCTAAGAGGATGGTAGGAAGCACCTGCAAACAACTCCGTGCAGTTTCTGAGACAGGAAGACACCAAAAACATCGCCAAAATATTCATCCCTCTGAAGGAGTCCAGAGGCAATTTACAGTCATAACCTCTCCAGCAGCGTAAAATTAATGACTTTTAATGACTTTTAATTTTAATTAATGACTCAGGAAAGCAAAGGGCTGCAAGACAAACAATAAAATTAATGCATCCATCTGCATTACAATTTTATGTTGCATTTTTTTTTTCCACTTAAGTAGCCTAACTGTACTAAATTTTCCTTTCCTGAAACAACTAGATGTAGATTAACAGTTCTTCAATTACATTAAGATTTCCATTATACTAACAGCAAATGCTTGGCTTTACTTTATGGAATACAAGGGTATGCTGCTTTTTTGTCAAGAAAAGAAAAAAAAAAAAAAAAGAAAAAAAATAGGTCAGAGGGTTTGTCAATATGTCAATATTCATCATTTTCTTTAGAAACTTTGGATAAGTTTAGAAACCCTACTTTAGACTCCTACTTCTCAAAATATGTTGGTGGATTTCAGACTTCATTGTTATGTTTCCTTATTTAAAGGTTCAGATTTTCAGAAAGATCCAACCTGTCACTAACAGAAGACATGAGACCTTCAGGTGAAAATCAAAAGCACACAGAAACCTGTTCTAACAGAATATACTGGTGCAAGAGCTCAAAGGAGGTCTTTGAAAGAAAGAGGCAGTCAAAGGGCACAAGCAGCAAAGAAAACCACCAGCCTATTGTCTGCAAGGACCATTTCTCAATCTATAGGTTACAATTCTCGTTTAAAAAACTCAATTTACAAAAACTCAGTTTAGAGTACACATCCTTGTATACTAAAACTGTTTGAAGTAGGGGAGTCAAAGACTACAAACAGCAGTAAAATACAAAACTGTCTTCATACTAAACCAGAAAACCCTGATGATTTTTTCCCCTTAGGGGTAAGAGGCTAGCAAGACAGCAAAGGAATGCTCTTATCAAATAAAAAACATTTAACAGTGACTGACAGACTTTTGCTGCTTTCTGTGCCCTTTTATTCTGCCCTATGATCATCCTTAGAGTGATTGTTCATTCAGGTAGGATGAGGGACAGAAAACACATCAGTGTTGCATGAGGCGCTGCTACTTCTCTCCAGCACTGAAACAACTGACAAAAGTCCTATATAAACTCTTCAAGTCTGCTGCAGTGGATTGACAGAGAGACAAATATGCCCTTACCTACACACACATTCTGCTGAAAGGAGATGAAGGAATAGACAGACTTTATTGGACTAATAGGTGCAATGGTCTTTTCAAAACAAGTTTAGAGAAGGTCCTCACACATGAGAAAGACATTGTCAAGATATCGTGCTCTGAAGACCTCTGAGAAGAATGCAGTGCATGTTAGTGCAGCTTTCCAAAATACTTAATTAAATTCCATGTTGTTTTCAAAATGATATTTCAAAATGATGTATTAAAAGCAGCATGTTTACAGAAAAAGTTGCACCTGCATAAATATATGCTTTTCTTTTTCCTCTATGAAAAGGATACGGACTAAGGAGTCAACACACCACATAGCCTGTGCTTAGCTGAACCAAGATGTTCATAACTTGATTCCCATGTGATAGATTGCACTGGTCTTGAGTCATCCTCTGGCACACAGAATAAAAGAAATAAAAACTCCATTTCATCACCTTCTTGCTTATATTGAGTACCATTATAGAATTAGAGTTGGCTTAGCTTATCTGCATTTTATTTTTCTTCTATCCCTAACTGCTAAGTATGCCCTCATTAAGAGAGAGTTTCACGGAAAGTGACTTACTTGCTCATCTTTGTTTTCCTTGCATCAAAATCTTAATTAACACAGATCATGTTTCTTCAGGTTAAAACTGCAATTCAAAACAGTACTTAGAAAAACAGTGATTTTTCTTTTTCTTGAATGTAGCTTAAAGACCATTAAAAAACATTTAAAAAAAGGCTATGGAAAAGAAACTAAAAGTTCACATCAGTATTTGAAACACAGATTTGGGCTCTAAGTAGTTTCCCTGGGTCAATATTAATCTTTTCATGCTTTTGCACAAATTCAAATTTGAGAAAGAAGTTATATTACTGTTTGTCTTTATTTCTGAGATTCAATAATAGCATTTATTAAGACGCTATTGAACTAACTATGAACAAACTGAAAAATGAAATTCCAAGGAAGAGAAAATACTAATACGGAAACACAAATTAAAGCAAGCAGAAACCACCAAAAATCCATTTTATTGCAACAACGTCCCCATCATCAACTGAGATGGCAAAAATTAAGTTTTAATTCATTTCTACCTGCATTTCTAAATTTTCTTTATGTAAATATAAATTCAAGAGTGTAAAATAAATCCACATATAAAACAAAACAAATTCTTTCAGTGACTCAAAAAATACATACTGAATAATCATGACAAGTCATCTGTTGTCCATTCTTCCAAGTACACAGGAGTGAGAAAATGCAGAAAGTTATTCTCCAAAAGCATCCTGTATAAAGTCTTTAAAGTATATAAGTAATATTTAGTAATCTCATTCTTGAACTTATGGATGTAGATTCCAAGAAAGGAGAGAGACAAAACATTTCAAACTTCAATTCATTTAAACTCCATCTAAAATAATCCATTAAAAAAAGTTCAGTTCCTACACTTGAAGCATCACAATTATTTTATTAGTACCATTATTTTGGAAAACTTTTTAATTAATTTTTCCTGCTTTTAAAATAAAGTCAGAATACTTCAAATAGTTTGTTTACTTACACTGTAAATATATTGCGGAAAGTAACTCCACATGCTGGTACAACAGGCCTTCATGAAGTTCCATTTAAACATTAAACAAAACTGACTATAGCATGAAATGCACACTGGAGAGTCAGTATTTATGCATATGGGGATATTATGTATAAGTAGTATGAATGGGGTTATGTACTATTTTTCTTCTCAAATGTAACAAAATGAACACATTTTAAATGACTACTGAGCTGTCACACCACATGTACATTGCCTGCTTGTAAGTATCTGGACTGGGAAATTTAACTGATGAAGAAAAATGATTTATGTTTTAATTACTGTTTGATACTGGTTCATTACTATACTAGGAAAAATTGTATCAATATTGTAAGTGTATTGTGCAGGATGTTTTTTCAAAGGAGATGTTTTCCACTGGGTCCAACAGACAGATGATGTTACTGACCATGGCTTCCAATGCATATCTTAATAAACACAATTTCCCTCGTGGTTTTTACAACAGAAAATGAAGAAATAGAAGATAGCAAAAAGCAACACAAAGCTAAAAAGAACTGCAAGTAACTTCACAAAACAGAGGAAAATGATAAAAGTATTTAAATCAGCACTCTTGCGAGCCCCCAATGTTGCACCGCTACTCTTCAGTTTCCAAAAGATGAATATGATTTTATAAATACATTTTGCGCTAAGAGCCATGTTCAGAAACAAAACAAAAATAAAATGCAGGTCAGCACAAATCTATCGTCTTGGAGATGCACGTTAAGTATAAAATCCACTTACTAAAGTGCATTTGCTGAAATAATCCTAACTTCTACTGTTATAGCTATCCCAATAAGCAATACAAACTAAACGTTACCTAAATTCTATCTCTACTTAAAAGCAGTAAATAGATGATTGAAATCTAAATTACAATCTTTATTACCAAACGTTGTGTCTCAATGCTGTGAGCTTTAGAAATAAACAAGATGTACTATCCTAAACTTCCTGGAAATGAGGAAGTGCCTCTAAATCGAAATACTGAAAGTGTACAATGGAGCTAAATAAGCAGCGCTGAAGTAAACATTGCTTTATTTTATATTCAATACGATGTTTCTTAAGGCTCTGAAAGAAGCTGTTACTTTTCTCAAAATCTTTTGGCAAAAGGTAAATGCAGAAGTAGCGGGACCGTGTGACATGTCGAAACTATTTGTTTTCGTTAAAGCCAGCTCATTCAGTGTTTGTACACAATTATTGCACTTGTGTCGTTGGAATACACCTATACCAACATAGTAATAATGATTGCAACAAAGCCGTACTAAAATAAACTTTGAAGGGGGTTTTGATTCTGACATCTGAAGATAAGCGTCTGCATGTTTAAAGTGTTCCCTTAAGAATAAATACAGACAAACTGCTCAAGTCAGATGCACATGTTTAACAATTATTTAGCATATATAAAATTTCACTCACCCTTTTATCAATACAAATCTCTCCGGGATCAAAAAAGACTTACCATGCAAAATATTGATTAGTGCTGAATAATGGAATATATATTTCTATCAGAGTTAAAACAGCATTTTCAAAATTTAAAGAAAAATAGATTTTTAAAAAGGGATTCTACTGCTGAATGCAAGTCTACCTTGTAGCAAAGACAAGATAGAGATAAGTTACAATTTATCACTGTACTTCGGTCTTGATGAAAGACTAATAATAATTTGTCCATCTATTTCCTAATAAATGCTACATTTTCAAGAATAAAGGAACTATCAGTAGGCATTATTTCTACTTAAAACAAGTTATTTCTCTCTGTAATAGGTCAAGTATGCTTTTAAAGATTCAGGTAATGGTAGACTCATAATTTTCTCTCTCAGCAGATTTCGAGGAGGCTCCTCTGGCTTCAAGGCCTCACTGTGATCTTTATCCTCTTCCTCTTTGTTGTCATCTTCCATCTTTTCATCTTCTTCGCTGTCTAGAGGCTGAGGAATGAGCTGATTTCCAACAAATACATAGGTGTTAATCCTCCGTCTACGACATCTCCTGCGTTTCCGTTTTGGAGGAGCCTTCTGAGTAATACCCTTGGTTTTCATTTCCTCATTTATGAAGTTTCTAAGGGTGCGTCTGATATAGATCCTAGCTAGGTCCTGGAGATTTCTAACAGCACACGGAGCTAAAATGAAAGAGAAAACGAATTATATTCCACTTCCAAGTGGAATTCCCCGCTAACAAAAAACTAGTTGCAAACATTAGGTCTAATGTTTAAGAGCAATTGAAATTTCAGCACGCAGTACATACAAAAAATACAACAAGAGGAAATAAGAGAGCTCCTGAAAAACCTTGCAGAATATTTGTTACTGAAGGACTTCTTTTCCAAAAGCTTATTAGCAGAGATACTTAAGAACTCAAATTTGAGCTGACGATGACTTCTGGAATATCAGTAATCTTTTCTAGAAAGTAGGGTCCTAGAAATGGTGCCTTTTGACAGATAAAGAAATAGAAGTTGAAAACATGGGAAAATTTAAAGTGTTTAGGCAAGCATACACCAAGTAACACCTGTCAACATCTGGAAAGCTTTGACACCGGCCTCTGGCACTGTTCCAAGGCTGCAGCTGGGGAAGAATTCGCTCCCTGTGTCACGCTGCTCTGCACAGGTGCCTCTCCTGCTGGCCCCAACTGCCAAGGCAGGGCCATGCCAACCTGGCAGCTGCCCAGGCAGGCAAAGTCATCCATAACTTTGCAGCAGAAAGTGAAAAACAACTGCTGAGGCCCTAAGAAAAAGAGAGTAGCAACAAGCAAAAGGCCACATTGTCTAATGACAGACAGCTGAGGATTTAAGACTCGCTAGGCTGTTGCATGACTTGCACTAGATAAGAAAAAAAGAGACAACCCTGCAGCCTATGCTACTCTTGATTGTTGTTTTCTTTCCTATAAAAAGCAGCAAGAAATTCATGCAACTACCAAAGATAATTAGATATATTTCTAACTCAACCTTTTGTTTCATACACCAACTTCAGTTGCATTCTAGCTACTCAGACTTAAGACAAAGGATATTTATGATTGAGATATCCCGGTTCTAGCAACATTGATTTCAGTTAACACTAACGGGAAAAATTTGAAACATCACTGGCTTATAAACAAACCTAAAGCTACAAAAAAAGCCATCTGATTATTTTTAACAGTATTCACAATCACAGACCGTGTCAACCAATGTATATACAAGCACTAACTATAAGATGTTGAGAGGTTAAATGAACTGGCAGACATTTATTCTGTAGGGAGAAACACTGTTTGCTTCGTTAATCAACCACTATTTGATCAATCAATCAAATATCCTAATTGTTTAAAAGGTTTCAAGACAAAGGAATGTCTTCAAAGTCCACATAGTTAGAAAATATCCATTCACCAGTTCTTCAGATATGAATGCAACTAAGGGAAGTTGCACAGCAGTATGATTATAGTAACACCTTTAATCAAAAGCTAGAATTTACAAAGTTCCAAAAAGCTTCATAAAAAGTCTTCAGACTTTATATATATATATATATATATATAGTATATCTTTGATACTAATTATTTATTAATAAAGAGCTAACTAATATTAGCAGTATTACAGATAGGACCTCTTCTCACTTGAAAAGGTAGAAATTTGAGTTTTGGACACTTGTCCTAATCAATAAAAAATATTCAAGAACAGTGACTATTCTGTAATCAACAATTGCAAAGTGATTTAAACCAAGAACTCACTGCTCCTCCCCCCTCCATCCCAGTAAGGGGACCTTGGGATGATATAACATTATCCTATATTGAAAGAAACATTTTAGTTTAATAAAGTACTCAAAAACAGGAATATGCAATTTTTGTAAATTGTAAAATGATCCTCTGGTAGCACCTCTACAGCCTTCCATAAAAAGAGTCTACTTTGAGAATGACTGGCTGACATGTACTGGCTTAAAATATATGTAACAACTATTGTAAATATACATTACACGTATGTCAGAAGGTATTCAATCTGCTTTTAAAATTGTCAATTGAAAGGCACAGACTTCATGTTTACATCAGCAATGTCAAATGCAATTTCTGGCTTAATGTTCACAAGACGGCAACATTTACTAGACTAGTCAGGACATTTGAGATATTTCAGAGCTATGGATTGTACTATGCAAGAGAAATTGTCTAAAATTAATTTTTGAGCTTCAAGGTCACTTTAATTCACAGAAAAGCTAAGCCAGCCTGAGCGATTTCATTTTACAGCATGACTTCATTTCCCCGAAGATTTTAAATAGTAGTGTACTTGTGTGGTATTCGCCCCCTTCTTTCTAAAGGGTTTGTTTTAAAAAATTTTGTTTCATTGCATACAAGACACAGGTTTATTGTACTAAAATTCAGCACTGAGAGTTACTGCTCTGCACGGGTTTCATCTGTACTGTGAAGTTTCAGGACTAGTAAGAGTCACCTAAAAAACTTCCTGTGTGTTTCACAGCATTGAACTGTACAGAATCACAGTAAGAACCGACACTATTTGGTAAGTCATTTTTACATTTCACCGTTAGCCTATACATCCTATCTATTATGGAACAGGTCTACAAAGAACAAAAAAGTGCTTGTGTATTGAAAAAGTCAGTTTTAAGAAAACTGCTTTTAAGATTTCAAAAAAGCATTAAAGCTACAGAATTAATTATTTTTGCAAATAACTGATTACTTAAGGTAAAAGATAAACTATACTTCAAACAAAAAAGCAAGTGAAACTATAATAAAGCAACATTCTTTTGTGAGGTTACATATATTCACTGAAAGCCAGGTTCAACCTGCTTGCAACCCAATATGACCGAGGGCTGTGCTGCCATCCAGAGGGACCTGGACAGACTGGAGGACTGCGTGTTGAGAAACCTCATGAAGTTCAACAAGGGCAAGTGCAGGGTCCTGCACTTGGGGAGGAATAACCCTGGACACCAGTACAGATTAGGGGTGGACCTGCTGGAGAGCAGCCCTGCAGAGAGGGACCTGGGTGTCGTGGTGGACGACAAGTTGACCATGAGGCAGCAGGGTGCCCTGGTGGCCAAGAAGGCCAACGGGATCCTGGGGTGCATTAAGAAGAGCGTCTCCAGCAGGTCGAGGGAAGTGATCATCCCCCTCTACTCAGCCCTGGTGAGGCCACATCTGGAGTACTGCGTCCAGTTCTGGGCTCCCCAGTACAAGCGGGATGTGGAGCTGCTGGAGAGAGTCCAGCGCAGGGCTACCAGGATGATCAGGGGCCTGGAACATCTGCCCTATGAGCAAAGGCTCAGAGAGCTGGGCCTGTTCAGCCTGGAGAAGAGAAGGCTGAGGGGGGACCTGATCAGCGTCTATAAATACCTCAAGGGAGGGAGGGAGGAGGAGGGGGCTGGCCTCTTTTCAGTGGTGGACAGTGATAGGACTAGAGGAAATGGCTTCAAACTGAAGCATCGGAAGTTCCACGGGAACTTAAGGAAGCATTTCTTCACTGTGAGGGTGACAAAGCCCTGGAACAGGCTGCCCAGAGAGGTTGTGGAGCCTCCTTCTTGGGAGATCTTTAAAACCCACTTGGATGCAGCCCTGTGCCACGTGCTCTAGGTGACCCTGTGTGAGCAGGGGGGTTGGACTCGATGACCTCTCAGGTCCCTTCCAACCTTGGACATTCTATGATTCTATGACCAGAGACTCTTGATGTGTTTATATCCATTTTGCATTTTAGAAGTGCACACAGAGGGAGTAAAACCATGAAGAGGACAGGTATTTGTTCCCACTGAGCTGCCGCCTAAAGCAGAACAAGAAAAACTACCACTTTCTAACTTAGAGGTTACCAAAACCACAGACATTATTCTATTCCTACCCCTAGCCGTCCAGGCAGACGATCTCATCTCTGCTCCTTGTTTTGATCTTTAACAGGATAATTTATCATCTTGGCAACCGATGCATTTTCAGAGACATTCTATCCCTTACTAACCCAATCCAGGCTACTGCAACTACAGAGCAAACCCCCAAACAGCTCAGCATGACTGTATCAATTGCAGACAGATAAACACACTCGGTTGTTAACATGCTACAGCTACAGTTTAGACCAGCTCCTTCCATCTCAGAGGAAAGAAAAATATTTTTCCCTAAAGTTCCTGGAGACAGTCAGGAAGTGAGCACTTCTGACACACCTAGTATGAGCTGAACAAATCTCCTGTGCCTTATTAGCTGAAGCAAGAAGCTGAACCTCAAGGGAACAAAAACTGGAAAGAGAAGCTGGAAACAAGGCATCACTTGAATTCAGTATATTAATTGTATAGCAATACAGAACATGAGCCTGAAGCACAGGACCTATCAGTCAGCTATATGGCTATTCTAAGCTCGTTCAGTTGTGTTTCATGCCTGCGTAGCGTATCCCTCTCTCTGCTTCCAGAGAAGCACCAGCAGGCACTGGAAGACCCTGCTGGAGATGCCCCAAGTGACACTTACGCAGTCCCACGGTGTCATGTTTGCCATTGTCATTTCTGTTGGGTTGCACGAGCGGAGCAAATGAAACAGCAAGGATATTTTTACTTTCCCACGTGTTCTGTCCTGTTCTCAAGATTTGTGTTAGCTGCAAAACAAACAAACAAAAACAGGAAAGTGTGATTAATGCTTTATATTCAACATTCAGATGGATTGTTGTTTAAATATATAACTATTTCCATATGCTTCAAAATTTACTTAAAAAGGCTGACTTGTGAACAGAAAGAGACAGTAACGAACAGGACTTTCCCTCTTTGACAATGGGCACAGATACAATTTAAAATAAAGGACCAAGGTAGCTTTTTTCATGTTTTCCAAAAGGTTTTTAGAACACTTTAGGTTGGAACCAAACTCTGTAGTCTAAATTCTCACTTGAACATAGCTAAATCCAAAGTTAAACCACACGACTCGGAGACTTTGTCCAATTAAGTTTTGAAAATTGCCAAGCACGGATTATTTCACAACCTCTGGACAATCTGCTCTAACATTCAGCCACTCTCTGTGGCTGATTATTTCTTACGACCAGGCAGAACATCCCTTGCTGCTATTTGTAACCTTTTCTTTTTGCTGTGCATCTGCAAGGAGAATTTGACTCCTGTCTACTCAGTAATCTGCCCATCCCTTTACATAATAAAAAGTCAGTAACTAGATCTTCCCTTAACCTGTTGCTTTCCATGCTAAAGAAACACTTCTGTCAATCCCTCCTAACTTCACATGGCCCAGCACCCCAAACAGGTGCAGATATGACAGAAATATTTAGTGTTAATTTTGCTTTCAAATATTTGCTACTTTTAAGTTGAATGCCATTAATTTCAAATGGCAATATCTCAGTTGGCTAAATACTGAAAACAATAATATTTAAGAAACTGAATGTAATTGGATGATGCAGATTATATTTAAGAGAAATTTGGTACTTTGAGAAAGTAGATATAAACATCAATTTTTTTATTTTATGAAAATAATTAATATTTTAATCAAAATGTTCTGGAAGATATTTGCATTCTTAAAGGACATCTGCTTCAATACCATAGCCTTTTTTTTTTCTCTAATTGCCCTATTAGCAAAACAGGGAGAATAATACTTACTTTTGTAAAGCCTCGAGTTCTACGCATCAAAAGTGATAGAAGTGCAAAGTATTATTAGAATAATACACCTGTCCAGAAAATGTTTAATTCTGACATACAAGAGCAATACTGAAAGCTGCTGAAAGTATTTTTTTCCCTCATTTCCCACTAAGTTCAGTGATTTCTCCAATACAAATCTCTCTCTCTCTCCTTTTTTTTTTGAAGAAGTATTTCTGAAGTATAGACAGAAAAATGTGTTTTGGGGAAAGAATTTTAGAACAGTTTTGGGACTGGTATGAAATACTAGTTTTGTCACAAACTTTGATGGACTGTGGATATTTATGCTTTTGCACAACTTGAAAGTACAGAAGCTCATTAAAAAAGCCAATATTTACATAGCTGCAGCAATACACTGAACCAAGACGTCATTAGTAAAACATTACCTTAGTCAAACATGCATGGAAACGTATTCCCAAATTATATAAACATACTAAAAGATAGGAAGGGGAAATTGTCACTAAGTCACCTGATCTTCTATAGGCATTACTAAAATGCCTCCAACTTTCAGTAAAATTTTCATGTAGTTTTCATGGTCTTTCTGGACTCCAGCTCCACAGTAAATCCGGTCATACTGATGACTGTCTGAGGCTATTTCCAAACAATTACCAACCACAAAGGCAGGCTCACAGAACTCAAATCTGTAGGGAAGAAAAAGGGGACACATTTCAAAGCAATATTTTAAGGAGAGTCATCTAGATAAATACAAAAAAAAAAATCTTCAGACAATGAAAGAGGCATTAGCACGCATACTGTAAAAGCCTGTACTACTTGGCGAGTCTACTTAGAAGATAATGTATTATTTTTGCCACTTTAAGGACCATCGCAGAAAACAAACACAAAATCTTCAGCAGTTCTTTGAACAAGATAGTTCTATTAAGCAATCATAGGCTCAAAATACCAGATTTCATAAATGCAGGCAGATAGGCTTGTCTAAACAACTTTGCAAACTAAAAGTCACTTTAAAAGGGTATGCTCAAACTTTATTCAACAACCTGTTCATCACTCCCATGTTGAAACAATTCAGTTCCTAATAGCCAACTGAATTAACCTCTTAATACTCACTTTCCTCCACTTCCACATTTTCTACCTTGAGTACAATTCATTTCCCCCCCTCAAGAAAAATAAATTCAGTGGAAAAAGTTTTCCTTTTTTTGTCTACACACGTAAAGAGAAAAAAAAAATACATCTGTTCTACCTGATTTTCATTCACAAATGAAAGTTAAATTGTAAATGGACCCAAGTTTGGAACAGAGCTTATAACTACAGGGAGCCTTGACATAATAAAGAAGAAAAATCTCTACACGACAGAACTTCATTGCCAAAGCTGTGTATATTCCCAACGGCAGTATTTTCTGACAGTCTAAAAATGTGCAACTGCTCAAGTTGCTCATGGCATGATGCTGCAATCTACATGTCAAACTTTTCTTAAATGAGGGCTAAAGTCTGGCAGGTCAAAACAAATAGTTAATAAACTTCACCTGGAAGTCTTAAAACCCAGCACATCTCAAATTTCACTTGGGAACAATGATTTTCTCTCTCTCTCTCTCTCTCTCTCTCCCTCTCCCTCTCAAATGTAGCTATTTTATGAACTTTACAGCTGGTTATCATTGGAAAGGCAATTATCTTGACCTATCTAGCAGTAGCAGAACCCAGTTTGTGACCTGGTGACACTTTCAAAGTCATTTCAGTTACAGTGAAGCTTGGCAGCTTCTGCTACTTTCGGATACTGCACATAGAGTTCTGATCACTCATAGCAAATGAGAATTCTTAATTTAAAAGATTAAGACAATTAGCCCCAAGTTTCTGCCTCATGGGTTTGGTGTATTTTGTGCATCACAAAAGCTTGATCTTGAAAACCAGGCAATGAGCCCTTCTCTGGCAGGCAGGGACAGACCGCAGAATCTTTCACTGACGACTACTACTCTTAACATGCTGCCAACAGCCAAAGTATATTGTTGTTCCTCATCTGAATTCAGTGGAAAAACTGCAAATTTCTAACAACAGTCACATATTAGAAATAAGAGGCTTGAAGAGAGTAAAGAACAACTTTGTTGCACATAATTGTGTAGCAGTCCTTAAGTGTGGTTGAACTAATTTCAGAAGAACAGTGAGAGAAGAACAAGTATCTGTCCAGAAAAGGATTAAGGCAAGGTTAAATGCTGGGAAGAAAAATGAAACCAAAGGCATTCATCACTTTGTTGAAAAAGTTCTCATTTCAGAAGTTCATGAGAAAGAATTACACACATTTGCAAAATTCCACAGAGACCAATTGGGCAGATCAGGCTATAACACTCATTTCAGTTTGTCTACGATTAAATCAACGTGGTGCTTGACTAAAACTTGGAAGACAGAAAAAAAAAAAAGTCCCTCTGTGAGAGCTTCAAAAAATTCAAGAAAAATAGGACTGGAGAGAAAGATATGGTACTTTCCTAAAAATACAGTTTTAAGGTTTAAAATAGATGCCTGCTATAATTTGTTCTTAGACAAGGGAAAATAGCCTGCCTAGCTTTATAATTTCTACCACTTTGAGGAATTTTTCTCAAAACATGCTTCTAGAAGCTGGCAAGATTCCTACCAGCTGCTTCTAAACAGCTTCCTTTATTGGAACTTGCACTCATGCCTGTGAGACCACCGGTCATATCTTCTTAAAATAAACAGGAACTACAACTCTCCAGGGAAACAAAACTATTATGAAACAGAAACCTATAAAAACATCTCCAGATAGAAAACAAGGCATATACAATAGCGGATGTTAACAGATTTAGGAAAAGCTGAAGAGCATTTCTCACACAGCTAGGGGGAAAAAAAAAAAAACCCACACCACATCCACACACAAACATCTTCTTATGCCTGTAAAGGTCAAATGGACCAAATAAGAGACTGACTCCACTTATAGATACCAAAAAAATTAGTTGAACCTTGATTCACATAATTAATACAGTTTTCTGGAGACATGAGCCTTATGATCAGGCTGGCTAAGGCCTTTCTTTGTCCATGTTTCAAAAACGTTATCTTCTTCCAAGTAAATTTAGCTAGTTTCCTGCCAGTTTGTGATAAATACTAATCTCCTATAATATTAATTTCTCATAACAGACTATGACACCTGCAAAGTACACTAAGTGAGCTGAGAAATCAGTTCACCTAGCAGCTCACTGGTAATACCCTGCTGACCCACCTGGCTACACTGGCTGCCCATTTAGAGCCTGCACAGCTCTTGAACTGCCACAGTCTCATATGGTTTCTAAGGTATAAGCCCAGGAAGCCAAAGGAAATAGAAGAAACAGGAGGAAAAAGTTTTCACTGTGTCCAGTCACGTCAATGCACCAGGTCAAAAGCCAAACCTCTTACCTTGTAGTACTGCCCACAAAATCAACTGCTTTGTGTGTTTTGGCGTGAACAAGGACAACACAGCAGAAATAAGGGCATACACAGCACTTAACAGAGTATTACAAACTTGCCAAACCTAGTTTTAAGTGCAGTTCACTACTTCCCATGCACCCTCATGTAATCATGTAAACTTAGTCACTGTGGCATCAGAACTCTTTCCTCCCCTACTCAATTTTCAGCGGATTCTGTTTTCCCAGAAAAATATGCATCCTTGCAGAATGAAAACAATCAATAAATGCATGTAGTGAGTTATCATGCAATCAAGTATTTTATGGTAACTTCCCAGGGACGAAAACGGAATTTGGAGAATTTGTCGCTAACTTGTTTATATAGTTTTCAAAGCAAGCTGTATTAAACTTAATCTTATTAAAACATAACTTGGAAAAAGGGAGTCTCTAACATTTGGGGAAAAAAAAAAAGCTCTTAAAAGGAATAATTCTACAGAATTCTACCGAAAAAGGATTAAGTCATTTAAAAGTCATTTAAATACTTTACAAAAACAGAACAAGCTTTAGTCTTATGCTATCAAGGTAAGATCAATCGCTTTGTTTTACTAGAGAACTTCACCACTAAACCCAAATTCTTCCAGATCTATCTGCCAATGTGCCCAGGATATTGGTTTATTTTATTCCCAGTGCCTTAGGGATATCAGAACAGATTGAAAGTTCCATTTCCTTCTGTCACACTAAGCTCTCTTTAATTAGACTAAATAATTATCTAATGACTCTACTGAAAAAAATTGGTTTATGGTTGCAATGTGCAATGTAGAGATACAGATAAGCTACCTACTGCAATTCAGCAGATTTCACTTAGCTAATGGAACTAAGATCTAATTTAAGAAACACCAAGAGTTCTTTACTTTTTATTGACTTTGATGAAGTTGCCAAGGTGGCTTTAGAGACAGTTTAGATAAATGAGGACGCTTCTTGTGATACTTTAAGTAAAAAAAGTGTGCTGAATTAATATGGAGAAATTGGAATCACTTTAGGTTCTCCAGTGGAATTTCATATGTTGATTATAAGAGCAATACAGCAGCCAACAGAAGTTAAGAGTTCCCATTATAAATAACATAGCAACAGAAAGGGTTGTGTTTAAATGAACACCTGCCATAGGCGAAGCAAACACAATTCACGTTTAGCAGTGGCCCAAGATAACCCAGAAGCTTCATGTAAATAAAGTATTTGATATTACCCTGTCCTTCTATCTTATGCATTTCAGTGAACTCTCTCTCAAGGGTGCATTTATTAATCTTCTCAGGTTCACCATAGCCACAATGCTTTTCTTCAAGATATGCACTAAAAACCATCTGAACTTAAGAGTCTGCTTTTGTACTCTGTGCAACAACTTAAAAATTTGAAAAGTGGATTGCTACTGCCCACATTCTTCTCAGTAAGATTCTCCATACGTATCAATAAGTGAAACATGACTAGTGCAATAAAACACCTATACAAGCAAAATACAAAGTAATTTATTGCAAAGAATTAAGAGGTTAAAATTTGCTGCTCTTGTATCCATATCCACCAATCCATTTGTGTGATAACATGACATTACTACAAAACAGGATGGAATAGTACAATAACCTATCATATTAGGAGTTTGTTTCTGTTTTTGGTCTTTCTTCTCCAAGCAGATTAATTGCTTAGTCCCGCCATAACATTAATGGAATTCCTCCTCAATCTGATCATTACTTCCATGCTGAAGATCCACAGCATGCCTTTAGGATAAGGTTTTCTATCTGTACACCCCTTCTTCAATGTAGAGCATAATTAATCCTGATACCTCTTGAAGATGGGAACAAATGAAATCATAAATTGCCAATCCTTTTTCCTCCACTTTCCCCATCAGTGGTAATAAGTGTATTTAATTCTTGATGGAATCAAGAAAGCATGGTAAAAGATGCTTAAAACACAATCCTAAGAAGGAATTGCTTAAGCTAGTTACATCCATCTTCTGCTAAGAGGTAAAAAAAGTTTTCAGAACAGGTATTACTCTAGTTACATTTTACACCTCTCTAATTGCTTTATTTAGTCTAATACCATTTAATACTACATTACTGCATATAATTTTATCTACAAACCACACTCATACCTCATCTAGCCTTTCACATTCCTTACACAGGAAGAAATCTTTCAGTAGGAATTCAGTACACTGGCTTCCCTCCCACAATCCACAACCATTTCCTTCAGTCACAGGCCCTCCTGAAGGGCAGCATCTCAGTCCGTGTTAGCAATCTGCTCCCAAGTCATTTCCCTAAATATTCCTCAAGATGGAAATCACCAAAAGAAATAAAGTACACACTAACTCTCAGCAACTCTAGGAAGACAAAATTAAAATAAATGGCAATACTTTTTTTTGGATGGTTGGGAGGACAGGTAGAAAAAGGATAAAGTAAAGAATTGTTGTTTAAGTCACAGAAGAATATTACATGATTTCTAAGTGTGAGATAAAGGTTTTCAAGTTGTTAACATCTGCCATTTGAACTACACTGAGGCCAAATTTCAAAGTTCTAAATAATCCCAAGAAGTATTCTGAATATTCTACTTCATGGTGCAGGGGTGGGTAGAAAATGCAGATTTAATATATATTTCAGAACACAACAGCAAAGCCATTTGCTTTTTATCAAACTTCCCCTTAAACACAAATGTGCAGATTACACAGATTAACACTTTGAAAATATGTTAAAACCTTATTCATTTTTGTCACTTATTATAACACAAAAATAATACTTTTGTCCTATGCTAATACACTGCCTTTTTTTTTTTTTTTTTTTTTTTTTTTTGCCAAGAGAAGCCCTACAAACAGTGGAAGGAATGTGTACAAAGCAATTTTGGCAGACCGGTTTAGCAGATTCCTCCTCTTGTCATCAGCAACCTAACTAGTCCACTTTTTAAAAGCATAGCCATAGCAGCTAAAAATAATACAATAAATAAACAAGATTTACTGTGCTTATTCTCATATTCAGACTACAAAGCTACAAGTTTAACAATAACCTAGGAAATTCTGGCTCTAAGAGAATAAACAGTAAGCACAGTTTAATGAAAGAATTCTTTATTAATATTCCAAATATTCAGATTTATTTCAGTTTAAGCTGCCCAAAAGAGTCCCTTATCTAACAAAACCAAAGAATGTCAATATTGATAAGGATTTCTGTGAAGTAACAGGAAGTATGAGACAGTATTTCTCAACTTGCATGCCTCATAAGCCTTTAACATTTTACACAAATGTAAAAAAAAGTCTGTTCTCAATGACTATCAACCAGATTTAAAGGTACTTTTCCACATACTGCATAATGCATGGAATTGTTTTCCCATTTGCTTCTTACTAACTGTCTCCCTTGTTACAGGGTAAGAGATGGCAATTTAAAACGAAATAACTAGCTGAGAAAGTCTATGTACAATGTTAACTTGAAAATACAGTGGCAAAATGCAAAGTTGATTGAATCCTTTTCACGTTTTTTCCCTACATTGTCCATTTTCTATCCTGTTTAAACCTTTTATTCAAACTTATCAAGATGGTGTTTGTTCATGTGAAATTAAATGCATTTTCACAAAGTACTTGCGGCTTTCACCGAAACAAACATTTTAATTATCATTTGTGAGACCTTTTGCACATACACTATTAACATCAGAAGAAACAGAAACAAAAAATCAAGTCTTAGAACCCATAGCTGTCAATCTGCAATAACAACTTTAAAGCCACCTGCAATCCAGTTACAATAGAAATTTTATCAGCATCACAAATACAGCTACTGATATGATACAGCTGGAAATTCTATTCAGAAGTTCTGAGAACTCTCAGCTTCCAGACAGAGAGTCTTCCATCAGGAAGAGTAAATGAGAAATTTGTATTTCAGCTTCATGTTTTCAATTGAAATAAAATTAATTTGTCCTGGCCTTTCTATCAAATGACCTCAGTGCTCTTGTTTAAACATCATCTCATTTTCACCGAGATAGATGGATCAAAACTAGTTTCTGGCCAAATCTGGACACTGGTTCTTAAAATTCTTATGACTAACACACACACACACACACTCTCTCCTTCTCTCCAAAAGGTTTCAAAATTTCAACTTCACTCCTTAGGCAAGTTTTGATGACACAAAGAATTGCACTGAAGGCATAATTTATATCATTTCTCCAGTGAATTCTAAAGAAAGGTGGACAGGAATACAGAGGTGAAAAGAATTTTTTTTGTCACCCGAGTGCTTATCAGGGGTCTTAAAAGATCCATACGCAAAAGTTGGTAAAACAGATCACTGTATTAAAGACTATCTGCTCCCTCTCTTCCCCTTAACTATCAGATAAAAATTAGTTCTACAAGTTAAATATATAAATATATAGGTTTTACGGTGTTTTTGTGAAGTTACAGATTTGATGAAAACAAGATAAACGTTTGCACGGACAGTAAAACTATCGAAAAGTGCAGCAACTAGAGTGCTCCAAGAAAAGATTTCACCATGGGATTTATTTTTATAAGATATTTTACTTGTGGTTTGGGAGAACAAGAACAGGAATAAGTGAAACATTTATCAATTGTTATTTATCAATTATCAAATAGTTTAAAAACTACAAAGTAAGTTTCTGTTTAAGTAAGAGGAAATTCAAACTTTTCTTAATTTGGGGGTTTTATAAGGTGTTTGGATAGAAATATTCAATATTTCTAAATAAAAACATCTCTTTTTGAAAGCCTTTTTCTCATTATGTGACTCAGCAGCATGCTTTGATGTCAGAAGTTATTCTGATTAGACTAAACCTCAATGAGTCTATTCATCACTTAATAAATAAATAAGCATTTTCACTACTTGAATCCAAGACAAGCCAACAGTAAGATTTAAACTGAGAAAGCAGCCAAAGAGTTTGGGAGACTGCTTGCTTTTCCTGCTTTGATTTTTACTTCAATCATCATTCAGCTGCAGAGGAAGGAACCTGCTTTATTCTCTCCGTTGTACACACAAGGAATTTTGTTGCTAATCTGCTTTCACAAAGGTAAAACTGCTCCTTCTGTGTCCAATAAGAAAACATGAATTTGGATGATGGCAAATACTCTTTTGGGAGATTAAACTTACTACTATATGACTTCAGGAAGAAGATCCACCCATAACCGGTAGCCCAGAAGTAGTACTAGGGTGCTTGTCACTTACCATTGAAGTGGTTTCTTTTGATCTTGAGAAGGGTTGGTGACTTTCTTTCACAGCAGGGACTTCACCAGCTTACCCGGGTTTGGTTTTGATAGGGTGCTAGAAGATGGGCAACCTAGCTTTGCCCTGTGGCTCTCTCTCCAAGCTGGGTATTCTAGGTCTAGAAGTTGACTGGGAGCAGAAAAGACAACACATTCCCCTTCAATAAACAGGTGAAGTGGGGCCTGACACTTGCACATGGTTTTCAGAGCCTTCTCAAGAAGTGATTTCCCTTAACTGGCATGCATTCTCTCAATGTTTTAATAATGAAAGAAAGTCTCATGTGTATTTCAGACTCAAGGAGTTTCCTTTTGCTCATATTTAAAATCTTCAACATTTCAACCACAATGCCATTTTGGAAAAAAAGTTTCAGAGGACACCTCTCCTTTGCTTTTCAAATAAAATCAAGGCAGCATTTTACCTCTTGGAATGACCAACTCCACGTCTAGTTAGAGCAAAACTACTTTTATAGATTGGTGGGATATGGATACAGATAGAAACTATTACCAAAATGACTGGTCCTTCTGAAACAGACATCTGAAATGTTTTCTGTCCGACAAACAGTTCAAGTGGCAATGACAGAATCCCAGCTACAAGATGGAGATAAACCTCCTTTAAGCAGGAAGATTGTCTTAAATTTTTTAGGATATGTTATTTTCACATTGCTACCAAGCTTTCAGTCAAGCGCCTACTACATTCATATAAAAACACTTCCAAATAAGTTTCAATAACCGTCTTACCAGGAATTAAGAAAAAGTGGTATTATACCAAAACCACAAGATCTGACATCCAAAACACCATTTCCCCATAAAAAGGCTTCCAAGCAAGATTCCAGCTTGTTTTAGCAGTGTAAATTCCAAATCATCATGACTCACCTCCAAGATAAATTATATGCAAAGACAACAGCCTATTATTTCAAGTAACAGAACAACAGAAATCATGATACAATTTGTTTCTTTAGACTCTTAAGATTCTGAAGCTCTTCAAGCAGCTAAAGAAAAGGTTAACCTTCCTTTATATTTATTTAAAAAGGAAACTGCTGTAAAATATTCAGACCAGTCCGAAGAATTTTCGTTTCCACTACAAAGTGATGGAAGACAGAGATGTGACATTGTAAACTTCTGTATAATTGTCCATCTACATGTTACTGCCAGGTAAATTGAATGCAGTCTCCATGATCTAGCCACCCTCTCTGTACCTCTTTGGAGGCTGACAAGAAAATTAATTTCCCCCCCCATAATATGCACGCATCCACGGACATTATAAGCTTTTATTTATATCAGTCTGTCAGATGAAATCTGTTTTCAAATGGCAAGGATGCCTGTTAGATACACAGCAGTGATCAAGAGCAGAAAAACCGTGCACACCTGGTGTTCTTTCATCCAACTCCTAACACCATCAAATCAGCAGCAAAGTTAGGAAATTGCAGGGCTAAGATATCTTCCATTTATAAACCAGGATACAACAGAAATTTACTGAAACAATAATCAAAATTAGCAATTCACAGCACATTCTGAGAATCAGATATAAAATGAAAATGTGCCATGTAGAATTCACATTAAAAAGCACTATGGACATAGAAAAACTCAATCACTGAAGAAAGTCTTTTATCATCTACGTTAGGATATACCGAATTACAAAGAAAGTAGTTAGAAATAATCAGAGAAAAAAGTTACAATTTCCCCCAACAAAACAAAAAATCCAAACAACCAGTACACATTATTTCAGCTGAAATAGTTATTACTTATTCGATTTATATCAAAAACACTTTCAGAGCAGTATAATGTTTGTTATGTTAGTTACAATAGGAGAAGGTTTATCGTCATTGCTTAGTATTTTATTGTAGAAGCAAAGGTGGATCATTAAACAGCATATGCCAAGACTGCAGTGTCAATTAGAGATAAAAGTTTGGATGACATTCCCCAGTCTGCTTTTTCTCCTTTGGAATAATACTGTATAAAGATTTAAACATCACAAATAGCAAATAACATTTAGACCACTGCACTCAGAATCAGGGTGCTCTGAATTACAGGATATTAACTTCTACTCTTAAGAATATTTAGATCTGTTACTACATACAGCCACTTTTTTTCCCTTTCAAAGAATACATACACGCTGATGTTTATTTATGACAAATTTAGCAGCTCTTTCTCCATTTTACATATTTTATAAATGGCACTATTCCTATAAGAATATTTATATAAACGATAATAAGATTGACTTTGGTTAAACAGTCACTTTAC
Organism: Nothoprocta perdicaria; assembly: GCF_003342845.1. Lineage (NCBI taxonomy): Eukaryota > Metazoa > Chordata > Aves > Tinamiformes > Tinamidae > Nothoprocta > Nothoprocta perdicaria. The sequence continues at coordinate 3,620,820 of NW_020455921.1, read as the reverse complement.
CCTGTCAACTCGTCATTCAACTTCTCTTCATTTCTGTACATAAACATATCACCAGATCTAAAAGACTCTTCAGTCAAACAAGGGAGTTCTTTGTGCTTTTCAATGATCACACAGGAAGTCATTATTTGTTTGCAGCATCTAACCAAACAGAGCCACTAACACAGTATTAGCAGAAAGTGACTTTCACACGCTTTGAAGTGGAGATCATATCAAGTGGTCCATAAAATTCTACATTTAATACATTTTTTTATTCTGCTTTCCGTGTATATGTTTCCTGAGCTAATAGACAGGCTTGAATAAAATGTTACTGCAGTAATAAAAACACTCAGATTTTAAGTAATTTATTTATTCTACTCATAAAGGGTAGAGGAAAAAATAATACTTAAACTATGTTGCCAGCATCAGAAGTACAGAAGTGAAAACAGACACAGGTAAAACTAGAAACATATTTTGAACTCAACTTCACACCCTATTTCGAAGGCCATTCATGAATGGAAGGTGGTCAGATAAGACCTCTAGAAGTGGTCTAGTCTGGTCAGAAAAGACTGAGGAAGACAGGAAAAGTTTGAGGAAGACAGGAAGGTGATCAGAGCTCCAGCCCAGAAAACCAAGAGTCGAACACTTCCTAAAGCTCATCTCCTTGCATTTGTTGTAGGAAGAACTTTTTCTGTTCTCCATCAGCCAAAAGATGACTAGAACAAGCAACTCTTGTGCTTGCCCTTCAATTCAGAAGTTTTACTGGATTTCCAGAAGCCAGATTATAACAACTGTTGAAGAATGTTTGCCTGACATGAAGAAAATCTTTACAGATAACAACCCTAACAAATATCACGGGATTACTTTCATGGAAGAGAGGATCAAAATCCAGATCATGGACATATCTCAAAATAACGAATTGTTGGGTACGCAGAGCAAATTAGATTCCTCTAATCCTGAAGCGAGCCAAGAGTGGCATATGAGACTGGATGCACGTACTGCTAACCTAAACACAGTCAATTTACTCATGACTTTCACACCCAGACCAGCAATGGTAGATTAGAAGAGTTGATTCTGTACAGGAAAAGGATGTCCAGCTATGTAACCGAAACTGCTTTAATGGATACAAATTGCTTTGTAATACAAAGACCTGTACATCGCAAATCTTTCTTTATATACCTATATATACGCACACACAGATACATACGCTCCCAAAAAAGGCAGGGAAAACAATTTTGCCAAGCATTATACAGCAGCAAAAGCTATCTTCTGAAATTTCATTTTTTAAGTCTTAACTTACCGCATTCATTAAATGTCATAAACTTGAAGTTATGCTTTTGTTACAGAACACCGTTCACCATGTTTGATGCCACTCATCTCCTCCTCTCCCTAATCTCATGCACATTGACATACCCCAGTTTAAAAAAAAAAAAGCTGAAAAGTGAACTAGACAAATTAAATACTTACTTATCAAAGCTATCACTATATTTTATGAAGCTCTCCAATTTTTCCTTGGCATATTCTACCACATCTGAATGAAGCTCTATTCCATGATTTATCCCAAAAGGTCCTGCAAATAAAAACAGCATTTTTTTCTTTAAACACAGCCCAAACACACGGAAAAGTATTTTAATCTTTCATCTGTAAAAGCACTATCATCACATAAAACAATTAAGTCTCCAGGTGTGGCCGAACAGATACTTTTATTTGCACTACACACACTTAAGAGGAAATATATGATGAAGTGCAAGGCCAGAGGCTCAAAGAAAGAGCTAGCATAGCACTGTGGCAAAATATTGTTTTATATCATTTATTTTCTTCATATATAAAAATGAACCTAACTATATTCAAGACATTGAACTACTCCTTTTGTTTCAACACAACTTGTTAGACAACATTATCAAGTCCTTTAGTTTGCATTTTGATATTTAAAGTTTGAAGAGTTCTCTTATGGTATATTTTTCAACTTTTAGCAATTTGAACACTGTTCAGTAATATAATAAAAATATGTTCTTCTAATTTGTGTTTTGGGAAGCTTCAAGACAGAAGATTGATTTATCATTCTCCATATAGTACATTTGAAGCTGACTGCACTTGCAAGTTTAATTCGTCATAACAACATTCCAGTTGCAACTGTACAGTTGCTTTCTTGCAATCAATATTTGGCATCCAAGCCTCCCCACTTCAAAGTTGATTTGTGTGCCAGAAGCTAAAAATTATTTCAGGAACAGGAGGAAATCATGAGACAGTATTACTAAGATTAGTGCACATCAGGAAGGAATCTGAATCAGGCAGCCACATTCGCTGTGGGGATTCTATATTTAACATGCACTCATAGCCCAGAGACCTTAGTCACTGGAGCATAGAATTGGGATAGATAGAGTAAAGAAGAGAAAGCAAATGACAAATTTCTAAATATTAGCCCCTAAAATGTTTGTCATTAGTCAGACACTGATTCATCAAAATTGGGCGACGGTTACTGAGAAAGGTTTTGTTTGGTTTCATTATACCACATGAACTTTTTTTTATGTCACTAGGTAGATCAATAATTACAATTCTTCATGTAAAACATTTCTGTGTGAAACAAAAAGAGATTCAGAATACTAAGTTCCTATGTACACTGGTCTGATAAGAGCCAACAGTTCAACAGACTGTGTAAGCGAGGCTTTTTCAACTTGTGAAGATATTCCTTCTACTGACACTCAGTGATCCTTCAAGTTTAGCACATTTTATCTATCACATTAAGAAACATGATCAGCACAGCCAATTTCTTCCTCGCTACTTCATTATCTTCCCCTGCACACTAATAAACTGACACATTTCTAAACAGCCTAGTTGCAACTACACTGTTCTGTGGCGATTCACAAGGTATGTCTTAGGTAGCATTAATTACCATTCCCTTAGCCTTATAAAGTATTCTATTTCCTAAAGTAAATTAAAAATAGACTGGAAACAAATCTTTGAGCAAGACACTACTATATACTCTATTATTCATGGATTGATCACAGAGATACACACTGTCCCTCATGAGGAAAGGTAATAGTTGCAGACTTGAAGCAAAAGATGGCAGCTCTCAAAAAGTGACATTAACTTTTGTGCTACTCTGCAAAGTTAGTCTCTTTGAATGCACCAAATTACTAACACTACCACATAATCTTAATGGTGTTTAGAGTTTAACTCTCATCAATAACTGCTTTAACTTAGTCTCCATGAAGTGTAGCTTTTTGGATGCTATTATGCTTACCAAGTGTTCTCCAATTTCAAATTACTTGCAAATTGCATCAAAATAACATAGATAAAAACACAGCAAAATTATTCACTGTACTGTCAGCTCATGAGATATTCAGCTACTCTCAAAGAACATGATTTGTTATTATTAATCACAGCGGATGTTGAAATTGATTTAGAAGTAGGAATATTTTAAAGCAGGCATTAAATTTAATATAGTGGATATATACTTGTTTTCCTTTAAAGCAATTTAAAATAAATACTAAAATTATGATTATTCATAATTATTAATTTCATCAAAGAAGCAGAAAACAAAGGCACACATCATTCAAACCTTTCCACACCTCAGTCTGGCACTCGAATCACATTAGAGCAGTACACATACTTAGGAGACAAAAATGCAGCATATATTATCTGTAGGTTTGTTTGAAATAGTCATCACTGAAGAGGGTAATGAAAAACTGCTTTCCATCATGAAGAGAAATGATTACTCTTACTCACTAAAATGAGCTTATTAAAATATAGTTAAATACTTGCTTAAAAAAAAAAAAGAAAAATACTACTGTAACTCTGAGCTTCATATCTTAAAACACCTACTCCCTCAAACAGAAACTCTGCAAACGGCGAAACTGCACTATCAGAAGACTTGCTTGAACTGCTGCCTGTGCAGGAGCACTAACTCCCGCTTCCACAAGGGGGAGCCAAGAAAACGGCTTTGGAATTTATTTATAACAGGAAAAATGAACACTGCTGCTGAGGGAGAAGAGGGCAACAACTGAAGTTCTGTGTACCTATTAGGGATATCTTACGCACTCCAACAACTTGCTTTCCTTCCTATCATTTTAATTTAGCGAATCAACACTCCACGACAACTTCACTTTGGAGCTGTACACGTATATGCAAAAATATGTTTTACCAGTCAGCAAGCTTTCTGAAAAGGAAGTAAACTGAATTTGTGAAAACTACTTACTAAAAGAATAGTTATTCTAGGTGATGAAATTGATCAAAAAACGTATTTGCTACTGAGAGAAAAAAAAGTAACTGAGGTAGGCTTTACAGTTTAAATTTGGCCAGCAGTAATTTAGTAAGTCATTTCATCCTTTCTCCCCACAGAGGATGCAATAATCTCTGAAGAGAGCTGTCTCCATGCTAAAACGACAGATTTTTTTCCCTGTTTTTCCAAGCACCATTAGCCTTCAAAATATAGATTTCCTTTCTATAAACTGAGAACAAAACAGTAATCTGGAATAGGGCATGAATATGATGTAAACAGACTAAACATTTAGTCCTCATGACAATTTTTCCTCTGCCTTTTCTACTTCAGCAAAGTCTTTTTTCCAAAATGAAAATTTTAGACAATAGAGGCAAACATAAAAACTGCCTATTCCGGAACACTTAATGTAATGTCAAGCTTGTATATAATATCCAACATAGTAAAATTAGTATCAGTCAGTCTCAAATATAGCACTGCTTGAAGTTTTACAAGGCTCAAAAAATAAACAGAAACAGCATAAAATAAAAACATTTAAGTTACCTAATATTAATCCCACCATTGTACTCAAATATCCGGTTCCACTACCCAGATTTAGAAAAGACAATCCAGGCTGAAGCTTCAGTGCTTCCATGACTTCGGAATAAATGCAGGGGGCTGACAAGTGTATATTTCCATGCTTCCAGGCCAAGTCTTTATAAGCATTGTCCCTGTATCCTTCCAGATAATAATCACCACGATCGATTGCTCTGAAGGCTTGTTCCACACTCTCGGTGCGAATATACTGAGCTTCTTTCAAGTTATCAATTAAGTCATCGTTGTCTTCTCCAGCACTCACAGCTCCTCCCATGATGAACTTCTACTTAACTCAGTTAGTTTCCAAAATGCATGAGAAGGAGAGTTTTCCAAAACGCAGTGTGTAACGGATTCTGTTCTTCTCTCAAAAGCACATCAGGCATGAATCCTGAAAGATATATTTACATAGTTTGAGTTCCAAAATATTTTAAAAAAACAAGTGTTAGAGGGTGACAGAAACACCTTCTAATAGAAGAAACATCAGCACCAGAGTCAGGAGAGCCAGCATTTCATCAAAAACCTGCCCTCCAGATTCACATCCACTTCATCCACTTTTCTGGTTTGACTCTAATACAACAACATTAGCAAGTGACACAGCATAGAAGGACTTTATACAAGATGAAAACATCCAGTGCTAAGAACTTAACACTCATCATGTATGTTTGCAGAGAGGGAAAGTCTTTGGACTAGCTCTAACTCCATCCTGAGAACTAAGTGTACATCAGCAGCTGGGAGTAGGTTCCAATTCAGTAGCACTTTAAGTGTTCACTCCTGACGCGAGCCATAATATTAGCACCGACACAACCACACACTGTTCTGCTCTTAAATGACCAGGAAGATTCAAATTCTGTTAGCATATTTCAGAATAAAGCACTCTTTTTTATTATTCTGCAGTCACTACTCTATTAACCACTGAAGTCATCTATTCCACATGTCAGCATTTTGAATGCTGCAAGAATTACCAGTGGAATAGCAACCAGATACAAGAATAAAGGAATACCAGTTTAAATCTTGTTTCCAAAACAGCAGCCTACCAGGCTGACTGTTAAAACAACCAGAGTTCTGCTCACAGTTCCACCACAGGTATTCCTGCGTGTTCTCTGCAGCAGTTCATGGAGGAACAGAGCACTCATCGCAAGTTATTCACATTAATTACAAAATCTTGCTTGAATGACCTTGAAAGGTCAGTTTCCTTAAACTTAGCCAGCAGGAAAAAAAATAAACAAATACCAGTGCTGCTGGTCCAGATCCTAGTTAGTCAACTGTACTTCCCTTTTCAAAGTTTCAAAGTGGGTTTTTTTGTTTGTTTGTTTGTTTGGTTTTTAAGTAGTCTTTTAACCCTATCCAGCATTACACATTTCAAGTCCAAATAAGCATGGGCTGCTTAAGACCCAACATATTTGAGAGACTTTTCTCTACCAGAAAGGGTCTGTCTTACAAACTTAAAAAGAAAAGAGCCAAAAAAGGGTATTTTTTTCCCAAAAGGTAACACTCTAATATTACATCGACAAGAGGTATGTATACAAGACAAAACATGCAAGTAAGAAGATCTGTAGCCACCGTGGTGATTTTGCATTTTTTTTCACCAATGAGCAAGAGAAACATGAACATACCTACACTTGTTTTGTTGTACTACATACCAATAACTCAAAAATGTCTCTTCGAACCACCGTATTTCAGTAAGCATTTTCTTTTCTTTTAGACTTACTCTTTCTTTGGAGATGTTATGTAAATTACTATTTCATGCATGTCTACTTATATAAAGGAGTAAGCCAGGAACTGGCAAGCAATCCAGATGTCCAAAGTCATGTAAAGTTGCCAGTACAAAGTTGGTTCCTAAGTTTATAACATCAAGGTCAACTGCAACTACAATCATCAGAAACTCCCCTACCACCGCATCACTAAAAGATTGTCTTTTTTCATCTTTTATCTCAGTTTAGTTTTTCAGACTATGAAAGAATGCTAAAAGACCTTTGAGAATGAGAACTTTTATCTGAAGTCTGCTCACCTGCTGGACTAGAGTCCAATGCATGAGCTCACTTTCCTAGAGATCACATCTAAAAAATAAATAGTAATAATAATAAAAAAACCCCACTCCTCTCCAAATAGAGGCCAAGACCTTAAGCTGTTCAGAACTTACTTTAAGCTTCCCATGGAACAAGTATTAGTACCCCAAAACAGGGAGCTGGAAGTAGTGGGAGTCCAGTTCTCCTCAAGACTTCCCTGTCTTCCAACAAAGGAAACTTCATTTCTTATTTGCAGCTTGGGTTGATAGAAATGTTTCCTTCTTGCTCTCTGCATTAATTTGCATAAAACTATCAAGTCACTAAAAGATGAGTAACTAGGAGAGAGAAATGTTAATGACCACTACCGGCCCTGGTAAAATCATGGGGAAACTGATGAGTATCCCTCATTTGGACAGTATGTTTCCATCTAAATCAGAAACAACTCTCATTAACAAACCAAAACAAAAAAGATACCAGGCACAGTTATCAATCAGGAGGAAAACCTCTGGCACAGTGCACTTGCAGGATGTAAGCACGCAAATACATACATACATCCTGACATGCACAATCCCCAGCCATGCTCCTTTTTCATCTGTGAAAGGAGGGACACTTTCATTTGTAAAAATATCCCAGGTCTGCTCATATGTCCACAGTTGCGACACACTTGAAAGATTAAATTTACCTTCACAGAAGACTTCAATGAACTACTGAATCAAAAAGCTAAAGAGATTGAAAAATCTCTAGAACCTAAGAAATAATAGCTATCATCTCTCAACCCAAAGCAAAACCAAACAAACATCTTGTAATTCACACTTAGTCTCACCTGCACGATACATTCACTACATGCAGCCACCAGATGGAGAACTTCACCAGCTCTCTGTGGCTCAACAGGTCAGCAGGCAAATGCAAATGTTAAAGGAAAATGGATATTCTTCCAACTGGACAAAATACTTTACAGTTTCTATCAATGTCTTTATTAGGTTCACCAAAATACAAGATTTCCCATAAAATAGCATTTATTAATTTCAAGACAACTCACCACACAAACTAAAATAAAATTACAAAACACTGACTTTTTTCCTCGGGGCTTTCTGGTATCTCAGAGATTCACTACTGCTGACACCGTCCAAGCCTTTCACTTCATTAGTGATTATCACCCTCAATCTTAAAGGCAAGAACAGCAAAGATCTGCTATATGCCACGGCCCTGGATAAATCAGTGCAGAAAAACGAAGCCTACACTCTCACCATCCGCTGGGACACCCACAGCAAAACTGAGTGAGATTAGCTGGAAGTGTGGTTGATGACTTCCAAATGGGGATAAAAATAAAACTGGCTTTTTCTGTGTGAGTTAAGTTAAGAATAGGGATAGTCCTCACTTTTTAGTTAACCTGCTTTTTGTTGATTCCATTATTCAACTATGGTATCCTACCCCAGCACCTGAGCTACAGTTAACAAACACTGCTCTTGAGAGGGAGATTATTTCTATAAACAACAATACGTAGAAAGTTTAACAAATGAGTGTAATCATTCAGTGGAAAGTGATCTCTTGTAGCAGTAGTTTTAGAGGGACATTTCCCTTCAAAGCATTTATGCTGGCCTTCTAAAAGGCAAATGATTTGCTCATGACAGACGAGAGATGTGCAAAATCAGATACACTTGTTACTATTTTAAATAGGCAAGAAGCTACTCCACAAGCTATGCTGATAGAGTTTGTGTAAAACAACCTAGTTAGCCCAAGCTTCCTTTTAACAGGTAATCCAGGACTGAGATAAACAGATTGTCTTAAAATAGAAAAAAGTTCTATATGGCTACACCTCACAAGAATTACACAAAGTGTCCTGTGAATCCTACTGGTGTCCAAAGTGGAACACATTGAACTGGAACAGTACGAACAGCATTTTGGTACGGTGATTTTGGAATAAAGCAGGCAGGATACACGGCATTAATAATAAATGCCACAACTGTCCTTAGCCCTACCAATCCCTGGAACCCAGTAACCATCAGAAACTGTAGCTTCAATACATTTTTAAAAAAGATTTTATTCACTAATAAAAGCCAGTTTCAGTAAAAAAATAAAATCTTTCTTATTCTACATTATACATGAAGTGTTTGTTAGAGTTTATCTTGAGAAGAATACATTTGCACTTTGTAAATAAACTCCTTAGGTCACTTGGGACCGCAAGCCTTTCTTAAGCACAAGTTAAATATCATACTAACAAGGTACCAACTTAACTTGACAAATGAAACCTTGCCCTTTGTAAATCCACACAATTATAATACCAATATGGCGACCACACATTGTCTAGGATCATCATCATGCAACTTGATCTCACTATCTTTACTTTTATTTTGTCTAGAAGGAGGCGAAAAAAAAATATACAAATATACACAATCACCCGTATTTCAAGCCACACCTATTTTAAAGAAGTGACTATAAAAACTCTTTCCAGAATAAGCAATATTTCATGACAGTAGAGCATTAACCCACACATGCACGTAAGGGACTAAACAACTTCATTTTTACCGTTGCAGACGGTTTTGTTCACAATTCTCTCAACATAAGCTTTGTTGTTGACAGAAGTCAGTAACATGAATTCTCATCAGCAGAAATACAGTGTTTCCCAAGCTACCAACATTAAATCTGTTCTTGAGGCCATTACCACTGAACATTTTGCTCATTCTTGTCCTAGAAGAAAAATCCAAAAAGGTTTGCATTTTTAGTTTAGCTTTCCTTTTCATACCAATTATGACAAAAGTGCAACAGTAAGGAAATTGAGCTCCAAACTGCAGAGCAGAAGCTTTAGCAGAACCTCCTGATCAAGCAGAATAACGGATAACTATGAGAAGAAAAGAGAAATTATTCCATTATTCTCACACCAGGCAACAGCTGCAGAAATCAAAGCGTAAACTGTCTGGGCTAGAGGTGATTTGACTTGAAGAACCAGAATAAGCTGTGGGACACAGGCATTCCAGAATGTAGGATTCAAACACAACAACAACCACCTCACACTTCTAAAGCTCTTACACTTCACAACTCTTCTAGCCTGGTTCCTAAAATGCAATGTTAGGTAATAAAAAGTCTAAACGTTCTGGAAGAGCAACTGCAACTTGAACTGCTCTCTTCTACAGCTATTTTTGGCATTTATGTTAAATAATTTGGAAGGAAAACAATCTTTTTCAGATAAACCATAGTAACACAGTAAACCACCAACTGAATAAAGAACTCAGTGTTAGAAATACCATTAGCTTTTCAAGTCTGTATTCTGGAAAGACCTGTTTCACTTAAATGAAAGCATTCACTCCTACCCCACTGTTCAGCATGCATCACCTCAATCAGCTTTTCAGGTTAAACATAAACAAGCCATACAAAACCAGGCATGGCGAGTCCTCCGGCTGACTCCAGAAATGACACAATTCAAAGTTTGCAATTTAACAATAGAGTAAGGAACAGACCATGGGGTTGATGCTAAACCAAATGAATTTTTAAAGCTGCAACTACTAATTTTACCTGAGTTGCATTGACCTTCCTTGGCAGAAAATGTTAGTCACATCAGATAAACGCTTTAATCCCTCATCTTCCTGTTTAAGAGCCTCCAGAAGATGCTGGTACAAGTTTCCAGGTGTGTGTGCTGTCTCTCACTCCTTCCCCAACTTCGTGTCTCCTATACAAACTGAACCCCACACTGCTAAGGCATTTATGTTGTAAGAGCCGCTAAGGCCTGCGACACTGCACCGATGACTGAGCAACAGCAAGCACATTTGTGCAGACTTCATTACAAAAACTAGCTACAGCTTAATCAGGATGATTACACAAGGGTATAATTTTCAGACCAAGCTTTCTGAATGACCACTGGAACTCCTAATTTTTTTTTTTTTTTTTTTTAATTAAGACTGTTCAGAGGAACTGAAAAAGTCAAAGTTGTAGTTGAATATTGTTTGTTCAACTCAAGGGAAAAAAAAAACAAATAAAAAACACCCCACTTCTTCCTTCCTCGTATTGGCATATTTCTTCCCAGTACATTCTCCTCTACACATTTGTTTTTCCTCATCTGATATTCTATCCACCTTGTTTATATAATGATAAATACTGAATACTGAAAAGAACATTTTCTGTATGCCAGGCATCTGGCTGTTTACAGCTATGCTGATGAAGACTGTAAAAATCTATTGCCTCATGTTATTTAGCAAAATAAAAAAATCTAAGAGTTTCCTGGACTTTTAAGAGGCAACTTAGTACCACATCCTGATTCAGTACTCTTTACTGCATCCAATCTGGATGACTAAAATGTGTTTACAAACCTCAATCTCCCAGACTTTAGAAAAAGTTTCTTCTTTGAACAGTCTTTCCTTTGTAGCACTATGTAAATGTGGTTTGAATTCAGCTGTCTACTTCAAAACAATGAAATAGCTTTCTCATGTGAGAATGGTGTAGTGGCACTGTTAGGAGTTCATGTCATACAGTGATGAACACCAGAGGGTACAGGACAGCTTCTGGAATTTAATAGCACAGAATTATTTCCAACAAGGATCAAGTAGCTCGACACCTTCAGAAAGCAGTTCCTCAGACACGTTCTGTGCATCTATCTTGGGATACCAAACAGCACCACTTATGACTCTGCAGTTGTCACCATGGTCACATCAGACCCAGCTTCAGCATTCTTCATATCCAATAATGCCCTCTGGGTCACCAACTGACCTTTCTTCATTATATCTTCTAAGAACTCCCTGCTGAGAAACGGGAAAACTGCCTCACTGCCCTTGTTAAGTGACTAATGGCTAGCAAAGATTATCTGTCAGTCATCTGCATAAGACTATTCCTGCCCCTTTTCAAGTGTGTGGGATCTTTGGGGTCTCCATATCTAAAAACATTTTGAATCTAGTCATTCATGTTAGAAGTTTTAAAGTAAGCCCAGGAAAACAAACAAACAAACTTATCCTAATAGGATCTGCTCATATCTTAGCTTCACTGTTAAAATTAGCAGTTATTGTATAGACCATGAATGTTTTGCCAAGAAATGCTCTTTTTATAAAAGAAGAAAGTTCCCTGGATGAGAGGTTGGTAAGATAAGCACTTCTGGAAACCTCACTCACCAGTGACTTTGCAAAGACCTCATGAGTTTTTAAGCATCTGACATTACCACCTGTTTAGGAGATACGATTCTGTGAGGCACAAACACACTAGTAATCACTTGCTGCTTAGTTCCCAGAACCAGCACCTCAAACTTCAAGCAGGTGGTGAACAAAAGCATTGGTAAAATAACCTTTCTTCAGCCCACAGCAAGCAAGTTTTTCCAATCAGAAGGATGCTGAGAGCTAGTACCCTCACCACAGAACATCTAAGAACCAAAGCTTGTTATGCCTTTGTTAGTTCAGTGACAGTGACCAAGACAGTAATTCTAAGCCAATTCTAAAGTATCAGAAAAAAAGTCTTCACTCCTAACAAGAAAAAACCTCTGAGAGTGACAGAAACTGGCACCAATGAGGGGGTATCAGGCAGCTTCAGTGGTGAAGCTACATGGCTGCTGGTACTTCGCTGCCAGTGATGGGTCAGAGCAGCATGAGATGGGTTTTTTTCCCCCCCAGAACAAGCACTGTCACCAAACAGCAGTAGCTTCCACAGATGTCAGCCTGTTGCTTACTATTAGTAGGCAGCCATATGGAAAAAAGTAACATCACCTCAAGAGGTTGAGTGAATGCTAAACTCTGTTCTTATAATGTGTACATTCAGAAGTATCCTCTCAATAGTATATTTCAAATCAATTATGTTGATTCTCTCCCTACAGCAGCCAAAGGAGTTTGGTGACCAGTGTTTGCAACATACTGCAGACAAATGGCTTATCTTTAGGAAGAGCAGGATGGGTTCATGACCCATCACAGTTATACTAAAAGATCCCATAGGTAAGGAGAAAACAATGTTCAACACAAAAAACTATACCCAACAACAAACAACTCCCCCCACACTGTCCTTCTTCAAGCAGCGTCCTTGAAACAGTCTGGCAACAGTCTCCTTGCAGCTAGCACACTCTCTTCAAGGCAGGCAGCTCCTGAGAGGTGTGCTTACAGCACTGCCTATTCCCAGGCTAGGGCTACTTAAGTCTGCCAAGTATAAATTAGACCTCGAGAGTACTGCTTTATTACAGAGCAGCTGCGAGGAAGGGAAAAGAAGGGAAGCTGCTTTGGAGAATGCAAAAGACTCACAGAAACAGGATGTGCCAGATAATATTGGCTAGTTCACTGGCAAGATTTTAAAATATCAGGGCTTCCCAAGACAGACAGGAATCAGTGAYGTTCAATATATGCAGATGTCTGATATTCACTCAGTCTGCATCATGCACCTGTTTTTCAAACGATAAACTGCTGTCTGTGCTCATATTTCACAGGAATTACTAAGCTACAGAATAGCCAAGCTGCAAAATTCATTGCCACAATAAACAGCTTTGTACAAGAGTATTTAACAGAGAATACTCAAATTCAAATTTCAAATAGGTTTCCATACACCATGGTAATCAACAGTTAAGTAGGAAAAATGCAGAGATATGTTTAAAAAAAAATGATCTTACCCTATTTAGTCAATCTGAAAATGCATACAGCCTAATTGACAAACATTTCCACAAAGTTTAACATCACACTGAATATACAGCAATTAAGCAAATTGACAAAAAGACAAATGATATCCTCAACATTCTTTAAAGTATGTCTCTCYTTATGAAAGGTTATGAAATGATTTATGAATCATTAAGCTTGTGGTGATGGGAAGATAGCTTAAATAATTTATCTTAATGAAGATTCCACTAAAAGATTGAAGAAAACCTGATTCTTGCAGCAAGAAAACTTAACATTTTAAAGTTAAATCAAGATGTTGCTTACACTTGTATTTTTAAAAACAGCATAAATATAAAGCAAAGTTATCTACAAGTAGTTAATGTCACGTGGGCCTTCAGATATTAACATATAATTTTAAAAGCCCTTTGTTATGAAGGATGAAACAAGAAGATTCAAGTTAACAGGATGTCCATAATTATAACTGTCCCAGAAAACACAGTTTATACACAAATAGTTATCTGTAGAACATTAATGATACGCAGCAGACTAAACAGCAGATCTTTCCTTTCAGCTTCACATTTATAAAAACAGGTAACAGTTAGAAGGGAATAAAAAAAAAGGTCTTATGCTGAAATATGAAACAGCTTCAATGCAGAAACTGAAACATACCCCCCTAACCTATTACTGAAAAAGRTAGGTTCTGAAGCTGTAGTCTTAAACAGATCAAGTCATATTTCATATAGTTTTGTGAAGGTTAAATGTAGGCAATGACAATACATTCAGTAGTTCAGCCACTGACAGAGTTTGAAAGCTTGCTGCACATAAACATTTCAAGTTATTTAAATAACTTACTTCCAGCAGCAACATAACAACATACGCCTGTTGCCTTTAGCAAAAGAAAATAGAAATGAGGTCAAGTGTAAAAATAGAAGATGGTTACATTCCTGTCACTTGAAACCTCATCTTAGAGCTATGTATTTACTGCAGGCTCTACAGAAGAGAGAGGAAAAAAGACCTCAAACAAAAAGTCAACTTTATCAAGCTAAAACCTTCGGGGTTTTGAGAGCTTTACATAGAWAACTTACAAAAGCATGCAGTAAGAATTGTTCATGCCATAACATTGTTACCAAAATGTTTGTTTCTAAAACAGTGAACTCCTTATTTTGTTTAGATTTGTATCTTATGAGATACTAGTCAAAGGAGTACTGTGCAAGGCTGAATTATCAGTTCAGCAACAGTGAGATTCCYAGTAGGTTTCTGCTAGGTGGAATCTGATACCCTGTACAAAGGCCAAGCACAAGAGCAAGAAAAGTCTTTATATCTATACGGTCTTTAGTAATGCAAAAACCACAATCCTTTAAAAGAAAATGTCAAGTTTTATAACCAGAATCACATTTACTAGACTCTTAATATGATCCAYGTATTACAGTGGTATGTTTTGAAGAGTTATTTTATTACTTAGGCCTTTAAGAAGATGAATGAGTAAGGCCTCGTCTTTTGTTGACCATTTCTTTCTCTGCTCTTTAGAGCTGTGAGGCAAAAAAAAATATCTTTTACTCCCAATTGATTCCTAAATTCTTTCATTAAAGAAAGCAAAGAATCACATTGAAGTAACCAATTTTACCCTGGTTTGGTAAAAAGAAATCTAATTCTGTAATGATTACTTAAATTTATCTGGTTTAAAAAAAAAAAGTGTCTTGTCTTGTACAGAAGTTCCTTCCCTTTATTCCTCAAAGCCTGTGCATCTTCTTTAAGACTCATCACATTTTAAAGACCCATGTCATGATCTGCTTCATTCTCCAGATACACCATGTAAATCCATAAACCACCAACACCTTTTAAAATGGCTTAATCTTGCCCAAAAATCTCATTTATTTAAGATATTCCATACCTGTTTTTTGTATAAAAGACACTTTCTATACTTAATATTGTTAACCAAGAAAACTGTAACTTAATAAAACTATCAAGATCTAAAAGTGAAATACGCACTTAAAGGTATATCAAAAGAAGTCTTTATGCAAAAGTCATTCAGAAAATACAGTCAACTCAGCTTACAAATGAAAGTTTAGAGCTGAAGTACTGTTGCCAATGCCCTTCATTTTTGTGAACAACTACGCTCTCTTTGCCAGCACATTGGAAAGGTAAAACTAAAAATATTAGGTGATTAAAAAAAGGTCATTTCTACACTCATCAAGGAGCACAGACATGGACTGGCAAGGAATGCCAACGAATACAATAAACCAGGTCCTCCCAAGGTTATCTAGAGCTCCATCAGCACCCGGTCAGCAGGAGGGATTGAACTCCCTAGAGCACCTTTCAGACTGAGTGCGCCTGGCATTGCTGCCTAGGGAGCTATGAGACTTATTATAGGAGGCAGAGGAGGAACATTTGGCAATTGTACAAGACTAGCCTTGGGAAGTTCAGGGGAGGAACCAAAGGCAGGGTAACAGGAATCAATGTGGCTTGGAGAACAAGAGAGAGGGAAAAATAGCGAGATAAAGGGGGGCAGTCACCCGAAAACAGGCTGCTGGTCAGTATGTCTGTCTGGCCATGTCCTGCATCCAGCGATCACAGTCTGCCCTGCCACTTCATTAAACTATTTCTAACTATTTTCCTGGGTGGGGAGGATCTACTCTTCTCTGTGCTCTATCCTCTGTGCTATGGATAGAGGTGTACCTCCCAGCAACTKCAGTGGGACCACAAGTCACAAAGACAATGTACCCATGGTGACAAAAACAGGAGCAAYGGTTTCTATATTAGTGCATGATGACTAGCAAATATGAAGAGAGCAGGATAAGTGGTTTGGGAGCCAGGGGTAGGCAGGTGTGGATATGTGGAAAACAACTGAAGCAGCTAGCTACTGGAGGGAGCAAGGGGTCCAGAACAGCTGCTGGAGACCATGGTGTTTTGGGTGTTGACCAAGAGCCCCAAGCATGYTCCAGGTGCCACAGACATGGTAGCCCTATTGCCAGTTACTGAAAGGATCAATACCAAATTTACTTCCCACTAATGGGTCTAAATCCTGCTTAGCCAGAGAAGGGTACATGATGAAGTCACTGGTGCTGTGTTTTCAATCTGTGGTTCTGCCTGGGGGTTGTTCTGTGGCTGTGTAAGACCCACACACAAGGTTTGTGTGCACCCTTGGGAACAGATACACAGTCTCATTCCTGCTTGGACCTGGGGTATGGAGCTGCATCAGCTTCACCTCTACTGGGCTTCCATACTCAGCAACTCCTAGACAAAAACTTAATGTATAAAGTGCCACATATAAAGCCATGCATACTTAAATGAAAACTCAGATGACAGATTTACATTGAGACATAATTCTTAAGCCATTATTGTAAATGATATTTGAAAGCTCCTTGTTAGAAAGCAGCAATCCAAACATTAACCWCATATTCAAATTCTCCCAAGTCTACTCACTCAGATATCCTCAGAATGCTTCAGATGTCATCAGCACTTAAATCAAGCCTGGTCACACGAGTTTTGGTAACAGATGCATTGCCTCCTTAGGGCCCCAAATCTTGAGGCTATTTAACATGGCTAAACATACATGAAAAAGCAGGATTTAGTTTTACTTTATAAAAGAAAAGAATCATTAATACTTTCAAATAAAAAAGGTTAAATCAGGATGGAAGTCTAATCACAAAAGAAGAAAAAAAAAAAGACCTTTCCCCTGTGACTAAGTGGACTGTTTCAAAAGGAGTAACTTATCAAAGAGAAGATTCTATGGATTTATTTTAAATTCAGGAAATTGTGCAGTAGGAAACCATTTAACTACTTTATGAAAAAAGCTGGAGTTATATTTATTCACCTGACTTCTAAGGCATTTCTATGAAAAACTTACATAAATATAGAAGAAACTAATTTCTGGCCATCTCATCAATTATTCTCTAAAAAGAATACATAAACAAAAATCCCATGTGGAACTATTTTAAACTACAAATCTTCTACTTTAAGAGAACTATCARCATATTTCCTTTACTTCAAGATTTTCTGCTGCTTGTCCTCTTCAAAAAAAAAGGCATAAACAGTTTTACATTGCTATTTACATTCTTTTATGGCACTTCTGGCTTAGGGTATCCTTTTGAAGGTTATTTATTCAGGCAGAAGAGGGAAAGCAGTCAAGGGAAATCATTTTACAGTTTATACCAAACGACTGGTTTGCATACTGTCATATTAAGCTTTTAATCTGCCTAGTCTCTAGTTTCTCTAGCTAAGGTTACAGGACAGAAATACAGCTTTTAAAAGGGATATTAAAATCAATACAATTTCATACAGTTACTGTCTAAAATTGAACAGAACTTGGTAAATGGCCCCTATTTCAGAAGTTTGCTCAAATGATAGCTGTTCCTCACAAGTGTTCCAACCTGCCTCTGGTCTCAAAACAACCTCAAGGGGGCCTGAAATCATAACAGCTTCTAGTACTGCCAAAAATGGTTAAGGACTTGAACAAAACCCTCACAGGTCTTCTTTAAAATACAGAAACCAGAGTATACATGCACAGCATTTTTAATTTGAAAATGCTTATGCATCGTTTTGCTTCCACGYAAGAATCAAGTACTAGCAAATCTATGCTTCTGAAGTTTCAACCTACCTACAGTACTAGCAACTGCAGATGTTCAAACCTAGAAGTTAGTAACCAAGGGTTTAGAACATTTGTAAACACTCAGGTAACCATTTCCAGACACTCAGACAAATATTCCATCACAACATGAAAGCTGACAATTTTTCACCACTGCTTGATGTTGCAGCTGTGCACTTCAACAGCAAAAGCAAAACCTTTATCCCCTAACCCTACCCCATATTTTCTGTTCAGTGATGAAAAGCACCTGGGTTTCACCTGACAAATGTAGTTTACAGACCATAACACCAGAGGCTGCTGCAGTCACATAACCTGCTTTAGTCATACCAACTAATTTATCCAAAGCATCCCAGAATAGAGAAGTCAAATCCTACAACAGCTTTTTGAAAAATGGGTTATTCCAGAAGACACCACAATCTCAGGAAACTAGGCAGTAATGAGTCTTAGTCACAATGAATGCATAATTAACTGAAGTAAATAAGYGGTGATTACAGCCTGTGGGACTCATATGCTCCAACTGTCAGCTCACTGGAAGTTATAAAGAAACTCAGCAACTCAACTTTTCATTGTCCTGCCAGTTTCACTGACCTATTGACTGCAATAATGACAAATTTGGAGTTTGAACAACACAGAAAAGATTAAGTGATTACGTTGCAGRTGATCACACTGGATGAAAACAAAAATGCAACATATTTCACTTTCAAAAGGGTAAAAGGGGGAGTTTTGCAAATACACAGCAGGGTCACRTGGCTCAGGAGAAGAGCCAGCAGACCTCTGCTGACATAATCCAAAAGAACAACAAGAGTGAACAAATACTTTCTGAGTCTAAGGGAAACATTTTCAGATAAAAATCAACTCTCTCAGTGGCAAAATGATTTCCTAATAACAATATTTATAATTCTCCTGATTACTTGAAATTATTAATATTGCAGAAATATTAAGCTTTAACCTTCTGCTGAAGCTAAGCATCTCATCTTCTAAATTAATCCTTTCAGCAATATTCATTTCAGCAGTTTTAGTCACATCTTTCAGAAAAAGTTTGCACGCATCAAGACACCAAGCCATGGTCTCCAAATCTCCGCTCTTTTTGACTTTCATATGTAGGACCATTATATAGCACTGTGATGCTCACGGGGCTCAGCAGTATTGCCTGCGTTTTTCTTTCTTACATTTGTCAGGAAACTCACATGGCAGTTCCTGAATGTCTACTGAAAGCAYGTCCTACAGACGTACCACAAATGTTAAAAACTAGCACTCCTTTCTCATGTCCTCCCCACACGGTCCTAATTCCTCTTTCAGTGTTAAAACAAACTCTCATAGGAATAAAGCTTTTCACTTTTGACAGGCACACCACAAACATACCACTTTCTGGATTCACTAGCTATTACCATAAACAGTTTAAATAACTATTACCTTACATATGAGATACCTACATCAATTTATGGCTTCTTCAGAGAAGCAATTTCCTTTTGCTTTCAGAAAAGCAAAGCAAAACAAATAAACCCGGCAAGACGGACATGTCATCTATGAGATATTCTCTTTGAGAGGAAATATATAACGTGGTAAAGGCCAAATACATGTTTTACTGAATGTAATTGAAAATAACTGTATTGGTTCAAGCAAAATAAGTAACACTTGGTTGTTCTCTTCAAGTCYTGAAAAAAGACTAAACTTAAAGAGAATGTCTTAAACTGCTCTGTTTAAATTTCAAAAGGCAGGAAGAAAAGGCAGAATTCTTCCATAGATCCTGYGTCATACCTAACAGCTCCATGCTGACAGATACCCCACAACACCTAAAAGTACAACTAGACTACTAGGTTAAAGTAGCTTCTAAGATCTGCAATGTGGTACCAACATGCAATGCAGTATGTTGCTATCAAACCATTTGATCTCTAAGCTTAAGCCTTAATTAGAAGTTCCTGTTGCAAAGCRATTCAGAATGTAACACAGAGGCTTTTAAACATAAAGTCTCTCATGCCACATGCCAGAAAAAAAAATTGCAAATCTAACTTTTGCATTAATTTTTAACAATATATTGAGCAATGCTGTTTTAAGAAAAGGTAAAATGTATTACTTAAGAGAAAAAAATCCTAAGCCTCAATACCAAGCTTCCTTTTCATCTTAAAACTCAATTTCATACAATCCATAGAAATTAATGTTCTGTATTTGTAAGAAACAAGCCTTCTTCTTGCCACTCTACAAAGCAAAGCCAGATGTTCAAAATTATCCTTCATTTAAAGTATCTTCTGAGCAGTGCACTACAACTCATTTTCTGCCACAAAACAACCTTCCAACCAGAGTAATGGTTAATTCCTGTTCCATCTTCACTTCCCCCACTCTACAACTCCTCCACCCAAGAAGACACCAGAATATGCAGTCCATGGGTTACCATGGTGACTCCTGATGTCACCTCTACACTATTTTAGGACTGTAGGGTTGGGTTTTTGCTTAACTGCTCTATGGTGACTTCTAAAACACTGTTTTCTCTTTAAAATGAAGCACAATTTATGGTTATGGACATCAATTTAAGGCATAGGGTTTTTTTTTATTGCATCTTGCAAACTAAGCATCTGTAGCATTTTTAAAAAGAAATACACACATAATCTTTACTATTTCAAGCTCCTAATTAACTTTACTCTCAACTTTGAAGTAGTGATACTGACTCTCAAACAGAAATTCAGTATGATGCACATGGAGAACAAAAGCAATGGAAAATTTACTCTTCCCAATGTCAACTGGGTAGTCATTTGCCACTAAAAAAGTGATATTCAACATCCTAGGCTGCTACAAGTTCTATCCTTGCTTCAAGGCCTGAAAGGGCAGCCCRATTTTCTTAACACAGCAAAACGTAAGCAACTGCTAAGAACCTGTGTTCAGCAGGCCTGAAGACTCTCATTAACATCCCGTACACAAATAAGCCTCACAGGAAATGGAGCACAGCAGCTGTTTCCTCATATTTTAATGTAATTAGACCCACATTTTATACCAACTACTTCACTCCCTAGAACTCTAAGAGAAAAGGAAATAAAAAAGTGTTAGCATGCTTCTGTGAAGTAGATATATTAAAAAGTTCCTTCAAAAAACCTTCACATTCATGCTATTTCATCAGTGCTTTTCTAGACATTTATTTAAATGTGAACTGAAAGCAAAATGACATCACACAGCCCTGTTCTAAGAGCAGTCAATAAAACTAAAGCAAACAGCACAAACAAGCACAGAAATATGTCCTTGTTTCCTGTGTTTTGAGTCACTACTTCACAAAGTACACTTCACAAGGTTAGTGAAGATGAAGCACACAGATTAACTTCTAAACCTGCCAGAAGATGCATGAAGTGCCTTTGGGCTAGTCACATACCTGATTATTCATTTACAAAACAAGATGGGAGCCTTTGCACTGAGAATTTTACATTCCAAGTAGGTAAAATAATCTGATGATGTAATTATCAATGATGCTTGCAGGAAGGATTATTCCAAATCTGTAGATTCCAAGGGACTTTCTTAAACTGAGAGCTAATTAATGACTAGCTTCAGAGAAGCACCTATAGTTCAGAACAAAACATTTTTCTGTGGTATTACTCACTGAAAATGCAAACCATGTAGGAACTGAAGAGAACAGGTCAGAATAAAGACGTTCATCCTGAAATAATACAGGCCAATGACTACATTTTTTAGTTATTTCTTGATATGCATTGAAAAACTGAGATGCACATTCCCATAGTAGATACCGATTTCCAAATTACTTTTAATGTGTTGTTTTGAGGAAATCTTACATTATCAATATAAAACTTACTGGAAAAATTCTTTGAAAAAAATACTATCTGTATTAAGCTACAGAAACACTTCTGAAAGGGAGGAAAATATTCTGTTGCTAACTACGCTCCAAAGTAGAAATTTGAAATTCAGCAGTCATTGTCTTGTTCTTTCACATTTGCCTAGGGCAAGTCACAGAAAGCCTATTCTCTTGAGACTGACATCACAYCTGAACGTACCTGCAGCTTCAGAACACACACCTATAATCCCAAACCAGCTGCACTTCTAGATTACTAAAACATAGCCAAACAACTGTAGTCTCTGCTGTGGTCCAGCACAGGAACAGAAAACTATGATACAAGTTGGGCAGTTGCTTTCTATTCTTAGTCTTTTATTAGGCCAAAGCCTTTTCTAAAAGATTTGTTGGGTTTGGTGCAGACAATGGAAGAAAAAGAGAAGACAAAACAGTAAAAACTGCCAATATGACAAAATCAGTAGTGTAAAAATGACAGGGCTTCATAAATTAATAGAACAAGTAGTACAAAGTCCAAAGTAGATGGCGAAATATCTATGAGGAATGACAAAAGAAATGACTCGGATGAAAAATCCACAGGTAAAACCATTTAACAGAGACTGAAAGATTTTTACAAGGATTCTAGARTGAAGACATGAGGCTATGCAGCAAGTAACCTAACCCAGTGGAGACCTAGAGATAAAATTCAGTTGTTTGGGACATAAATTTAATATTACATAACCTTTTCTGTTGCTGCAGTTTCGTGACATCTTCCTCACTGCAGACCTCCCAACAACACCCAATTGTTCTCCCCTGCACTTCTGTGGGGCTCTGACCATTGCCAAGAACATCTGGCTAAGAAGCCAGCTCCAAAGCCTTCATTGTGATCCTCTGACCTCAGTCATGTACTTCTTACATTAATATAATTATGTTTTATTTATTCTTTCAAAGTTAGTTAAGATACTGCTTTGGACTTTTCACACACTTTGTCCACCTACACATTTAAATTTTTCTTTTTCATTTTTTTTTCTCCAACAAATCAGCTAGGAGTCCTAGAGAGAACAGCTCCATTTACCCAAGCCCGATTCACTCCTGAGAGGGGCCGTCCAGTACTCAGAGTAAGAAAGAGTCCTGTGAAAAAAAAATGTATTATACATTACGATTCATTTAGAGTGAATTACAGTTACAAAGGCACTCAGTTCTGATATTTATTACCTCTAGATTTTCATACCTTAAAAGCACTCCCTTTAATACGGAAGAGGGTCAAGGGGGATTGAGTATCCTCATTAATTCATTAAAGTGCCGACTACCCTTATCTGGGACTTCTGCGTCTCACTCGCAGTTTACTGCTCTTTATCAGAGGAAACCTAACCTCTCTGCTTAAGTTTGCAATTCGGCCGGCCTTGACCGAGTAAAAGCCTGGCAGGGATACAGACCACCCGCTGGAAGRGAACAGCGGTCAGAAAAGCCCTGCAAGGTAACCACACTTTCTGTGCACGCTGCAGCAGCTCAACCTCTGTTCTCACTTAGATTATGTTTCCCTTTGCCTTTCACCACCAAACTGAAGGAATCTTCTCTCCCTATCACAGGCTGGTTTGGGTTTTTTTTTGTCTTGTTTCCCTCCCGTTTCGCTCCGGCCGCGGGTGACGGCAGAGCTGCCCGAGCCAGGCCCAGGCCGCGGGCTGCGCCTCCCACAGGCGCCTCTGCTCCTTCCCCCTCGCTCGGGCTGCGCGGCGAGGCGGGGGGGGACCCGGTGGCCGCCCCCGGGCCGCAGGACAACAAAGGAAGCGGGCGGGAGGCGGCGGCGGCCCCGGCGCTGCTTCCTGCTCCTCCCCCGCGCGCTCGGGCCGGAGCGGAGGCCGCGGTGTAAACAGAGGGGAACGTGCGCGCAGGCCCGCGCGGAGGCGGCCGCGGCCCGCGGCCCCGCGCACTCGCTGCATGTCAACAAAGTGCCGCCCGCCCCTCGGCTGCGCCTGGGGGAAAGGAACAGCCTTCCCCGCACCGCAGCTCGCTTCCTTGTTTTTTTTGGGGGGTTGTTTTTTTTTTTTTTTTTTTTTTTTTTTTTTTTTTTTTTTTTTTTTTGGAAACTAAACGTCGTTTCGCAAACGCTCCGCAACGCTTCGACTTGGGGCGCGCCGAGCCTGCCCCCACCACACGCACCGGACCCCGCGTTACTGCGGAGCGGGGCGCGCTGCCGCCCTCGCTCCCCGTCCCCCGAGTCAACACCGCGGCGCGGAGCAGGCAGCGCCGCCGGGCCCTGCCCCTCGGCCGCACTCCCGCCCGCGTCCCCAGCCCGGAGCCCCCCACTAGCCCCCCGTTCCCTCACACCGGCGCGGCCCCGCGGACCCCCTCACCGGGGCCGGGGACGAGTCACGGCGCAGGCAGCGAGAGGACGAGAGAGGAGGCCGGTCAGAGAGCAGCAGGGGCCGCCTCCCCCTCACCCCGGGCTTCCTCAGCCCCGCAGGGGGAGCCAGAGGCGGCCGCCGGCGCTCGCCTTGTCCGGGCCGCTGGGAAACGGCCCCACGAGGCCCCGCTCCGGCCGCGGACGCTACCGACGCCCGTTGGCCAAGCCCCCAGCTCCAACGGCCGCCCGTAACGGCCCGCGCGCGGGGCACTCACCGCGACCCCCTGCCCGGGGGGTGTAGGCGGAAGGGCGGCTCGGCCGCCTACGCGGAGCGACGGCGCCCGGAGGCGGCGGGCAGGGAGGGAGGGAGAGGAGGAGCAGGGCAGGCGGCCGCCGCCGCGGAGGAGCCCCCGGAGCCGCCGCGGCCTCGGCGCTGCCCCGCGCGCCGCTGTTTGTGTTGACGCGAGCGCCGCGAGGGGAGGAGGGGCCCAACAGCTGAGAGGATGTAAACAGAGGCCACGTGACCCCGCGGCGCGCGTAGCGCTCTCCCTCCCCCTCCGGCTAATAGGGATGGAGGAGCAGCATCGCTTCGCCTCGTGATTGGCCGCGCTTGGCCAGYGCCTGGGCCAATGGGAGCGCGGCGTTCGCGGCCTTCGTCAGCAGTTGCCTAGGGAGGGTGGGATCCTCTTTGCGGCGCTGGGAGCGAGGCACGATCCCTCCTCTCCCCCAGCAGCCGCCGTTGCAGCGGGGCAGCCCGGGGGGAGGGGGAGGGGACCGGGAGCAGGCCGGGACATGGAGGGGGCGGCCGGGAGGACACGGAGCCCGCGAGGAGCGGGACGGCGGCGGGGACCCTCCAGCGCCGGCAGGAGGCCGGAGGGGCTCACGCAGCTTGTTGTAAGACCTCTTAGAGGAAGGCAAAAAAAAAAAAAAAAAAAGCTACTCTGAAAAACGAGAAAACTTGAAAAAATGCTGGTTTTTTTTTTTTTTTTTTTTTTTTTTTTTTTTTGTCCTCCCTTCGAGGAAGAGAGTGAGAACGGCTGGAGGCGAGGGGGTGAGGGTCAGAAAACTGGTGGCATTCACACTTGTGGAATGAGCAAGGTTCACTGCACCCGGCCACAGGCGTTCGGTGTTCAGGGACTTCAGCCAGCTGGGCGTGGAAACCTGCAGACCAAAAAGTGAAGCTACAGTGACAGAAACATCAGTATAAGTAACCCGGTAGCGTTCACAGTGATAATTTTAAACTGRAGTGGTTTTGGTGTTGAGAGATTTGCAAAAATAGAGCCGAGACGTAAGGTTTTGAGTTTTAGCCAGAGTTTGAGTACTGGCAGAGTAGGGGTTTCTAAATAAAAAACGTCGAGAAATGAGCTACATAAAAATGTAGCTGGTAAGAGGCCAGCGATGAGTATTACCTAGTTGGGGAGGGAAAGAGGGGAGGAAGGAGCAGCTMATAAGGAGCAGCTAAGGGCACAGTGGAGAGCAGCATCTCAGGTGGGAGTAACTGGCAGCTTCTGCAGGACTAAGACAAAAAAATAATTCCCCACTTTTGCTAACTAGGCTGAGAAATGTGAGTCACACAAGCATGAACTGGTGCGCTCCATCACAAGACAAATAGAAGGGAGAAGAAAAAAACAATCACCTTGAAACAAGCTGTGTTCTCATGAAATAAATCACATCTGTTAGGCCTGACTGTTAAACACTTTTTCATTAACAGCTTTTTGGGTTGAGGTAATAAGTGTAATTCCCCACCTGTTGCATAAATAGACTGTTGTTACTTTTCATTCCTTCTCATGCCATTACACACTTGGTGTTCTCATGTGACCAGCACTCGTTACCTGTTAGACTAAGTAGACTTAATCATACCAGTATTCACTCCAGAATCAAGTTATGCCACTTTATGCTTATTTAATTTCGAGGAAACTTTGTTGATGTTGTTTGTCTCCTTTCCCTCCCAAATTAATGTTATGCTGAGCTGATTCCATTTTCCTTTAATTTGCAGCAGATGGACATGTCAGTTTGGGATGGGAAGGTCATTCTCTCAAAGCTGAAAAGTAGAAGCCCCCGTGTTCAGGCTTTGTAGGAAATTCTACTCTCAAACATACACAGTCCTGCAAATCTAATTTAAGTCATGTCATCCATCATCAAGCCAGAAGTAAGGTGCATATTTTCTTTTGTAATAAGTTATAACCTTTGCATCTTGATGTGAAATATACTTATTGCCACTTCATTTTAAATTTGAGATGTGCATAAATTGGACGACCGTTTTTTTCATACAAGTGTAAGTTAACACATTCCCAGAAACCCGTGTCAGCTCAAGACTTACATGACAGCTCTGTCAAAGCTCTGTATAAATTAGTTGAGTTCAAAACCTGTRTAGAGCACTTAAGAACAGAACAGTGAGCATCCTTTAACTCCCATTAAATAATGTCTTATTTAAGTTACTGTATCTCCAAAACTTTGCTATTTGGAGTGTTCTTATTTTCTATGCAGATTTAAGCAGAATTTACTGTTTCAGTAGTCTGACCTGATTCTGTGTTATATTTTTTATGATCATGCAAAATGTAGGGAGGAAGGAGCCAAGCTCTTCTCAGTGRTGGCCAGTGACAGGACAAGAGGTAATGGACGTAAGTTGAAACACAGGCAGTTCCATCTCCAGGTGAGGAAGAACTTCTTTACTGTGAGGGTGACAGAGCCCTGGCACAGGCTGCCCAGGGAGGTTGTGGAGTCTCCTTCTCTGGAGATCTTCCAAACCCACCTGGATGCCGCCCTGTGCSCCATGATCTGGGTGTCCCTGCTGGAGCAGGGGGCTGGACTAGATGATCTCCAGCGGTGCCTGCTAACTTCAACCCTTCTGTGATTCTGTAATGTCTTCATTCTGCACAACTGGTCGAGATTATAATATTCACATGCTTGGAAGAAAAGTACATACTTAAGATATCTAATTTACAGATAAAAATTGAGATTTGCTACTACTGGTCATTAAAGTATTGAGCGTGTCACCATATTGCAACGAAGTGATAGATATACGCAACCAAACATGGCAAATGCTRAAAGAGCATTTAGACCTTCCTAAAAATACCTCACTAGCTTAAAAGTAAAATGGAGCCAATACTATTTCTTAAACGTAATCCTGATAATATAAAACCAACAGGTAACAATATACTTACACTGATTTTGCATTTCTCCAGACTTGTAAAACTTGTAACATAACTGCCATTGTTGAAGATTTTTTAAAATCAGTTTCAACTTTATATTTTGGAATAGCAAAAAATCACTTTCACATATTTTCCAGTGCCACAGCAACTATATACCAATTACATTTTTATTGAAATGTTATTTTTACACATGTAAAATGTATTAACAGTTTAAGAAAGCTTGACATTGTATTTTTTTATTAAGTTTTTGCTTTTAAAATAGTTTTTTATCTTAKGCAGTCTAATAAAGTTACAATATTCTAATCTTATGTTGGATTGCTGAGGATTTGGAGTACTTTTTAAGTGTTATCTATATAAAGTAAGCATATCAGTACTCCCTTGCTTAGTTCTAGAACAGCTATCAGAGAGAAGAATAAAAAGGACATAGGATTAAGCTGTGTTTCTACTGAGTTATTTCATGTTGTGGTTTGTGCATTTGAGCGTTGACTTAGCTTTTCAGAAAATAGTGAAAACTTGTAAATTACCATTTTGAAATGATCGACCTTTTCATTTCCACTGATTTTGTTCTTTACTGTTGTTAATAAAACCAGGTTTTACTGTAAGTTTTAATTCTAATGTTCCATTTTTTTCTTTGATTGATGTTTTAGATATGTGAACAAGGCAGGAATATAAAAGGAGAGAAGCAAATTCTAAAGTAGCTGTTTTAATCTATAGATCCTTATTACTATGTGGGTTACTTGGCATTTGCTTTCCCGTTGACAATTTTTTAAGGAAATATTCTGAATGTCAGAACTTATAATTAATGTATAGGTATACACAGAATCTTTTAACTCAGGAAAAAATAATTAAGTAACAGATGGTCACTCTGAGATCTAAACAACTGGAATTTCTTATTTATGGAAAGTTATCTCTGCCTTACTATGTTTTCAACTGATCCTTTATGGACAGCATAAAATCAAACAGGAAAAAAAAAAAGAATAAAAAAGGAGATGTAATATTGGGTCAGCATATTGTCCATAAAGTCCACATAATAAATACCCCAATAAAGTAGTAAAATAGAGAGGAACTTATGCAGAATACAAGATACACCCAAAATGCTATGGAAATTTAAGTAGCTAGTCCGATGAAAAAACTAAAGCTAAGCTTATATTTAACTTATAGGCCACTGTCTGTATTCAGATGAATTGTCCTGAGTGAGACTATATGGAGATCAAAGCCAGGCAAGAATTAAGCCAAAATAATTTCAGAATCATTTTTTAAAGCAATTGAAAGAAATATTAAGAATATACATTTCTAATTCAACCAATAATTCCAGTTGTTAGTGGTCCAACTGAATAGAACAACTCTGAAGAGTGCAAAAAAATCAGTGTTGTTACATCTCACTTTTTTTTTCTGACACATATTTCTTTACTGAAAATGTCCTTCAAATTTCATTATACCAGTAAAGTTGGAATCAAAAGCCATCCTAAAGAATATGTTAGGACTAGTGTTTTCAGAGTTAATGATAGTTGCTCTCTCTGTCTCTTATACTACTGTCATCATAGGCACAATGTAGCACCCTCTCCCTACTTCGCCCCCCTCCCCCGAAAAAGAGTGTGTTGACACCAGAAACTGAACACACATATAATTTTAATTTATATCTAGTTTTACAGCTTTGGTCAAGTCTTTGATGCATAACATCCTGTTTCTCATTCTTTTTACAGTTAGTCTCTTTGTTGTTCTCTCAGAACTTTATGGTCTTACTAGACTTCCTTCCCCGTCTAATCTCATTTTCCTTTTTTGGTTCATCTTTAATTTTCAGGTTTTCTAATACTTCAGTTGATTCCCTCTGTCTGTGAGAGTTTATCTTTTTAGTTTATCTTATCATTGTTTTATTTCTTCTCTTTTATTTTTGCTCGATTTTATTTTTTTCCTTTTTTTCCCATTTTTTTCTTGACTGGCTCTGACTGGTTATTTTGTATGTGTACAGCACAAAGAGCATGTCCCACGTAAGTAGCAGTTTCAATTTCAGATATTGTTTTTTGCTCCCTGTAGGAGGTGTCCCTTCCTGCCAGGAACACGTATTTCATACTCTATCACGCATTGCCATTGGTTTGGCCTGTTGCAGGAAGAGGACTCTGAAATGGAGAAAAACTGCAGCAAGTTTCTCTCCCAGCATTATTCTTCCCTATGTATTGTACTGCTTAAGAAATTGCAAGTGATACAGAGGGGAAGGTGGTTAAGTAACTACTGGAAAGCCATTTCTTCTATCCTTAAGGTTTGGCCTCCCTATCATACTTCAAATACATTGCAACTTCCTTTTGCATTCTTTGCTCCCAGATACTGGAACATGACATCTGAGGCTGGCATCTATCCAAGCAGCCCTTGTGCTGTCTCCAAAGCTCAGCAGTGCTTGAGATCTGCAGGTCCCAGACAGGCCGATTCGCTCACACACAGCACCAAAGCCAAGCTGTGTCCATTCAGTTGCACCTACAAGACCAGCCCTCTTGCAGATAAGTTCTAATGAGTCTGCGCAGTCGTTTATCACATGGCAATTTCCATTACTAATGCACAAAGAACTTTCAGTCTGGTTCTATACATTATTCATTTGGTCCCTATGATAGGAACACAACTACTCTGTTTTGAGGCATACCCTGGCTCTAAGAGTGGTTAGGTCCAATGAGTCTAGTGCTGCTTTGGCCTTTAGTGAGGCCTACAAGACCTCACCTGTAAGCCTGGTGAGCSCTGCATGTGCCGGCTGTTGTGCATCTGGGGCCTCGTTAACGGGGATTTGGGTAAACAAACCCCAGGTGCCTGTCTGGGACAGAAGTGGTTCTGTGGTCAAGCTTAGTAGGAGAATAACTTCCCCTAAAGCCCCCAGAACTAGTTAATTTTAAAGGGAGTAAATTATGATTTACTCCAAAATATGGCTTTACACAACACAGTGCTTCCTACAGTATTCCTACTAGACTTTGAGAATTGTCTACAACTTTAACTTTCTTTTAGCATTGCATGCTGTCCCTCTCCTACGCCCTCCCGTGAGGTGCCTTGCTACTGTAGCCTCTCAAAGGCATTTGTAATTTAGGAATCRAGATTTGTATTGCTTTAGATTTTTGAAATACACTCTCTTTGGACATAAATAGCAGTAAGCGATTGAATACCATTACGCACCTTGTGGCTCACAGGGGTGCTCCTCTAAGCACACAATTCCAGCTGAAATGTGCCGGAGTTTGAGGCAATAGATSTTATTGGGTATCCCCATATTTATCYCATGCATTCTAGCTCTTATGCACCAATTAAGTGATTGCAATCTTCATTATCAGAGCAAATGTGATSAAATAGTAGTAGAAATTCCATCCTTGGCTGCTCTGAGTAAGCAGGAATAGCAGCCGTATTTACCCAAAGTTATATACCTGCATACACCTACTTTGGGCAGTGCAGGAACCTTTTCACTTGCCATGAAATCCTCTGCTAGGGTAGTATTAGTGTTTCTGAATTTCCTAGGGTAATCGCTGGGAGTGCTTATGGGTATATGCAAAGGATGGCATGTAGCCAGAAGTATCATTTTAGCTGCAAGAACCAAAGTTTTGCTCAGTTTATACTCTAAAACACTGAAAGCACCAGTTAGATTATTTCTTTTAATGAAAGATTAGCATGTTAGAATTAAATTAAATAGGATCTGTGGTGATACACATTGGTTTAAAAGTTGTTTCTCTTAGRATCTGCTGTCTGACCTTTTGAGGGTTACTTTCCCATTTACTGCTCATGCCTTTGTCTTATTTTTTTTCTGTTAGGAACAAACATGAGATCATAGGAGTGGAATGGTGCCAGTGACCTAGAGTCACTGATACTTATATAACCAAATCTTGTTCATAAAAACAAACTAATTATATTATTCAAAAATTATAGTTTAAGAAGCACAGGCATAATGGTTGACACACAATACTTTTAAAGTTAATCACACAGTAAAGAGTCAAAAATATATTTTTATAAATCTTGTATTAAGACAGGTGTTTGTCTTTCATATTTTGGATACAATAGTATTTTCAAGGAATGATAAAAAGAGTAATATGGAGCTACAGGGGCCTGAGCTCAAAGATATATCAAAAGCAATTGCTAGGTGATATTTACTTTCTCAAATTCCCATTTTTTTAAGAGATCTGGGACTAAAATCATAATGGAAAAATATCTTACTAGTATTTTATTTCAATTTTTAAGTTATTTTAGTGAAGGAACTAAAAGCACATCATATAACTTACATAAATAGAAACCTAACGTAGGCACTTATGGCAATTAAATTAGGGACAAAGTTCACTTATTGTCTGTAATGGCACTTAGAAAAATAATAAGGTGTTTTAAGACATTCATCTCTTTCAAAACATGAAGAATAGTTACTTTCATTACATATTTTTTCCCATAACTCATAGGGAGAAAATAAATCTTCTCCTTTTTTTTTTTTCTGCTTTCAACAATTTGTAACTTGTCTTAGAAGTTTATTAGTATATAGAATAAGTGTCAGCAGAAAGTGTCATCTATTGGAAGACTCTATCCTATTCTTTGATTGTAAACTGCAAACTCAAGACATTCTCCCCTGAAAAAGTTGGGGTTTGTTTGTTTGTTTTCTAGCCCTGGTGGACAGTCAACAACAGACTTTTTGTGCAGTTTTTGTGTAAATCATTAGGGTTCTGCTAAGTTTATGAGTTTATGGTGCCCCTTTTTCCTTTTTTTTTTTTACTTTTTTCTTTCCCCAGAAGCAACACTGCTTTTATGACAGGAGAAAAAATATATGCCAYCATGTTTAATAGTTTGAAGTCTGTCTGTGATCTTTGCTTAAATGAATCACAATAATTTACTATATTTTGCATATTGAGTAATAGCCAAAATATATTTTGAAATTAATAACTTGGGGGATTGGTCCATATTTTCACCAGATTTTTAATGAAGCATGAAGTGATAGAGAATTTCATTGATATAAATCAATAATTAACATGTAGAATGTCTATACTCTATATAGGTTGTAAATACTCTATAATTAGTCCTCTGGATAGTCAGCTTGCCTATGGGCAGTAATTTAAGAGGCTTATAAATCCAACCATCCACTTGCAGAGTGACAATCTGTTTCTTACCTGGTTTTGTCTTTAAGTAGGAAAGATGTGAAAAGCTATCTACATGTTGAAAATATGTCAAAAATCCAAATTTTTTTTGAGTTTCATTTCTAATGCATTTTGTATTTTGGCAAGGTAATAAGCTTACCTGAATATGATTTTTCCTGAAACAATTTGTCTAGACAAATATAACATAGACATATTTGTCTATGTCTAGACAAATTTCTAAATGAGTAGTGCTGAGTTGCTATATGTTAATTTATTCCTCTTTTGGACTGTATAGAACCAGCATTTACAAAGAGGTTACAAAAAGACTAGAAAATTTTAATTTTGTTCAGTCATTAAAGTTAATATAATATTTTCCTTAAATCCATAGCATGTAGTGTTCAACATTTAAGTGTATTACCAGAATCTGAGGAATTAAAAATATACTTAATATTCAACCTGCAGACTGTTTGAAAAGGTCTAACATAACATACTCTTTTCTTTTAGCCTCTTCCAAACTCTTGATGCTTTCCAAAAAAAAAAAAAAAAAAAGAGTGATATTTTTCTCCAAAATTGGCAGAGGCTTTGCCCCTATTTTTTTTATTCATTTTGATTTCTGCATGATGCAGTTGGCTATAGGTAACTTATAGGAATATATGTAGAGGGTTGAGACAGTACAAGTGCAACTTCATAAATGTGTCTGAGTCAACACATTATTTAGTGAATTGCCAAAAACTGAATTGTTAGGATAGATGTAAAAGGTGTATGGGATAGATCCGTATTCAACCAATTAATTGGAGTGCATTCCTAGAATATACACTGCTCTGTCAGATGTATAGTAGAAGTAATTATATGCCATAAGTATTCTCCTTGTTTGGAAAACATGCATTTTACCTTTTACCTCCATCTCCTGAAGTAATGCTGAAGAAGGTAAAACAATGAGAGGTGAACTAGGTAAGATAGAGGCACTGGAAGATATCCATTCGTATGGATATGGAGATACTWGTCATGTTTTACAGTGAAGGTGTGCTTCTAAAAGTATATTTAAATCTAAGCAAGTTCTATCTTTTAAGTACACAGAAACATAAAAATATTACTTCATTCTACTGACTATGGAGAATCAAGGAGCAGTAAAACAGACTTTGTCCTTAAGGGAAGGCAAGTCAGGAGCAGAGGGTGGCCACCACACGGTGTGGTGATGAGCAGAGGTRGCTGATGACACCACTGGGACTTATCAACAGTGCAGCAATCATCATGCCAAGTGAAGGCAATGAGCCAGTCCCAGAGCCAATCTAGGAGACCCAAAAACCATCCCAGGAACAGGGTAGAGAGCTCTGGATACAGCTACAGCATGGGCCAGATGCAGCATGGACCAGATGAAGACTGACACTAACTGGATGTTAAGTGGAGCTCATGGGCAGGAAGTGTAAGCAGAGATCACATGTGAGGCTGGTCGGGGCCACTAAGAACTGCTAGTGCACGTGACCCTAACCTTGAGCTTTTCAAAGGTTTGAGCCACAACAGATCTCTTGGAAKGCATAACTTGACAGGACACCTATGCAGAGTGCAGAGCATAATCACCACATTAAGATTGTACAGGTTAGTCATATTTAAGGTATACCAAATTAAAAGCTCTCTGATCATTTCAGAAGATCTTGAATAGGCATTAGTCTCTTGTTAAAATAGCATGGCTGACTCTAGTGATAATAAATGGGCTGTGATCTTCTTAATTTGTTTTATTTGGCATAAATGCATGTGTCTTAATGTGCAAGACAAGGACAAGTAAGCAGAACACTGTTTTTGTGAGACCTGACTGCATGCCAAAGGCCAGCATTTTCCTTTAAGTGCACRTTGCTGACAGGGGAAGATCTTGTTAAAATGTTCTCGTTCTAACGTGCAACTACAGGACTGAGCATTTTATACTCCAGAAGGTCTCAATAAATGCCTAAGATTCCACTGTGTAAATCACATGGAAAATTGTGTCATCCTGATTCCTGACAGTTCTCTGTTTTCTACTAACCCAAAGAGATTAAAAAAAAAATCTAAATAATCAAAGAATGAGCAATAAATATCTTAATAGGTACTGAATGCCTTTAATTATTTTACTTTCTTTCTTTTTCATAGAATTACATTGAACCTATGTAAGAAAGAGGAAAACTTTCTTGATTTTTTTTTTTTTTTTTGATAGTGAGAAAGTTACTATGCTAAAGTCTGTAACTTTTAATCACGTGAAACAAGAKCCTGAAATCAATGGGATTACAGGTAAATGTAACTGTATGCCTCAGCTGTATAGTGAGCCTTTGGGTACCAAGGAGAGTGTTAWACAGACTTTGAGACATCACTATAAAGGTATTCTATCATCATTATATTATGTAACAGTAATGAGAGAATCCAATCCTGGAACAATTAGAATCTCAGTATATTAAAGAAAAATCACTCTTTATTTTACATAGTGTGTTTATTTTGTATGGCAATTTCCTACTGCTTAAGCTGGCTGAAATGCAAAAATAATTCAATCTTTGTTCTCCTCTCCCAAGGAAAAAGCTATTTTATAACTAAATATCTACTTTTTTTTCTCTACAGTTTTGAAGATATGATTTGAATTTATACACTCCTGTGAAAAATGTTTCACAGTGCCTAGAAAAAAAATGTGTTTACGTTAGAGAATGCCCACTACTTATATCTATTGATTTTTCCTCTAAAAGTCAGCATTTGTCTAATTTTTAGGAATTTCAGTCCTTCACATAACATTTTTCCAACTAAACAAAAATAGCTCCAAAAACATATTCTAGATCACAGGAGAGTGATCTGTAGAGAGCACCCATGCATCTTTAAACTATACCAGCATCAACTTAGCTGTGATCAATGAAAGAAGTTTGCGCTTACATCTCACCTTGGCTGCCAAGTAATTGGTAATTGCAGCGCCCTGCTGATATAACAGTGTTCCATAGAAGATTAATGCTGCAGAATGTGAAATGACACTCAGGGAACTTTTCTTTCTTATACAAAATGTGGTTCCTGAGCCTTTTTCTCAATGTGTTTTAATTCACCTGAGTTAAGCCACTTTATTTTTGGCATGTATCAGTAGTTGAACCCATAATGAAAATAGGGTAGAGATTAAGATATAGGAATAGAGTAGCATCCAGATGATTTTAAGTCTATAGAAACCACTAGAAACCAGACGATGTGAAAACAAGCATGTAGCTAACACCCATGTGGTAATGATTTTTCTAGTGATCTAGCTGGGTTCATTTGTTTTCTTATTAAAATTTCTGTATTGATTTCTTTCTATAGTTCTGTAATAAGAGTAAAATTATACTGGTATGTAAAAAGTAGATATACAGAACAACAACAGCAAAAAACCCTCATACAACTACACTATTTAATCACAGTCTTCTTGGTCCTTGTATGTCTTTGACTTATAAAATACTATATGAAGTCTACTACATAACTCTTCATATATTTCATGATAGTCTATCACCTTCCAAAGAGTTGCTCACATCTTCATCTCACTAGGCACTGCTGAGAAGAGTCTGTCCCTGTCCTCTTTAACTCACTCTTTAGATTTTATATACATGGATAAGATCTCCCCCTGAGCCATCTTGTCTCCAGGCTGAACAGTCACAGCCCTCTCAGCCTGTCATTACAGGAGATGCTCTGGGTTCTTCATAATCCTTATGGGTCTTCACTGGACTCACTGCAGTAGCTCCGTGTCTGTCCTGTATTGGGTAGCCCAGACCTGGACTCAGCAGTGCAGATGTGACCTGACTTGTGCTAAGCAGAGGCCAAGGGTGATGTCCCTCATTATTCTGGCAGCACTTCTAATGAAGCCRTACTACTGGCCTTTTTTGCCACGAGATTGCATTGCTGTATTGCTTGGCCTGCAGCCTTCCAGGTTCTTCTTTGGAGAGCTGCTTTCCACTGGTTGACCCTCAGCAGGTACGGCTATATGGGTTTTATTCCTCCATATGTGCAGAACTCGGCATCTCTCTCGGTTGGACTTGATGAAGTTCCTCTGTGACACTTTTGCAAGTTCAGAAAGGTCCCTAAGAATAGTAGTGCAAGCATATAGCATATCAACCAGTCCTCCTAGTTTTGTGTCATCTGAAAATTTTTGTGAAGTTTCTTGCTTCTGGATCCTTTAGACCTTATCTGGCAGGGTAGCTTCAATACCTTGTACGATATGGCCGTGCTGCTGTTGCACAGTAACCCAGTGACACAGTGTTGGGTTTTTATTTGCCATGATCTTTACTATCACTGACAGTAATGAAGTCAATATATTACTTTTTATTCTCCCCAGTAGCTAGGCAAGACCATTTCAGAAGATAATAGTAGTTTTTCTTTCTCATGGTTGTTAGATATAAGAGCAGTCTTTCAGAGCCATTAATTCATACTCTGATTCCCGCTGAGCACTGGTATTAATTTATCACAGACTAATATTCTTAAATTTCAACAGGTAAACTATATGGGTATTTCTAGATTATTTTGTTTTGTTTTTAACTAATTTAGCTTCTGCAGTAGAGCTATACCATTCCTCACAGCTTGGGAACCAGAACACAGTCAGATACTGAGAATCTGTGCCCTAATAGTACTTGATTTGTGACTCAAAGCTGCAGGAGACTGTAATGTCCAAAGACACTTAAAAGAATGAAATATGCCCTTCATTTTGGCACAGAAAGGTAAAGGCCTAGGAAAGGAGTAATGTCTATTGTCTTCCTGGTGAGCCACACTGTAAATTTTCCTAGTATCCTAGGAGGAAAATTTGACCTGCTATAGTCCTTTACCAGAATTTCAAATCAACTTAATATCTCTATCCTATTCAGAGCCACATAAACTTATTTTATGTAAGTACATACACACAAATATATGTGTGATGATTCTTATTTAAGTACCCTCTAAATATCGTTAGGATTATTCTTATATATCATCCACATACACAGAGTTATTCTTCTCTTTCTCTCCCTTTCTCTGCGTCCCTCTTTCTCAAAGGACCAAATAGCCTCTAGCTTTCTGATGTTGATGTGGTAATCTTTATGCTGACAAGACTCTTCGGATTTTACAGAATTTTGGAAATATAGTCACTGGTTTACAGTAAAGGAAGGAAACAGTTACRTTGCAATAATCTTATTAAAAATTTGGATGTGTCTTAAAATAAGAATCATATTTACCATTAGAAATTGTTTTGAAATATATTGTTTATTTAATCACTGTACTGAGGAAAGTTTATTAGAAAGCTGCAGAAAGATTTGTATTCAGTCAACATCCTACTTTTGTTATCATTGCAKCTGGGACATTAACATCAAAGACACTGGCCTTCTAACTTATTTTATTTTTAGAAGATTATTCTTTGTAGCATAATTACTAGGACAGCTCTTATAATGCTAGCAAAACCAAAACACTCTAAAACCTGAAACGTAATAAGATGGCCACAAAGAACCTGAACTAAATAGGAGATACAAATTTGATATGGATCCCTCCTCCTACAAAGAGAAGACAGGCTCTTTCTCTCTAAAAGGACCTGAAACTGCCAATCAAGTCATATAGGCAAACACATTCACCCATACAGAAAGTAAATGACTATGGCATCAAATACTTCTACTCAGTCTTTTTATATTTAATACTGAAGACTTTAAGTTGAAAGATAATTTTAACACAATTAAATAACAGTGAAGTAATGATACTTTCCATTCCCATAGCCTTCAATATAAAGATAATTATCTTCCCAGATCTCTGTAGAATAGGTATGTATCATTATCCTTATTTTATAGAAAGTACAATGTGGCATAGCAAGGTTAAATAAATTTCTCAGAATGAGCAAAAAATACGGAATACCAAGAATAGTACTCTAATTTCTTGTCATTATGTTCTATTCTGTTTTCACAAGATTGGCTTTTATTAAGTTGTCATCTGAAGCACCTTTTAACTGTTATGCTATGAAGAATTTAAATGAGAAACTTCCAAAAGTTTATTTGAGACATGAACCGTCAAGGCAGGGGATATAAAAAGCATTGCACCAAAGACAATTTTATTTAAGTGTGTTCAGTTTAAAGGTCCCTGTCACACTGCCTTGTGGGATACAAATTGCTTGTGGAGTTAGCTCTAGAAACCTAGTTTAAGCAGTGCAAATCATCACCAAACAGTGCAACCTCACTGGTGCTGTCCTCGGTTGCTTTTGTACCTAGAGTCTTAATTTTTTTTTACAAGACAAAAGAGTGATTTATAGTTCATGACTTTCATAGAGTCCTTAGCTGTTCTTTGCACAGTCCTTTTCTGTTCTTTTACATGCTCGTGTCTAATCATTGGAAGTTGGACACAGCATAGATCACTGCTATTTTTTTTCCTTTCTTCAGTAAATTTTATCAGAAATTGGAGTCTTCAGGTTGAAATCAGTGGAAGCAAATCCATATACTTGCAATTCTGAAAAAAAAAGAGAGGATACCAATCCAAATCAGGCAGCTTTAGAAATAAAATTTGGTCAACACTCAAAAGTCATTCTTTTAATTCTAGAAAAAAATAATACTTTAGTATTAAACCTTAAATGCTGTATACCAAATGCTGCTGAAAGTAAAAAGTTATAAACCTTACCTTTCTATTTAGATGAGTCTTTATGGGGATGTTTGGATGAAATCAGAAACTATTTTCATGAGTTTTTGCAAATCTCATCTACAGTAAAATTTAGCTTGTTACAGCAGGCAGCATTGACAGTTGCCAGAAAAGTGTCAAAATAATTCTCAGTAAATCTGTTTTCACAAATGGGTCTCAGGTAGGAAAAAAAACCATTATTGCAAAGAAAATGAGTCTTCTGATTAAAGCCCAACTCAATCCTTCCCCCCCCTCCAAAAGTAATAAAATACCGAATTACTTTGCTGCAGACTRTATGTATTTGTAAATTTTAAAGAGTATTCCTTATATGTTTATATAACATTCTACTGTTTCCAATTCTCATAATTGTTGAGACAAGATACTTCACAATCTCCAGAATATTTTTATGATAGATGAGGATTATTTTTTCTATAATTAAATATTTCTTTCAAGATTTTCGTTGTCTGCTTTTCATCTTACAGGCTAGCAAACTGCCATCCTTGCTCAAATAAGTCAGCGGATAGTCACCAATAAGCCACCAAGACAGACTGTGCACAGTTATTCTTTCAAGACCTGAACACCTTTAGTGAGTCTTATTATTGATAGATGGACCATAGCCTATCAAGCTCTAACTTTCCTAAGCTTCCTGCACACACGGTCCACACGCAAACATGTGGGAACTCTAAGGAGTATTCTGCAATAATATTGGAATAATTCTGTCAGGACTGCAGCCCTAGCATCTTTTTCAGAGAAGGATCTATCATGGTACTTTTATTTTAGGGCTTTAATCAAGAAGTATTTTGCTGACAGTGACTCAAAATATATCACAATTTAGTTGTCAGACTAACGTACCAGATATGTTAAACCTCTATTGCTGGAATATTGGTGCCATAAGAAAAAGAGTATGCAGTACTTTCTCAATAAATATGCAGACAGACCATGCTTAAAGGGGCTTCAAGATCCAGCTTGGGGTTCAAAGCAGATGTTACATTCTGTATATGTAATGCAGTGGTGCTGCTGGGCTTGACTCTCACTCTTTTGTTGAATAAAACATTCTTGCATGGTTTCCATTTTGAGAATGAGGTTTTTTWGAAGAGATTTTAGAGGACGATTGGCACAAAAGACCAGAATTATAGGCCCAGCAATTGCTTGGAAAGCATATTCTGTCAGAACACAATTTGTTCACAGAAATTTGATGCTTTTTTTTTTTTTTTTTTTNCCTCTTTGATTTGCCTTTGTCTAAATCTGATGTAACATCTGAATCCAGGTTCTGGTGGAAAACATACAGAACCTTTTTTTTTTTTTTTTTTTTTCACTTCAAAGATAATATTTTGTGTGACCATTTGCCATGAGTGTGGAAGCTGTAACTCAAAGCTTGCAGTTCTAGGGTCAAGGAAGCTTCAGTACTCTACTGATGACTTCCAGTGAGGACCTCCAGGTCCCTGGACCTCTGGACCTCTCTATGAGGTCCACTGGAATGACTTATGTCACAGAAATACTTAGTCACTTCTGTTTATTTGGAAAGATTGTGCCTGCAGGCATCATGCCATTAGTTTTTCTTTCTCAAGTTTTCTGAGTGGTGAAATGTCAGGCAAAAGCCTAAAGGAATCACTCTGATACCATTTCTTTTCTATTTAAAGATAAGAGTTCAGGAGATGCAATCCACTTGTTAAAAGAGTAGGTGTTTTAATCCAGAATGAAAAATGGAAGGCATTATGCAAAAAAAACTTGAAAACAAATACATCATTTCACACATTAGACTATTTGGGATGAGATTTTTGGCACAGTGTTTGAGGATAAATAGCATGTCTGTTTTGTCGCAGTAGTTCTTGTAGATTACCTGAATAATAAAGATGTAAATATGCTCTCCTCTAACAGGTATATAATTGGCAAAAATGATCAAAGTAACCTTTCAAATTTCTAGACAGATACTAAGTCTGCACTTTCCAATGTTAAAGAGAGTACTTTAAAAAAAGAAAATATTGAGCATCCTCATCTGTTCTGCTCTTTGTGGGGAGGGAGAGGAGGGAGAAGAGAGAATGAGCACAGTAATAAAGACTTCATTTGAAAGGTTGAGAGAGGAACATTTGTTGTGATACATCAACCCTTTGAAAACAGGAGACAGTTGATAGTGGGAAAGCCCACTCCATCACTCAAGAGTCTGACAGCCCTGGGAAATGGCTGGCCAGACTAAATGAGTCTGGTTCTAGCATTGCTCACATCCTTGTGCTAGCGGCTGTTATGATACCATTAGCCTTCTGGAGTCCTTATGTAACCTCTTGAAACTTAYATGGGCTCCACACTATGAAATGACCTGCCAAATATTTAAGAGAAGAATCATCATTATCTCTCTCTTTCTTTTCATTTACCACTTGCAGGGAGAAATAACTTGATTAGTTTGGGTGATGATAGGAAGCCGGAGGAAATGTAATCATGATTTTTCAGTCTGAAGGATTTATTTCCTTTCATTTCACTCATTTTCTTTCAGCTGAAGATAA
Source organism: Nothoprocta perdicaria (assembly GCF_003342845.1). Taxonomy (NCBI): domain Eukaryota; kingdom Metazoa; phylum Chordata; class Aves; order Tinamiformes; family Tinamidae; genus Nothoprocta; species Nothoprocta perdicaria. The sequence goes on along the minus strand of NW_020455921.1, from coordinate 3,579,505 downwards.
TTAGGTTATGCAGTTTTAAAGGACACAATCTGAAACGGTGGGCTTTGCCCAGTTACATTAGTTATAAATTATTGATTTTGATGATGTTGCATAAAATGCAATATCGTCCAGTTTCGTTTCCCAGAGATAGGGTAGCTCATCAGTGAAGACATGCAGTGATTTTTTTCCTCTCCCACTGAAGCATGCAGGAACAGATCTGCTGAGTGGGAAGTGCTATTTTTACATAATCACTTTTCAAACTCAAACTTCACTGTAGACACTTTGAAGGGACCATACTTAGCAACTTRGAAGTCACTGCTCTGACTGCAACTGAGAAGCTGTTGGGTAGTTCATTTAATAATTTGATTATCTCATTCTTATCCATTTTTCTGTCAGCTCTCTGAAATATTGACTGGTAAGTATTATTCACATTTCCAACGTCAGAAATTGCTTGTTTATATACAAACAGTTTATGATTGCTGAGATGTTGAGTTTTAGTCATTTAAAAATAATGGAAATCTGATTATTTTGTTTTCATAATTCTTTTTAAGCTTACTTGGTTAYTTTGTTGCAGCATCACAGCAAGTAATCTATTCTCACAACTAGTGCCTTGAGTTAGAAAAGTGTTGTTATTTTTATCCTTATTATACATGTGAGAAATATTTTGCTCAAAACCACCCAGGACCTGCGTAACAGAAACGAGATCTAAAACCATCTTTCAAGTCTCAAGCCRTCATCATAAGAACTCTTCAAGCTGGGGTGTTTTTGCTAAAAAAAAGTATCAAACACAATTAGAGGCCTTGTTTACATGTAACGCAGAGACATCTCTCTTGGTTATACTAGTGATTCATTTTTTTCTCACTCTTTTTTTTCAGTTCCCTTGACTTGCTCTCATTGACCTGCAGTTCCTCTTCTTGACACCTGTAGTATTGGTAATGTATTTCTCCCCATGTGGGAAAAATAACCTAAGTACATCTTTGGTCCATGCCTTGCTAGTCTGGCATGATGTTTATGCTCAGTGATTCCCTTTTGACCATCATGTATTGGAAAAGAAACAAAAATAACTATTTCATAAACTACAGATCTGCAAAGAGCCTCATAACCCTGACTACTCAAAACTTGCATTGAAAGGTAACCTCTTGGCTAGGAAGCATTTCATTAAGATGAAATGCTTAAGATCAAGCTTTTCATTAAGATTATTACTAGTGAGGATGAAAATTTACCATATACTTATTTTTATTTATGATTTCTGATKAAGTTTTCCTTAAGATCCTTCTGATAAAGTTTTCCTTAAGAGGCCCAACCCTAAAATGAGGAAAATTAACACCTTTACATGTCAGCTGGGATGTACAGTGCTTGTGAAAGGCGATTTGCTATTACAGTCAAAACAGCAAACATTTGGACCTCAAGTACACTTTGAGCTGCCTCTCACTTTTTGTTTTCTTTGAAAGAAAATGTATCAAAGAAGCCACAAGAAACGTAAGATGGTTGTCTCCTGCCACCTCTTCCTATCAATTTTTTCTAGTAGAAACTTTTTTTAAAATCCTGAGAGCAGCATCATTGATAGCCTAGCTTTCAGAGTCTAGCGTAAACGCCAGTGTAAGCATTTACAGAATTATAGCATGGGTCTTTCCATTTGAGTTTGTTTTACAACTCAAATACTGGCTGTGTTCTCCTTAGAGTATGAATTAATATYACCCACAGTTTCCTCCTGCTATTTGCCAGGACAGCTGCTTTCAAGGCTAATTAGCCTTTGCTTCCTGGAACAGTCCTTCCTGATTGCGAGCAGCCTCTCCTAATGCTGTAAGGTGAGATTGTTTTAGCTTTAGCAGAAAAGGAACAACAAAGTTTTTTACTGAATTCTGAAATAAATGGAAGGAAAATAAAGTATGAATCCGACTCCTCTATGTATTTCTCTTRTGCATTTATCTTTTTATTGGAAAGACAGCCTTTCCCCATTCCAGTGAAGCAGAACGAAGTATTTTAATTTTAGGTTTGCACTTAAATACAAATATTTCACTTTCAACTGTTAGGAATATTTCTGATAAATACACTCTAATTTGCTATGCCTGTATTAAATTAAGGAATCRAAATCACAGTGAATAAATAGGCAAGTGAATACATTATACCTAGTAATAGGTATATCACCCAGGTAGGTGATAATGATAATGATTTTTTCAATAAATTCAATTCAAATTTCAATATATTTAAATCAATAAATTTCATTTTTTTTCCATAAAGATGTTTTAGTATATGATATCAAGGGAACTTTAAAAGTTAGTTAGTATATGATATCAGGGAACTTTAAAAGTGTTGCTAAAAATTCAGACCATCAAAAAAACTCTCAAAAACTCTCTCAATCTGAGACTGAGTCAACTGCAATGAGAAGCTACAGAAAAACTATGGAAAATGAAGTTTCCTGTTTGTTTTCTCCAGTCACTATTTTTCCAGGTCAACTGAGTATATGCATTTTATTGATTTATAGAAAATTACAGCATATAAATAGGTTTTCCTATGTTGAACTTTTTAAAATGAAAAAAAAAAAATCAGAATTCTTAAAAAAGATTACAGAACTGTTAAATTGAAGCAACAAATACTTACTTATCTGATATAATTTTGTAAAATGTAAATGTACAAGTTAAATGACAAATGCACCCCTAGCCCTGCCTTATTACACAGTTAATTGTATTCAAAGACTGTCTCCTTACCTGATGGARTTCCATATTACCTGACACTAATAAAGCAAACTCCACAACAAAGCTGAGAATGTGACTCACTAAGTAGAAATAGTATGTTAAACATTAGGAGAAAAGATAAGAAAAAATATACAATGAATATGTTAAAAGTAACATGCTTTTCTTATTTTGGACTTGTCTATTTAGAAGGAAAAAGTTTTCAGTTCTAATAGTGCAATTTCACCCTTTGGTTACAAGTGAGAAACTAATTTACTGTTTGTTCCAGTAAAGGAGTTACTGAAGTGAATGAGCACTTGAGAAACATCTGATAGGCTTTGGGCTTGGGAAATCCCCCTTGGCATTGGGCTTTGATTAGTTACATTAAATATGATATGTCCTGTAAAAGATTAGAAAAGGAATTTCCCTTTTCTTCTACATTGCCTATTGCTCTTTATTTTATTGAGGCATGTAATGCCCTCTACTGGTATGCATGCTTCATTTCAAGTTAAAGGATGGGAGAAACTAGATGTAATAGTTAGGAATGTATCTGTTCTCCCTTTCAAACTTGTACACTCTGCCCTGCCCAGGACTGGCTGAGTGAGAGAACTATTCTAGCTGTGTGCAGCTGCTGATATTCCCTTGTGAATTAGCTGAGATTAGTAATAAGTTTTCATTAAGGCTTCCTCAAAGACAAGCAAGCTCTTTCAGTCCTGTATCATAAGTATCATAWGATTAGAAGGAAGTCAGATCTTATTCTGATGCTTACTTGTAAAATAAATATTTATCCAGGAATATGTGTCAGTATGTATCAATCTCAGCCTAGATCCTGACATTTGAATACTTCTCTTGCTGCCAGGCATACCTTTTTGTTTGTTTCTTTGTTTTGTTTATCTTACTGGTGTTTGGTCTCTCAAATACATTTACTTAATTGGCGCTGCCATGAATCTGTACCCATCTTTATTTGGCATAGTTATAAGAATCAAATAATGGAAATATATTTTAMCCTAACTGATCTGCATATGGAGTTTGTCTGACACGTGTATTTCTTTTTGTAAGTTTGGAGGATGGACATAGGCAACTTCCCTTGCCTCCTCCCTACCCCCACCTACATCCCATCTCCCTCATAATCTCTCTCTTAGGAAAAGGCAACTGATAGAGGAGGCC
>NW_020455921.1:3533472-3575587 GCF_003342845.1 Nothoprocta perdicaria | reverse complement strand
CTCTTCTCTTCTCTTCTCTTCTCTTCTCTTCTCTTCTCTTCTCTTCTCTTCTCTTCTCTTCTCTTCTCTTCTCTTCTCTTCTCTTCTCTTCTCTTTTCTCTAATTCACATATTCTATTTTATTTTACTTCAGTTGCACTTAAACACTATGGCTGCTGAAAACTGTTGAGATTATCCAACAAAAACTAATCTGGACACCAAAGCAATTCTTGCCTTTGGTCAGATTGTTAGTGACAGTGTTGTGGGTTGTAAAGAGATGATTGTGAAATCAGGCAGACTACTATAATTCAGAAAGCTAATTTTGACATGACAGAACTGACTGGAGGCTCATTATATATACCAGCTCTGCCTAAAAAAAGGCAGAAGGAAAATCAACTTCAGTATTCCCAGATGGCTCTTTTCCTGGGAATGATAGACATACACACATGCAAAGTAAAAATATATTTATAAARAAAGAATAAATAACTCTTATGAGTAATAGGCCAAATCGTATGCCTTGATATATGGGTCCCAGTCAATTGCTTTCTCAAATAGTTTTCCTGACCTTTGTGACTTCCCATTGTGTGGGAAGTGATGCCCTTCAACTAAGGATCTTTCATTTCACTGTGACAGGACAGGAGATTTTAGAAGTGTTGGTACTCTAATTAAGGACCTGATGATTTCCAAGGGAACACACTTTGGCCAGGATTAAGCTTTAGGATTCTGTAGGATCCTAAAACTAATCCCATACTTTTGAGATTCCCTTAAYAGTGTTCATGACCTCCAGAAACTTATATTTGTAATGTGGGTCCGCACTCTCGTTTCTTGCTCAGCCAGTAAATGCRCTGGATCCAGTAGCCGAAAGAATGGAGCAAGAGGATGAACACTTGGGATGAACACATCTGCTGTTACGGAATTCACCAATTTATCTCTGAAATGACTGCAATGGGTWTTCCCAAAGATGAATCCTACAGCCCTGTTCCTAGCCTGCTTCTATATTCAGAAACTGCATCTTTGGGAAAACCGTATAGGGCCTAGTACATCCCACGCTGATTATTGGTAGGATGATTCAGGGTATGTTCATCCCTAAAGACTGCTCATGCAACTCATCATGTTGCAAGTTATTTTTAGTCTCTTGTAGCAGCTTCTAGGCAGGCCTACATGACTAATCACAAAAGCAGAACTACAAAACTTTTACTGCTCCACGTACGCTTTTATTGTTTCCCATCTACTTGGCCCTATGTAAACAGCACATGCTTGTGAGCATATGGCCCAAGCAGGATGACACTAGAAGGTRGAAGAGTATCCCAGCAGAACAAATTGCTTCCTAAATTGGAGCTAGTTGAGCCCTTTGAAGGCAAAAATACCATTTTTTTAAAACTTACTGACCAACAGTCARAAAACATTTTTTCCTCTGTAGAAAAATCTTATTTGTTTTCTTGTTAAAAATAAAGAAAATAAAGATGTAGCAGAGACAATAAGCTGGGTCTCATGTCTCAAGGTACAAGTCGGCTGGTTGGCCTAGGAATTCCCTTGTAGTTCATTGTGCGAGTCCTGAGCAAGCTTCCCCTAGGATCCCAGGGGTTACAGCAGCCTCACTTTGAAATAGCTCGGAAATTGTCTTCAGCCATCCCTCAACTCTGCTTATATTAAGAGCAGAGGTTCAGTGAACAGTTACAGTGAGATCTAGATAAAATACCAAAACTATACCCTCCTTTTTTTTCCATCCAGCTCAGTACATGAGACAAAACTTCATTTCAAGACCACTAGGTGGCAATTTAGCAGCCCTTTATCAGCCTTGAGTATATTCATCGTGTTCATTGCATTAGATATCAACTTGATGAATTCTCAGCTGAACAAAGTTCTGCAGAATTGTGTGGCAGTCATGGCTATTAGTGACATAATTATCAAAGTCATTGTGCTTATAGCATGCCACCTACTGGGTTAATTTCAGTTAAATTAAATTCAGTGTGTCTCTTTGGCTAAGAAACAGGACAGAGAAGTGTTGTTTATCACAGAAAAAATAAGAGTCACGCTAACTTTTTATACATGCATTGCATTTTAGACTGTTTATAAACTACAGATATCTTATGAGGAGGCTGGCTTTGTCCATAGATGTGGATGATTATTAAGTATCTGCATATACAGAAGCCAAAGATAGTAAGGCAGTTATCATGGCTTTTGTCCAAACCTAATAAATGAGTCTGTAATGTTTCCACCCCCACTACCTCTTTTTGCTAATGAAAGATCAGAAAAGCTGATATGAACTGTTTTCCTGGATATTAGAAGCTGGTGTGCCTTACTAACAAATAACTTATTTTATAGTGGTCTGAGAGGATAGCACTGATGCAGGAAGTCTTTTACAGCTAGGAGATTTATGATTGGCAATTAAACAGACAAAGAGCAAGAGAGAGAAGTGACTAACTCAAATGTAATCTGTATATACAGTTATTTTGATCACAAATGCTATATGATCTATTGAAAATATACTATCTGTGTAACAAAACACATAATAAAGCTGATTCTGAGTTCTGATTGTATATTCCTTCCTTCACCTTTTGGATAATGCTTATCTTTAGCTTCAATCCTGTAGATTTTTTTTTATGGATTTTGCTTGTAAGTGAAGTAAGATTTAAATCACTGATCACAGAGCTTTTGTGAAAAATATTCTTAGTAGCGCCTACGGTTTATGATTCAATAAGGAGATACACAAAAATAAATTTACAGTGATCTCAAGTGACACACACTAAAAGCAGTGAGCTTTTGATTTGCTGACATTTTTCCCTTAAAAAAAGAGCAACAGCATATTGTAAAATTTCAGCCTTCAGATGCTAAAAATAAGAGAAAATAGAGGAAAAGTATTGCTTGAAGTCAGAACTCGACAAGACAATATGTAGTGCTTCTGTAGCTTCAAAGCAAGCTGACTCAGAAGCTAATGTTTTGGTAGAAAAAGGTCAAGAAGAAAATGGTTTATGATTCTCAGTGATCTTTATATTAAGTGACTCTTAGGTCTCCAATTACATAGCTGCTACTTGATGCAGAAATTCAACCAGTCTGTTACTAGCAAAAAATACTGCAAATGACTGCAGCCTAAAATTGGATTGAAGGAGGAAAACCAAAAAATTAAAATGGAGGAAAATTGATAAAGGGTTTTTGGAAGATTACATTGATCCAAATGAAAAAAATGGGGCAAAAAACATTACAAGATTTTGCACTGCCTTCTGTTCTCCAGGCTGAATAGTCCCAGCTCTCTCAGCCTTTTCTGATACGAGAGATGCTCCAGTCCCCTTATCATCCTAGTAGCCCTCTACTGGACTTACTCCAGTAGCTCCATGTCCTTCCTGTACTGGGGAGCCTACCAGTGTTGTGCACTGGACACAAGACTACAGACATGGCCYCACCAGGGCTGAGGAAAGGGGGAGGCTCACCATCCTCGACCTGCTGACGATGCTCTTCCTAATGCACCCCTGGACACCATTTGCCTTCTTCGCCACAAGGGCACATTGCTGGCTCATTCTCAATTTATTGTCGATCTGGACTCCCCAGGTACTTCTCTACTGAGCTGCTTTCCAGCCTAGATTGTCTGGAGTTATTCCTCCCCAGGTGCAGGACGCTGCACTTGCCTTTGTTGAAGCTTGTGAAGTTCTTCTCCACCCATCCCTCCAGCCCGTCCAGGTCCCTCTTAACAGAAGCAGAGCCCTCTGGGGTTTCACCTCACTGTCCACTCATGTAACCCATACTTCCTGAGTTTCCCTATGACAATGTTATTGGAGGCAATGTCAAAAGAGTTGCTRAAGTCAAAATAGACAACATCCACTGCTCTCCCTGCTTCAAGAGGGCTACAAGATTAGCTCCTCAAATACAAACCTAAAAAAAAAAGCATTTTCACATGTTAGTTTCCAATGTGCAAACTGACCAGTTAAAGATCAGTGATATTCAGTGATATTTGGAATCTATTCTCTATTAAAAATATCTTTTAAAAAATCTTTTATGCCAAATAAAATAATTTTTTTTTTTTTTTTTAGCACTGGGAATCAGCAATTTCTTTTATCTAATTAAGTAAATAGATTATACCTTTTTTTTTTCACTTTAACAAAATTTTAAATGGTTCTGTAACATTATCAGTTTCATGAAGTGATACATTTCTAAGCATTCCTTTTTCCCTTTAAGCCAAGATTAGTGAGTATATGGGCATTTCAATACCCCTGGCTTTAAAACACCGTTTAAAACTATTTTTATTTTTTTGCTGGAGTTGTTATACTATTTGTTACTTATATTATTTCTTCTCTTTAAATCAAAAAGGACTAACCAACCAGTAACCTCTTCCATTCTAATTCTAAAACTAGCAAACAAAAATCCCTCAAATACACTGTTATCTAAATAACATATTTAGAACTTGAACTATGAAAAGAAATTAAAGGCTATAGAGTATTTGATATTTTTATCATTACTATTTTCTGTGTTTTTGTGAATTACACCGGTTGTCTCCCTACTTTATAGCTGTCTTTTATCTTCCAKCAGTAACACCCATCATCTGACTTATGATCTCTCTGCAGGAAGTCATTGTGTGACACAATACAGTTAATGAATTGGTCTTTCACCTCCAAAAACCTGATGTAAATGCTAGCCTGAGATAATGAGCATGATGGAGTTCAGTAATGTCAGCAGAGTATTAACTTCTGTTTAAAGGAAGAATGAGCACTGGCAGGAAAATGGATTTTAAGAGATATTTGGAGCAATTGCACCTGCATGCATTATGGCAGCTCTAGCCTTCCTTCATTAGAATCATATTCACAATTTCTCTTAGCCATTTGAATAGAATTTGGCAGAGGTTGGTCTGCAGCACATATCACTTGCTAGAGATCTTTCTAGATATTTAGGTTCCCAGTCACCTTAACATCTAAGCACCACACTTACCGTACCTGACAGCTCAATGTCAGGATAAGTCTATACAGAAAATCTGACAATATCACTTAACCAGTCAACAGAAATATTTCTTCTGATATGTATATATAATAGGAAAAAAAAAGTGCTGTAGTCTGATAAATACTGGGTTAGCTGCAGAAGCATACAGCACTGATAGCATGATCTGCTCCCTAGTGTGGAATGCCTAAAAACTGAGGACCTCTGTCCTTCATCAAGTGGATTGTTGGGATGTACTGGAGGCCTTCATCATGTCTAGCTTTTCATTTACCTCCACCAGGATTGGTACAAAGGCTCCATTTCTACACTGACATGTTCCATGTTTCTTTCACTACCACTAGTATGGAGCCACAATACTGCTTTCATGCTTTAACTAGGACTTGGGTACAAACTATAGCCTATTTGTGGTTGAATCATCAGTTCTTTTTTTATTTCTTTCCTTTTTTTTTTTTTTTTTTTGAGAAAGTAAGGTAAAAATATATACAGTTACAGATTAATCACTGAAATTTTTCAAAGCAATGAAACACAGATAAGCCGAAGGACACAAGGATTTTAGAATACTGTAGTACCATGTGTACATCTGTTAGGCAAATGGGCTTTATTTTTTTTTCAGACTGACTACAGTATAATGAATAAACTTGTTCAGTGAACAGTAGCTGATATATAGCTACTAAAGATTAGTACTTTCTTTTATAGGACCACCACTTTTCTAGCTATAGTCTTAGAATAAATTATCTATTGACTACAGCAGTCAGACTGTAAGCAATTAACAGGTTGGTCTTTTATTGCCTTACACATTATCATTTTTTTGAAAAAAAAAACAGCTCTTGCCTTACCCCTAACTACTGTCTGATTAACTAGCCTTAATGCAGCTTTGTCCTCCCTTGTCATCTTCTGCCGTTTTGTCCCCAGCTGTGAGCAATTCTCACTGTAAGACTCTTTTCCCTTCCTGTTCTTATATGCAAACCTAAGTTTATCTGAATATAGTTTGATTCACTATTAACTTTAAGCTGAAACAGATGTTTGTCTCTAATGTTCACCTGCAACATATTTTTAAAACATGAATATCCTCTCTCTTGGCCTTTGTTATTCTGGATTACACAAGACAAGTTCTCTTTAGGTACAACTGTCAGGGAGAAGGAAACACTGGTTATGCTTGGTCTCTGCTCTCAGTCAGGCTTTAAAGCCAGGCAGGTCTTTGTATGTTTAGTCTATAAAGTATGTTTAAGACATTTATTTAGTCCTGCCTCTCAGGACCTATCAACCCTAGTGAGGAAGAGTCCAGGCTCACTTCTGCACTGGTGCAGGTATGTGACTTTCAGGACAGAACACAGGTGGAGAGAACATACCTGAATGTGTAAAGCAGAACCTTAATCTACAGGCCCATAATTTACCAAGATTTCCTCWTAACTGTCTAGTTTAAGATAACCCGCTTGAAAACACTTTTTAAACAGATGATCTCTCTTCTTAGAGAAGATTTAGATCTTAAGAACGTATCCTTTAACTTGGTATGGGTGAATTGGTTTCTAATAAATTTGGAAGTTTTATTCATTTGTTTGTTAGATTAGATAACTTGACCATGTGGTGTAATCCGAAACTTGCAGATTTCATGAGCTGAGTTCTCAGAATAGCGAACTGATGAGTCAGAATGATGAACACGGGGCACATCTTAATAGCCTCCATGGTTTTGACACTTTGCTTTGGTCCTTTTGGAAGTCACAACTACACAGAATCAGAACTTAAACACCTATGGGATGTAACATGAGGGCAGCACAGAAAGCCCAATTTTAAAATGCACATGTGGGAGGGAAAAGGAACAATATAGCGAAGCCTGGGTTTTCATTTGCTTTTACTGTCTACCTCACAGTACTACTAACTCCATGTTAAGTGCTCCAGTCAGGAAGAGAACTTTTTTTTTTTTTTTTTTTTTTTTCGGGATATGCAACTTGTTCAGTTTATCTGTTACCTTTCTATGAAAGTTAGGGGCAAGAGAGCAGACAGGAACCCTCCTTGCAGCATGCTAGGTCACCCTCTTGCTGGAGATGACACCTTCTCTGGAGACTCATGGGCATGTACAGAGGAGAGAAGATCCCTAGGTATGGAAAAGAGCARGCAGAAGAGAAAAATGAAGGGTCATAATCTGCAAATTTTTGGCAGAACAAATGTAACTTGGCATCTTCTGAGTAGGCCAAGGGTAAGAAACCTAGATGAAACAAAAGGAGAGACAAGAAAAAGGAAAAATCAAACAAGCAATAAACCTCTCCTAGGGATTCAGAGAGGGCAGTGTGGCTTAATCATCTTTGGGTCATAGCAGAGAAGGCCTTCCTGTTCAATCTTGGTTTCAGTGTAACAACTTGGTGACTGTAATCTGAAGCCAAGATTGAATGGGCAGGCTTGCTCTCCTRTGGCATTAAGATGGGAGATCTGTTTTCAAATTTTCAAGTTCTGTGAAACTGTGAACTGTTCAAGAACTGTTCAAGACCTGTGAAACTGTTCTGTGTTCTGTGTTCCCATGMTGTTTTAATTTTTCTGCAGTTAAAAGTGTGATCTTAAATTTCTGTTTTCATAAGACCTAGCGTATAAGCTGAAAAAAGCTCTTTTGGTGATGACTGCTTTAGAGGAAGAGAATAATGAAGATCTACTTCAAAACTGAGCAAAATAATTCTTCAGCCCTGTTTGATCCTGCTCACTCCAGCATTTGATTGTGCTGCAGAAGGAGAATATTGATTCAGGTGCCAGGTCTTCATCCTGCTACTGAAATGAAGACAGTTCTCTGTGAAAGCGGATCATGAAACGGCTTGTTTTTGTGATTTTCCTTGTTCATGCCTTCCTTCCAGTTGAGTATTTTGAATTCACAACTGTAGTTCAGAACATAGCTATTCAGGGTGTCTCATGTCTGTATATGCCCAGAGCAAAATAGGAAATGGCAGAGCCACATTTTACATGGTCCTGTGGTCAGGTTAATAAGCCTTGCAAGCTCTCCAGATAGTATGGTATTTAGCTTGAACGGGGCTTGCTATCTCAAGCATGTTGTCATCTTAATTACTGCTAGGTATCTTCGGTATCTTTGACAACTTGTATCCAGTCAGCGGAAAACATGGAGTGACCAGTCTCATTTTTGTCTGCAGAATACTGTGTAACATACCTCACAATCAGCTCTGGGATAATTTTTTTTTTTGTGCCCAAAATACACACAGAGAAATGCTAATTTCCAAGTTTTAGGTTTTTAATTAGGTAAGTTAACCRAAATGTTTAAATTCTAAAGTCAGCCACCACATTTATAAGAGAATATACTCTCATATATGTTAAAACAATCTTCTATGAATGCACAATACCCTTCCAGTGATAATACTAATAACGTGTTTTGTGTAYGTAATCTTATTTACACAAAAGACTAGAAAAGCTCTGTGTGAYCATATACTTTGTGGAAAATTGTCCAGATAAATATTTTCTTGACAAGCTGAGATCTCAGTTACTACCTGAGTGTTTCATTACCAGTTAAATGACTCTGAATCTAAAATAGGAATAGAGTACATGCTATACTTTTAGGATGTTCAAGACAGAAATAAGGGAAAAGAAATCAAGATTTATAAAGCATTGCTGGAATATTTCTTATACCCAGGGGAACCCACAAAAGCCTGAAAGGAGCTTTCTCCTCATCATAATCACAGAATGCAAAGTGTAATTAATAGTACCAGTATGATTTTTAAACAATCTCCTTCAAAACAGGTCATTCCTTTCTTTCAGAATCCCTGGTTGCACTCATGATTCAGTAAAAAGCTGTAATGAAACATAAAAATCTGCACTGACCTCCAGAGAAAGAAGAGAATAACTTCCTGAAGTTGCTGGCAGGTGCAAATAGAAACCTCTGCTCCTTTACTTTACTGTATTTGTGACATAACAGAATCACAGAGTGGYTGAGGTTGAAAGGGACCTCTAGAGATCATCTAGTCCAACCTCTCCATAGACATAGTTCTTTATTAATGCCTAATACTGGTATTGCCTATATAGTATTTTACTCAAGCACTGTGTGTCCTTATTATTTTGAAAAGATATTCATTACCTATTCTCCAAATAGTCTAAGGCCAGTATTACAGTAAAATATATATATATATACACATATATATAAAAAAAATAATAAAAATAAATATATTTTAAAGCAGAAAAAAGAAAAAGAAAGAAGGCAAAAAAGCAATGAATACTATGTGGGGTCTATGAATATTATATGTCCTTTTGTTGGAAATGAAATTTTTCTATTAGAAATTTCTGTATAGAAATGGACATTGAGAGAAATTACATCCTCACGRTCCTTTTTCCTGAGTAGAAATCCATTTTGCAAACTAAAGACTCTGAGAAAAATGAGCAAAAGATTTAACATATGAAAGTTTCTAGATATTCTATTGACTGTGGTAATTAAAATGGAAAATAAAGCTTGCAATTCTCTCCAAATTTGAGAAGACAGTAGGTCTGAAGGAAACACTGTCAGTAATTCTGTGGTCAAGCTTTTAACCTTTACATTAGTACAGTTTAGTAATTTTAATTTAATTCAATGAATTCCATTTCAAGCACAAGGAACATAGATCGGAAATATGCAGCTGGTTTTAAGAACTTCTTTGAAGTGAAATTTGACTCATGCAGCTACTGCTACTGTTGTTGCTCAGAACTGAGTCTGAAGAGCTTCCTAACTGAATATATTAAAAAGAAACCTCTTTAAATGAAATCTTTCTTACACTTCCTGTAAAAACAAACCAGAGAAAKTATACATTAAGAGGGAAAAATAAAAATAAGAATCTGATTACACTTTCAAATTTCCAGGAAAAACAAGATAGAAAATTATGAAAACTGCTTTAATAGAGTCCTTTTCAGATATTTAGAATGTAGAGATCCATAATCCATCCATAATCCAAGGAACACTCCTATTTCTGTATGAGGATTTATGTCTAGTGATAAGAAGAAAAAAAAATCTCTTTATTTTTGATAAAAAAGTAAGGAAAAAAATCTTTTTTTGAAAAAAAGTTTTAACATTTGGAAGAAAAATAATGATGACTTATTCTTGGAAAATAAAACAAAGCTAGTGGCTTCTATACAGTAGAACAAAAACATGGATATTTAGCAACAGAGAACAACATAGCATGATCCCTGTATAGCATATTGAGATTGATCCCTAGTCTAAACATTAAGGGCCAAGTGTACCTCAGCCCTGAAAGTGGCTTTGACTTTAATTGAAAAAGAAACCGCATGGGTTAACATTTTGTTTGATGTCACTGTTAGATTCTGGTTCTGATAGATAAAAGGAAACTTATTTATAGTTTTAAACTTGTGCAATAAACTTCGTCCACACTTCCTTCACATGAGAAAATGTATTTCCCCATTGTCCCTTGAATTGATGCTGTCACTATATTTTTTCATCACTGGAAAAAAAAAAAAAAAGGAAACTAAAATCTATCTGGTCTCCTTCATTGTAGACATGCATATTTACCCAGAACGTGTATAAAATTCCAGAAAGAAATTTTGAAGCTGAATTTAGAAACCATGAACTGAAGTTTTCCTGCTTTACCTCGGCTGTTGCATGTAAAGGCAAAGCCTGAAGACTTTAAACAACTTCTGCAAACCTCAAAGACAGCTTGCCTCTTCACTAATGTGAAGAGGAAGAAAAAAAGGAAGAAAAAAAAAAAACCTATGATGAGAAGATTAAAATAGGCAGGAAATTGCAGACAAGAAACAAACAATCAAAAATAGCAAGATAAAAAAAGTTGAAGTGGTTTCAGGGAGCTTGCTATCCCCCATGGGAGCTCAAAAGACCTCACAAAGCTGTCACAGATTACCCTATGTCTGCTTCCTGTGGGTGACATTGCAGAGGCCCTGCAGGTGACAAGTGGCTCCAGCACAAAGCCAGTGTCAGAGTGCTGATGCTGCAGAGCAGCTATACAGTGACTGCGCGTTGATGTTCCCACTCAAAGCTATGGAGCATCGCAGTCCTTTCTTGCAGCTGGAGGAAGRCACCACATCCCTCCTTGGCAAACTCTGAGGAGCTCCTGTCGCTCGGAAAAGACTCACTTGGAGCTTTAGACTGTTACAATTAAGAATAATTTCTGAAATTAAGAACTGAAAACTTGAGATTTTAAGGATATTCCTCGGGTCAGGGTGAAGTRCATGGCTTTGAGTGTCACACCTCAGAAGAAGTGAAAGAGAAAGCAAATCAAGAATAAACTCTGGAAAGGAGGCCTGTCACCTTACTGTTTTGCAGGGGTGGGAAAATGCTGGACTATCTGGGCCAGGGTGCAAGAAGGGGAAAGGCCCAGCGGTCAGGCAGCGTCTCTGCATAGGCGGAGGTTGCAACTAGAAGAACTGTTGCAATGAAACACATAGAGAAATTCCTAAAAAYTGAAGTAGATATCTGTATAGATCCATACACACATTCCATTTACAGTCTTTTCAGTGCATGCCATATGGACATTTCAGTGTTTCCTACGAGCGGTATATATGGGCTGTCTGTGAGCATTACCCTGGAACAGGAAAATTGGAACTTAGAAAGGATTTTGTTAATAAGCCTTTTCTAAATGACACTTTTACAGTCCACCTCTCAAAGGAATACAGTGCCAACTTTGTTGTGAGGCAGATGGTAGTGAAAAAGGTGGATGTGACTCTGATCATTTAGCAGGGAAATTAATTTATGTGATACTAACCAGCCTCCAAATTGAGTTTATTAGCTCATTACAGTTTCTCCAAAATGCCAAAGCTTTATGTTTTAAATAAGCTGAAGGTTATTTTCAGGGTATTTTTTAAAAGGGAGCAAGAGAGGAGAAAATTAGATGAATGGCAGAGGATCTGTGTTGAAGGTAAGATGGCAGCTTGTATGTAGCTTTGGATGAAGCTACATCCTTCAAAGGATGCAGAGGAAACTCTCCAGTCATGATAAAATGTGTATTTATCTGTGCTTTCCACACCTAATATAGAAGCTCTTAGTTTATTAATATGATAACTTTGAAGAGAGTACATCTTCAATTGATAAAAATCAAAAATTCAATACAGCATGGCCTAGTGCAGGAGCATAGAAATTGTTCATATTTTTTTTAAAACAAGCATAACTCTAATCCGTTATAGACAATAGCTTTCTGTTTGTTTAGCTTACAACAGATAGAAAATATGGGTTGAAAGCTGGACAGTAAAAATGAAAATTAGTATTTGCATTTCAAGGTTTCATGTCAGACGATGATCTCTATATACAGCTTAAAAATAATTCTTGACTATGGAGAGCATTTCAGCTTGAAACAAATAAGCCAACTAATGGATATTTTTATCTTTAAAATTGTTAATGCCTGTTTGTGAGTATACATCAATGTCTTATCATAATTTCTTCATATTTCTCCTTCCATATTGGTCTTATTTATTTATTTATTTATTTATTCTAATTACAAAGTATGTTGAAGCTCATCACCACAGAGCTGCATGTTTTATTCCTTCTTGTTGCAGTCTATACTACTTTGTTATCCCAACAGTGCCTCTAGAACTGCCCTGCTAGATGGAATACCTAGTAGTAGTTCCGAATTTGATGCTTTAAGCTTCATTGCTTCACTTCCTTCACAGCAGGTACTCATGGTTATATGTTTAAGAGCTGAATAAAATTTTATTTAATTTATTTTAATATGTGATCTAGTAGATTTTGGAAAGATTTCTTAAAACTGAATCCTAAAGCTTTATTAGTTTTCTATAGTCAACTGTTTATTTTTTGACTTTCCTTGAAAGAGACATACTAAAACTACAAGACTAAGAAAATACTGGGCAGTGATTTATTTTTAGGCCTCTATGGTTATTTAAGTTGTAAGAAATTCTTTAATAACAAGTGATATTTTAGATTTTCTATTTTTATGCAATTTTTTTTACCTTCATAGAGTGGAGACTCTAAAATGTTAGACATTTGAATCAAGATAGACCTTCACAAAAGCACCAATTATGATGTGGGTAATACTTCTAGATTAGGCTAATTCCTTCATGTCTATTAGATGTTTTTTTTATAGATCCTGAGCATTAGCTATTGATGTTGCAACCTGAAATTTTCATGTTGCGCTCTAACCGTTGGAAATGAAGACCCTCTGATAATTGCCTTGTTTTCATTTTGGTGGGCTGGTATTTATCAATAGAAAAAGCATAAGAGAAAATTCTCTAAAGGAGAAAATGCTGAGAGCTAAGAGCTAACTTTGTGTATTTTGAAGGTTTAGGAAAGGTCTGCTTGAATTATCAGCTGATTTCAGGTTCTTTAAAATAACAAGTAATAGTTTCTGATGCTTTTGAAAGCAGAAGTGTTTCACAGATGCTCAGATGTGTCTTCTATTACATCTCAGTCCTGTACTAATACTCAGTTTCTCCAGAACAGATTGCCTGTAATTAGTTGAAATGAATACCTACTATGGAGTTTAACAAAATCCTCCAGAAGGGCTTGGCTAGAATTAAGGGTCCCCAAATCCCAAACTGAGACCAAAAATCCTCCTTAATCCTGGAAATATTTAAGTTTAATAGCTGCAACCCTATTTGACTTGGAAGTTCTTGCAGTAGTTAGTGCTCTGCTTTTGTGCTTACCCAGAAATATTTTTATTTGTGTAGCTCAGTGCCCATTTCCTGCCTAGGCTATTGTTAGGATCCCAAAATCAGGTTTTAGTCCACTTTACCCAGATTCTGCCAAGTTTGTTTTTTTTTTTCTTGTTTGTTTGGTTCAGTAAATGCCTTGCACGGAGGACTTCACCACAAAAACATAATTGTGATCCCTTTACACAGAGAATGTGAGAAAGTAGTAAAAGTGGTGTTACAGCTCAGTGGTTGGAGCATCTCCATAGGTGACTGTTGTACATATCTCTCACAGAGAAATTCCCTCTACCCACACCTGGTAAGAGATGCTCGGAATAAAGAGGGTTTTTTTTCCATTTCTGCTGCAGCTGGCAGATAAAAAGCAAAGAGGCTAAGATACACTCAACTGATAAAAACTGATTTTCCTTCCTATTGGTTTTCATTCCAATTACAGTCAAATTTATACTTCTTTAGCCAGAGACTCTCTGTTTTTCACTGGTACCCAAATTCTTACAAGAATTGATATGGTTGTAAACATTTTAAGAACAATTAGAGAAAAAAAGAATTGCATATGGAGCATGGTGAAATGAAATGGAGCAAAGCAATAGCACTGCATATGAAACACTTTCTAAAAGCACTATTAAGCTGTAGAGTAGCACCTTGTGAAGAGCTGTGGCAGTCCAGTGATTTGAATAACATACAATTTTTCTGAACAAAGACTACCTGAGCCTATCTTGCAACATTATTTAACACTGGCAATGAGATGAATGTGAATTGAACAAAATAAAAATAATGCCCTCCTGCATACTGCAAGACTTATCAAAAGTGGGAAGTTGGTTTACAGCTTCCTATATAGCAATAATCAAAAACTAAATTAATACAAAAATTAACAAAATTATAAAAAAAAAAAAAACAAAAATAAACTGCTTATAATTTTTCTACCTTGCCAGCTACTGCATTAGCAAATTCTAAGGCTAGGATTAAAGTTTACCTAGGAAAAATTATTGGGGAAAAAAAAGAGGAATTCAATAACCTATGTGGTGGTTCCCATATGTTTTCCTTTGCTGCAGTGCCGCTTTGATTCTTGATCCTGTTTCCTATCAAGTTAGCGTAGATGGTTGAATAGTAAATGCTACAGCTTTATTTAAGGTCATATTCTCTAAGCTGAGGGAACACACGCTGCTTTCAATAGCATATAATTCTCTGAATACTTCTATTTTATTAAATAATCTCTAATTATTCATCATTCCATTCTGGATGTACAGGAGAGTAAGAAGAGAAAATAACACATGTCTTTTTAAGACAGGGACTGTGTGGGCCATCTACCCACAAAAAAAGCTATCCAAAAGTGCTGTCAACAAAAAATGTGTTTCAGAACTAACCAGAAAGAACAATTCCCCCCATCTCATCTCACTGCATAGCAATTTCATTACTCTTTTTCCAGCTCAGAGTATTTTCATCTTGCCTTGATCAAAACACATATGTAGGATGAAGTTTGAGTGAGTCACTCCTTACAGCCAGATAAAAAAATGAGAAAAGCAGTAAACAGGTAGTTTTCCTTATCAGTGAGGATATTTCCTTATCATGGACTGATTTTGAATGCTCACGTTTCAATCTACTTAGATTTTGAGTGGAACTTTGAGGAATGTAAAGACAGGTATCCAAAATGTGATAGATTCCAGTATTCAATTTGGGATGGAAAAAAATAAAAGTGAGAGGATGTGTCACATGAAATGGCACAGGCTTTCAGTTTCCTCTAAAGCTATGACTATTGCAAGTGTTAACTGCTTAGAAAAACTAAGTTGACCTATTATATCATACAGACTTTGAGATCTCATAGGAACATTTTGCATGATAATACACTTCATTTAATATTGAATATGAAGCTCTTCTAAACTTGGACTGAAAGGTCAGCACACTCCTTACAAATATAATTCATTTCCTCTTCAAATGCAAATCTCTGCTCATGACACTACACTATCATAAAGAAATAAGCTAATACACTAAATTGGCTCTGAAAAATCACATGCATCATATTTTGGATGATCGTTGTTTTAAGAAGTTAGTAGCTAACTGTAAGGGTTATGAGATTTCATAAAGCTCAGACCACACTTTTTAAAATCATCTAGTCACTCTGTCATCCACTGTCACTCTGGATTTTGTGTAACTATTTGAGACATCAGAAAGACTTTCAGAAAATGTCAAACTTTTATCTGAAACATCAGATCTGCTTGAATTGGGTTATTACAGATACCCATAACATCTGAAGTTTCTCACTTTGCACAGCCTCATTTTAGTCCACACAGTCCAGCAAGCTTTATCATGTGGGGCTATCGTACATCTGTCCTGATAACCTGCAGCATGACTGATTCTCCTTGTACTTTGTAGCATTGCAGGTCCAGAGAGGGTCACATCTGGGGAAAACACGGGGAGTTAGGGGGATCCCTTGCTGGAGCTGTAAGGTAGACACATCCATGCAGCTCTCTGCAGAGCAAGTTTGTGTCTGCCATTATTAATGATATGCCAGAGGTAGTAAGATGAGCTGGACCAAACTATCGGATTCCTGCTGGATCAGACCACATTCCTGAATAGCAGTCTATCAAGATGCATGTGTGGGAGGATTATTTGTTTCATAGCAGTACTGTTTTTGAAYTTACCTCTTGAATTGGTGCCATATTTCAACTTTGCTTATAAGCCTTCCCCGATCATGAAGAATTAGCTGCTATGGGAGACATCCACTGCAGTAGCTCAGCAGGACCCAGCTTGGTGAGTGTGTGTCAAAGAGTCCAGCTGGCATCAGGCCAGTTTCTTATRGAAGTGCTTGGATATCTCTTATCTCTACCTTAGTGTTTTTTTAAAATATCCCCCTTAACTTTTCCCCTCCAAAGTACAGTACACACTGTACTTTGATCCAAAACACGGTTGCAATAGTAGTTCTGAAGTTACTTCTGCTTTGCACCAAGAAAGACTATTAACTGTTTGCTGAGGTTTGGAAAGACATGGGAGTCTGTCTGTTTGTGTTTCTTTCTTTCTCTCTTTTTTTTTTTTTCTTTTTTTTTTTTTGTATTTTTTTTTTTGTACATACCCAGGCTTTGTTAAGTGGGCTAAACCCGACTGAATACTTAACTGTCAGTCATCCATTCTCTTGTTTCATTACACAACCCATTTCTTAAGACTTACCGCAGCAGGAATTGTTTTCATTTTTGTTCTGCTAATGGAACCTGATTTGGAAAAACTCAATGGAAGTCATTTAAGGAACCTTAGCTTCAAAGGAAAAATATGAAACAATTTACTTCCCAGTGGGGAAAAATGTGGGTTGGAAAAAGAAAAAGGAAGAGAAACAAAGAAATGCAGATAGATATAGAATCAAAACTCAGTCCAGAGTGTGGGAGCCCAAAACACTGCAGGAGTAATCCATGTAATGAACCAACAGCCTAAGAAACCCACAGGGAGTTTCCAAAACATTTTCTCTTTGAAGGAGATAAAAATAATTTCCATAAGAATTATAGTCAGGGGGTTGTAACCAACACAAAGATAATATAATATGTTTTTAGACAACTGTTTTTCTGCTGTGACTGAATAAGTGGCAGTAATGCCTGCTCCTGCCACAGATAATGGACTTAATTCTGCAGCTGCCACAGGAGAGATATCCCAAGCTGACTTGGTTCATATCCTATTATCACCTCTCTAAGTGCTCCCTATCTGTCTATCTATATATCTGAGTAGCTCCCTGTCTATCTATCTAGATATCTATACATGTATATGTATATCCAGGTGGTGTAAGATCACTATAATTTTCTTGGTTCTGAACTCAGTATGACAAAGAATTCATGTCAGTTTTTCAAAATTGGAATTCAATCTTTTATCTCATTATGAATTACCCAGTGTTTCTGAGCTTTTTTTTTTTTGGATTTTTTAAGTGCTTGCTTAGCACCAGGTAGTAGCAGAAGTAGCATTTGCTATTTGCAATTCACTTGCCCTAAGTCTGTAAATAGCTTTTGAGTTTAGATTCTTGAATACTCAGCAGCATAGAATCAAAACATCTATTGGCATATTTGGATGCCATTGGACTAAAGTTTTGCTTTAACAAACTCTTCTCATAAAAGTCAGTAAGAAACATCATAGATCTGGGAATAAAAAGTTATGGTTTCTTGAAGAGTTCAACTATTACCAATGAAAATAAAATGTAGCATACAGCACTGTGTATGTCAATAGTTTAATCCAAGTTTCTTGTGAAATCTGTGAATCACTGTGGGTTTCTTTTCGGTGATGGCAATATTGGAAACAGTGTTTAAAAATAGAATTTTGAAACTAAGTAGTCACATTTTACAAAGAAAAAAGAAAAAGAAAAAAGAAAAAGAAAATAATAATAAAAAAAGAAAATGTAACAAGAAAAAGCTCAAGCAGCCCTCACCACATCTTTTTGATCACTTGCTAAAAGTCAAGGAAGAAGTATGACACATAGGAAAATCAGGATGTTATCCAAGTCTACCTCCACCATTTGAATGATGAATCTAAGTCTGAACTTCTCTTTGCCTAGTGAGAGTGCTGTTGCAGCTCTTTATGCCAAGGAAGGTCTGTCAGCATTTCTTTGGATCATGGGACTTGCTCAGGGACTTTAGCACGAAAATTCTGTGTTCAGTAAAATCCAGCTGGATTCGCTTAGTGGAAGATGCAAGATAGTTAACCTTGAAACCTATCTCTTTGCCCTTACTTTGAAACTCCGTGTACTAAACTGTAAGGAAGTACAGGTAGAAAT
Source organism: Nothoprocta perdicaria (assembly GCF_003342845.1). Classification (NCBI taxonomy): domain Eukaryota; kingdom Metazoa; phylum Chordata; class Aves; order Tinamiformes; family Tinamidae; genus Nothoprocta; species Nothoprocta perdicaria. Next base: position 3,557,365 of record NW_020455921.1, on the reverse strand, counting down.
ACTGCTTAAAACACTTCCTGTAAACACTTTGTGTAAGTAAGGCACCTAAGGTCGTTCATTCTAGAGTACCTGCTCTAACTGTGGAGGTATACATTACCGAAGGGCCTGTACTAAAGGAGAAAGAGAGTTTTCAAAACTCAGTTATATTGGTATTAGTAGAATACAGCCAGATGGTGCAGTCATCAATAATCTAAAAATATCCCTAGTGCATAGTCAAAAGCAAAGTAGCATGAAAATTAAAATTAAAAAATGCACTCACCAATAATGTCCTTAAAAACCTTTAATAGCAATTTATCCTATGTTTGTTGAAAGGTCAATGCATATATATGATGAAGGCTTTTTAAATAGAGATTTATTCAGAAATGAAGCCTTTTCATTTGAGAAACCATTGAAAAAGAATCTTACCATTACCTGAATTATTTTAATAATGTGTTTTTATGTAACCAGATTAGAAGAAATGCTTTGTATGGTGGCTTTAACTGACATCAAGTTTATATTAGAAAAAAAGGTACTCCTCCTGCTGTATAGAAGATCTACTAAAGAGTCAAAACTTCCTCTCTCAAATCTGAATCATCTCATACATATATTTAAACTAATAGATAGCTGTGAAACCATTAAAACTAATATACACATAATAGTTGTTCAGGTAATATACATACATACGGTGTATATATGGTGGTGATCCATTCTGGTGACTCTGTAGAAATAGTTATAGTCTTTAGCTGCTAYCTTTCTGTATTACTATGAGCCATCTAAGTCTCCTTTTGAGATGTAAATGAAAGAGGGTGGGTTCGGCTTCACATCATACATTTATTTCAATGTTCATCAATGATAATAAGATTTTAAATATTCTTATAGACACTTATGACTAAACAGTTTACACAATTAGCAATTAGTTCTAAGGTTTAAGACRAACTTCAAATCTAGTAATAGTAACTAGAAAAAAATATTTACACATACATATATTCTTTTAGCACCATTATATTGTTCATATTCTAGAGTTTTGATTTTCTCTAAGCCTAGGGAGGGAAAGTGCACTGAAAATAAAAGATTTTCTCTTCAGCAAAGCCCCAATAAGGAAAGCTGATGCAGCACCGATTTATCTGTAAAGGTAGGCAATTTTTCACCAAAGCAGTTCTTCTGCAGTACATGTCAAAATGCAAGTAGGGAAGGTTTTGTTTTCCCCCAACACCCAGCAACTCCCTAACAATGAATTTGGGAGCCATTGTTCTCTTCAAAGTCAAACCGACTCTGAAGTCAAATCTACTTTCTCTAGGCCACCAGCATTCAGCAGGCACAAATATTATGAAAGAAAAAGGGGACACAGTTTCTCAGTGTGTGTGATTCTGAGCATCTTCTCAGCATTAAGAGAAGTAATAGAACAAAATACGGCAGGGGAATACCCTTATTAAGCAGGAGAACTACTACTACAGTTACCTGCAGTAAAGCCAACACAACACTATAATTGTGTATATGGAGAAGAATGAATAAATCTTCACAGTATGAGAAGACCTCATAAAAATAGTGTTTTGCTTTTGTCCCTGCCCATTTTTTTCCTTCTCTGGTTTGGGTTCCTGAGAGCCATGTGGGTTGCTAGAAAGAGAGAGTGGATCAATTTGGTGGCAGTAGTTTTCAAAGAATGTAGAAAAAATATCTTTTTTTTTTTTTAAAGAAGATGATATGGAATGTTACAATGAAAGTGGAAAGAGATTAAAACATATATATCTACATGCACAAACATACAGGGARTCCAAGTTATTAAAGAGAAAATCTTGTTTTTAAAATGCTAGAGAATGGCTAAGAAGAAAGGCATTCTGAGGGAAATAACATAGATACATAATGAAAGAAGGGCTGCTAAGCAGTCTTCATATCGCATATGGCCTCATATCGCATCCCAAGTACAGAACTTGGAAATGCAGTAGCATTTACACCATACAGAGAAATTAGAGTTTTGCTGACCTTTCAGTGGTAAAAYCAGGACAGATTTGTAGAATCATCAAATCATTATGTTCAAAAAAGACCTTCAAGATCATCAAGTACAACCTTAAAACTTTCAACACCAGACCTACTAAACCATGTCTCTAAGTGCACCCCCTACGCATTTCTTGAACATTGCCAGGGATGGTGACTCCACCACTTCCCTGGGCAGCTATTTTTGAGAAGAGATTGACCTTCCCTGCAGCAGCTACTGCCACCCCCAACCTCCTCTCAGGTAGCTGCAGAGAGCAGTAAAAGCTCCCCCAGAGCCTCCTCTTCTTTGGACTAAATAACCCCAGCTCACTCAGCTGCTCCTCATAAGCTCTGTGCTCCAGCCCCTTCACTGGCTTCATTGTCCTGCTTTGGACATGCTCCAGCTCCTCCATGTCTTTCTTTTAGTGAGGGGCCCAAAACTGAACACAGGATTTGAGGTGGCCTCACCAGCTTCAAGACATCCAGTTCTGTCACTGATTCTCAACAGCTACTGTATGGAGGGGATAAACCTACTTTTGTGAGAATTACTCACTTCTTGAATCATTTGAGAGTGAGAAGGAGCATCTGCAAATCTCATCACTGAATACAAAGGAATAGCACTTACTGAAATGGAAGTAAAATACATAATTTTTATTATACTTCTATAATCCTTTCACACAGAAGTAAGACTAAGGGTTTTGGGAGATTTCTTTCAATAAGGTACTTGAGCAATTATATACCTGCTGAACAGGTGAGACTTCTTTTTGACATCATTTAAGAAAACATTTTAAGGCCTAACACATGCCCAGAATATGTTTGAGATATTTAGAGATAGTTAGTTAGAGAATTTCCATGTGTTCTAAAAAAAGTAGAATGAATGCATTTTTATGTATTACAAAAAAAAAAAAAAAGAGTAAAAAGTGATTTGGAAAAGCTCAAATACATTCTTGTTTAGAGCTTTCCTTTTTATTGAGACAGATGGTGATATCATTTTTTTTTCCTGTGAATAATTCTTTATTCATGCAAACTTCATGAGTAATTTCACAAAGCTAGCATTGTTATTTGTGAGAGAATTCACTTTCAAGCACTCGCCCTTTAAGAGCAAGGATAAATTTTTCAAAGGCAATAATAAGTGAGTTAGGATCCTACATAATTTTGAAAAGTGATTTAAGCCTCCATAGCCTGGCTTCATTGAAGCCAACAAGATTTAGGATTTGAAGGGATTTATTTAGATGATTTTCAGCATTGTTTGGCAAGCAAGACCTACACAACTCCTAGGCAGCTTGCAGCTTGCCATTCCAGCACCAACTTGCCTGGCTATCTGCRGCTTGAGATCCCTATGTGGGAATTGCTAAGCTTGTAAGAAAGGGATTTTCAGCTTTTTAAGGCAAACAGCTGAGCAGGGAGTTGCCTCAATTATCCAGTAGTGAAAGACTAAAGAATGAGGCTTATGTATCTGAGCAACTGATGTGCTGCCAGTGTAGAGGGGGTTGTTCTCACCCAGGCTCCTTGGCTGAGAGCTTCGTGCTGGACCCTAGCATTGCAGCCAAGTCAGCCCCTTAAGCAGCCCATGCCCTAGTTGTCAAAACCTCTGCCTGTCTCAAATACAATCTCGATGTCATACTGCTTCTGTAGGTCTCTAGTCTCTGTGCAGAGTGGTGCTGGGCTTTCCTCCTCTCTGTTTATTCTTCCACTTGGGAACGCACAACTGTGATTAGGCTGACCTGAGTGCAACCCATAGCAGCAGGTAGGAAGGTGTCATTACTGAATGGCAATTATGGCTTAAATTGCAGTGATAACACAGCTTTAAAATGCTCAGTGGATCCTCTTTGGGTGATTTACCTGGCCTTTTGACCTGGCTTGGAGGAAATCAGTTGTTTTCAGAAATGGAATTTATTGTCATAACTTCACTAGACTTAGTCTCTTTAGGGTGTTTGGACATAGCAGTATCACCTCAGCATCTAGTAAGTAAATATTTAGGCATCTAAAAGTGGATCTTRCACACTTCAAAAATCCTGGGTACTTATCTGCATCTTTGAATACCTAAGTCCTTACAAGCAGAATCATAATTCTCCCCCTGCCCTTTAATTTTCAAAAGCAGGAAGACAGTTTATGGATATCTGATTTGCAGTCCACAGTGTGAACACGGAATCATTCAAATATTTGAAAAACTACAAGCCAGAATGACTATTGCTTCTGAGTTAACTGTTCAGCTTGAGACAGCTGCAGTTTCTATTTTAAGCTGCTTTATGGTGTAAAGGTTGTTCTGTTATTTTACAGTTTTCTTTGAAGTCCTGCCACCTATTGGTTTACCAGTGCAATGATCAGAGTGTGGGGATTTCTTTCTGCGATATGACAAAGGAAAATTGAAGCAGCCACCTCACACTTCTCAGGTGGTGATTTATTTTTTTTTTTTAGTGAGTCTAGACAATTACTAAAATGTATCTCTCATATTCTGAATAAAAATAAATTGTTTTTCAAAGATTAAAACAATGAATCTCTGGAATCTTATTCAAAGGATTCACAGACATCCCTAGAGAAGCATACATATGCTTATTGATGCAAAATAGATTTAAATATACAGATATGCATGCACTACATTTACTTACTTCCAGCCAAATTGTATATAAATAGTGTCTTTCATAACTGCAAACATATCAATCACTCCGGATTTATTTGTAAATGCATTCTTCTATACCATGACTACCCTGCAATATGGGAATAAAGGAGAATCCTCCCTTAACCTACAATATTCTGGTACTATGTTACTTTCAGAATCCTTACTACACACTAAAAACTTGTTTATAGTGGTAAGAGGATTTGGCAAGTGGCAGCAGAGAACAGTAAGAAGCTACAACATTTATGGGCAGTGCAAGACAAAAAGTCCCTGTGCTAATGAGTAATCAGTAAGAGAATGGAAGCAGAAATTATAACTATTCATTTCTAGACCTTCTGCAGCTGAGATTTTTTTGAAATTTTATAAGAAAAGTGAGAACTTTTCTAGGCTGTAAAKATCAAATATAGCTGAACCTGCTTTTTACCTTAACTCTTCTTAAGGGTGAATTCTTCACCTCTGGAGATACTGCACCTTTGCACCAATCTGCTTTTTGTCTCCGGTACCTGACTTTTTCCTGGTATCCGAGAGGGAAAAATAAAGCAAATAGCTAGATGAGGAGAAGAGCTTAATGTCTAATGAGAAGAGCTAGCCAGCTACCTCTCTGCTTTCCTTGCTGGTATAAAACAAGACTATGCAAGGAAAACTGTACAGAGGAAGCAACAATCATCTTGTCACAGCTGCAACATCGGCTGCATAAAATAAGGTGTCATTGTCAACACAGCTCGCCCTGACAACTCAAGCAAGTTATGTTGTGATTATTCATGCAAAAGGGTCTGGACGGAGAAGACAAAATATTTTATCAAAAAGACTTGAAAAATCTATCACCAACAAGAAACTTTCAATCTGTTAATAGTTCTTTAAATATTGGGGACATGAAACTGCTTAAATCAGAAGCCTTGCTATCTTATGCTCATTATTTTGTGTACCCAAAAGAATTCACTAAAGTGCACTCCACACGATGACAGTATGACAAGGGCCAATTTGTGAATAACTTGTCAACAGCTTGAATGAAACTCTAGAAATCCATAACAGGTGCTCGATAGCTATAATCGAGTGACAGATGGATTAGATACATGAAACCACAACAAACTGACTGAATGGGAGAGGGAGAGAGAATGAGGGTGAGAATGGGGGAGGTTCATTAACTATAGAAGAGAGCAAAAATACATGAATTATTAAAGAAGCTGCACGAGCCAATTTGTGTGGATGCTTCCTGCTCATCTTCAGCAAGCCTAGGAAGAGGAGCTGCAATGCCAGCTACTACACACAGCAGCAGTGGCTTCATATCTTGACTCGAGGCAGGGATGCACCAGAGCTTGGCATTGGCCTTGATTAGGGAAATCACTGTTATATTTTAGTGGAGATGTAAGAGCTGATTCAGCAAAGTACTTCAAAACAGTCCTTGTTGTAAGCATGTGAACCATTAAGGTCAGCAGAACAACTGTATTTAATTGAAACTAACTTATTTAAGCCAAATTCTGTTTCTCTGCTGTAGAGCTTAAAATAAAAGGTTTATACTCAGCTAGTATGAATCTCAGCTAATATAAACCTATTACAAGTCCAATGGGTTTTTACAGGGCTCTGCAAGCTATTATGTTATTGACCAGGAAGGGGCTCCTGGAAGCTCGTAGGAGCACACAAACTTGGATGTGTGGTCAGGCCACATGGATCAACCAAAGCATCTGCATGTGTTGTAAGCCATTTGCCATGCAGGCCAAAGCTGAAAACTGTGAAGATATGACCCCAGGCTAACAAACTGGTCTTTCAAGGAGCCAGTGCTTCTTAGTTGAGGGGTGCTGACCATGGACAGAAGCACAGCCCCTGCACCAGTGCCTTAGTCTCAGTCTCTCTCACCTTTGGAAAGGATTTCTGTTTAAGTTCAATCTAACCTGCTTTTTCCTTGTTTTCCTCCTGTGCACAAAGCATAATGCTATGGTCCCAGATTTGCAATCATTCTATCAAAACAATGCTTCTCTGTAAAGGGAACAAGCAATGCTTTGACAGCTGGTTTGCTTTCAGAGTGACCTATCTTTCCTCTTTTTATTTTTTTTTCTCGCTTCTTACAAATTTTGCTTTGTGTAGTTTTTTCAGAAAAAAAATCTGAAATGTTGGATCTTGTGTAGTCAATGAATAAAACACAGTTGCACAGTCCTTTCAGGTGTCAAGGCTCACAGGTGGTAAAAGCAGTAGTATCTTGATTTCTTTTCACCACAAATGTCATATAAACACATAAAACAAACTACCTTTTAGGGAAAAAGAAAAGTACATCTACAAGRATGTATTTGTCATGTAATCACCAGTCTTTACTGTACTAAAATCCTTGTGATAACAGCCATGTTACAATAAGATCTGAGATTTGAACTCAGACATAGTTTATTCTTGAATTTTGTCATAGCTCTTGTTTTTTTATGAGGAATTAACTCCTGTTAGAGTCCACTGTGCTCTATTTAASTAAGGTGGGACTCTGCTCTGTGGTTGCATGAATAGAGACTGGTCCCCAAAACACTCTGCTAGCACAGTCTTATTCCAAAATCCAATATGTTAGCTTTCAAATAACAAATTGAAAGGGTCAAAATAAACCCAAGTAAACCCTTGTTTCATACMTGCATGCCTTTCAGCTCCTAACAACAAAGAGGAAAGTTGACTTCAGAGATACTGAATGCAGGAAAAAGAGTCTCATACAAGCATACAAGGCTTGCACATTAATTAAATCCCATATTATCTCATTTAAGCTCTACTTTGTAAGCTTTCTGTGGTGCGTATCTTCTTGCCTTGGGTGAGAGATTTCATTGTTAGCTTTTCTTTTTTCATGGCTGCAATAGCATTCGTGCAAAGATGTGACCAAGATGCTGAAAGAGAGTAACATAAGCCATGAAAAGATAATGATCTCTGACAAGGATGCTCAGCTTTCACGACTAGTCCAATAGCAAGAGATAGCAATATGATGGCTATTTGTTTCTGCCATGAGATGATGCTATTTGTTTCTGCCATGAGATAGCACAGGCATGTAGAGTGAGTAATAAAATCTTATTAAAGCAAATTGCAAATCCATGGACAATCAATCATATTTCAGTCTGGAAGAGTTTGAGCCTAGGGTAGTTCTTAATCGTTGCTTCTGTAGCAGAACTGATACCCAAAAAAATGAACTTAGGAAAAGTTTTCAGCTCAGTAAGTGACTTCCTAGTCTTGTTTGGATCTGATTAAATCTTTATTTTGACCACAAAATCTGTTTTATGAATATTAGCCTTGGATCTAGCAGGGCTGCCCTATTCCAGATAAAAATTAAAAAAAAAGAAAAAAAAAAAAAAAAGCTGATTGCATGCTTTTGTGACTCTGCCTCCTTTGTAATGCACACTGTAATTATCTCCATGTAGAGAATTTTTGCCTGTGTGCTCCACAGCTGCCTGTGGGTGAAACAGCAACTATACATGAGTGAGTACACAGATGTTCGGTGATTTAACCACTTCTTTGCAATCCAGGCCTTACAAAAATTTGGATGTCAGTGATCTTCAAACATCTGATTGAGTGTTGACTTACTTTTCATTTTAAAGAAAGGCAAGCAGACTTTGGCCTTGCCAATTTTAAAAACACAGAAGCAGGCAAGTAGGCTCCTGTTGTATCAGCTAGAGGARAATTGGATTTCCAAGTAGAAGTTTGCTGTGACTCTCCTATTTTATCTGAGGAATATCATGAACCCAAAGTAGGTAATAGACTGCTCTTGCTGGAATGAGGATTTATTGAACATAGGCTGGGACAATAACTTTTTTCTTTTCTGGGAGGAATGAGCATTTTTTTCTTTGGACCTTGTATGCTAGGTACAGAAATGCTTGTCTGAACTGCCCAAGACTTTGTTAATGGTTGTATCACYGACTAATATTTAAGACTACACTGAGAGCATCCCAGAGACCACTGTAGATGTTGGTCATGTCTACTACTAACAACAAGATGAGAACATTATTAGTCCCCATTTCACAAGCAAAAGGTGAGACAGAAGAGGTGTCAATGCATTCAGAGTGCCAATTCATGCACTTGTGTAACCAAATGGCAGCCAAATGCCTGCACACTTTTTTGCTTCTGTGTGAATAGGAGTGAGAATTTGCACATTCACTGTTTTCCCTACTGAACTGTTTGAAGTGTAAATGGAGTTTAAWGCAGATTCGTTTTCCTGTTCAGTATCGTCCCATTAAGTGACTTGCCCACATTGTGAAGGATTAAGGTGTTAGACCARGAGAAGCTGAAAGAGTGTCGCTCTACTTGAAAATTTTTTATGTTCCCTGGGATATTTTCCCTGTTGTCATGAGAGGAGCTGATGAAGTAAAAGGCATTCCCTTCATTGCCTCTAGTTTCCCTCCTTGTAGCATCCAATATGAAACGTTTCAGGCCCAGCTTTTGCAAAACCTACCTACACAGAGCATGGATAGTTGACCTCCAAGTAGTCCATGGACATTCTTCAGTTGTAGAGTTCTAGAAAACCATTAATTTCATTTAATATTTTTTTCATTTAGCTAGTCTGACCTGAGGACTTTGATTTCTCTACAGGTCAGTCTAGGTTAGTGTTTTTGACCTGAAATAGTGAATGAGGAATTTCACACAAACAAAGAATTCCCACATAACTCACTGTCTTCCCAGTCAAGATAGTATGTATGTATGTATGATTTCTAGACTAAAAGCATGGAAATGTGAGAGCATTATTTTCACCCTAAAGGAGTTCATTTTTAGATTGTATCCTCCAGATAAAAAAAAAGGAAGTATTATAAAAGATTCTTCTAAAGCTTCTTTATTAGTAGTGCATGTTACTGAAAGGGATTCTCATAAAATAATAATGAGGCCTAGGTTCTGAATTTGCTTAAGTTGTTCTAAGAAAATCATAAAGTCAAACGCAGTAAGCTTGAGCAGATCTCCTTGTATTTAAATGTGAAGTTGAAAGCTGCACTTAAGCAAAAAATCCACATGTAAATTTTAAATTCTAGGTTAGATTCCAGGAGACCTGGAACTGAAACGCACTGGAATCCTACATTCCAGTTTTAGTTCTCTATTATTACCATGTATCACAATGCTTGTGCATAGGTGTATGAGAATGTATATATTAGGAAATGTGATGCCAAAATTTCATGTTAATTTTCATTTTTTCTTCCTCTTCCTGGGGTACCTTTAGTTACTGACTGGTTTTGAAAGCCAGTCTAATTACATCTTACTCTGAAGAGGAAAAGCAATACATAGGACAAAAATTGCTAAATAAGATTTCAGAGGTAAGCTGTCTTCCATAGGGGAAAGCGTGAGGTAATATTAAAATTTTGGAGGCTGAACAATTGAGTCCCCAGTCCAATGTTATACATTCTGCAGCAGGCTGTCACATCCTAATTGCTATTACCTCTTTGTAAATCAACATGTCCAAGAAGCCAATTTGCAGTGATACTTCTTTAATATACATCTTCTCATCTGCCCCACATATACTTCAGTTTGCCATCTGATAATTGGAATTGTGTGGGTAGCAGCCGGTGCCATCTGGCTTGTTAATAAGGAGAGGATAAAAATGCCTAATGCCTTGCTCTACATAAATACAAGAATTACCCTACAAATAAACAGCTCCCAAAAACCTCAGTGATCTGAACAAAAGAAAATAGTGTGGTCCTAGCTCATGAAAAACGACTTTGTAGGGAGGATGAGAAAATGGTGGGAAAGCTTCATCACTTCTCATCTAAAGTTTCAGTGTAACTAAAACATATGGGAAAAATAAGGCAAAATTAAATGTGATAATGCACTTTTCACACCAAAACATATTGGGCCACTATACAAATGATGCAATTAAAACTACTGCCTTTGGGATCCAAACCCTAAACTGAATAAGCAAAGTACAATTAAAGTGTTTTTTTTTTTCATTTAAAACCAGTGAAAGATTTATCATAATGAACCTCAGAATTGAGATAATATGACTTGGGGGCATCAAAGCTAAGCTATAGAAAGCCACATGTCCTACAATGCTGAGGTAGAATTGAAGACTGACATCAGCAGATTTTAGGGCAAAGAAAGGCTTACACCTTCATTTGCATGTGAATGGCCAAGACCATGCCAAATCTTGCATGTAAACAGTGCGGTATTGTAATCAATACTTTAATTAACAGGAAGGCCGTGCAAAGCTGTCTGCATGGGGGAAATAAACTCTGATCCTGTAGGCAGAATGAGRAAGCTGTGCTGTTGTGTTTGCAACCCGCCGGAGCTTGTACAGCACCTTATCTGCAGGCTGGCAAGCGCAGTCGCACCACATCACCGAATCTGGTCATAGAAAAGGTGCCATAGACCACAGGCCCTGCCCGTGGTGGTTGCAGTCATGTTGACCTCCAGGAGGTTGAAGGGAGATCTCAACATGCTGTGGGAACAAGGGTGGCCTCCAGCATTGCTCTGGAGAGGGAGGGGACAAGTAGGAAAGTACAGAGGTGGCCTAAGGTCAGGTGGCCTGAGAAATGCTACTTGGCCTGGAAAAGAGACCCAGAGCAAGCTCCCTAGTTCCTGTTCCCAGTAGTCCTCCAAACAAACCCTGGTTTGTGGAGGCAGATGCTATTGCACTTCTGATTTTACACTTGGAGTTACAACAGCAAAGCTTAGTGTGCTGAAAGGCATTGCAAGGACTAATTCCTTTAACTTTTCAAGCTGAGCCCTTCCCTAGAAGAATCAGAGCTAGCAGGTTCTTTCCTAAAATGCAGTGTCAGTGACTCTGCTCTTGAAGATGCAATAGCAAACTTGATAGGATATTTAGTTTAACAGATTAGGAAGACAGGTGCATTTATAAAACATGCCCGTTTGGTTAAGAGGAGAACTTGTGTAGCAAAGCTCCCTATGGACTCCTGCCCTTTGCCTCTACTCCAGCACTATCACCACAGCCACTGCTTGCTTTCCTTATTTCTTGCCCACATATTTATTTTCACATATCTTGCACTGGCTGTGTATTTTTTTAATGCCACATCAGGCACAAGATTCTGGTTCCCTGGCTTAGCTCATGCTAGTAGGCTGGTCTGTACATTGTGCTGATTGGGAGCTGGTTCTTGCCAAATGGAATATATAACAGCTGAGCCTCCTTCCACTTCCCTCTTAGGGGGAATGATAATTTTGTACTTCTAGCAATCAGCTGAATTTTCACAAAATGTGTAGCAACTCAATTACCTTAGTAAAAATGCTTCTGTTTTTATAGCCTTTGCTTTCGTTTTTTCCAAACCTTAGTTTCTGTAGAGTTTGAAATTTAGTTTCAGAGTAGCAGTGCTAGTAAGCAAATATCTTCAAAGAAAGCAATGTAAGAACTATAGAATTAAATGAGGATGAGAATGTCTTAGGAAAAAAAAAAAAAAAGGAACAGCACCAAACCTAAATGATGCCCTGAATATGAAAACTAATAATATGGAGTTTGAAATAGGAAACATGGGGTTTCCTGGTGAACCTTCAGAGTACAACCATGCAGAGGACCTAAACCAGAGGCAGCAGGCCTGAAAGCATTATCTGGTACCAAGAACTAGAGAATAAAACATCTTACATCAGAACTATAATGACTATTATCAAGGCATTTAATATATGGTGAGGTAATGCAGATATCTTTCATCAAGCACCGTAGTTGTTATGTTGAAATGGATAGTACTCATCTACTCATATAGTAATAGCTACCATATGCTCCTATAAATATGTTCTTGCTCTTTCTCTTTTACTGTGTACACATGCATATGCTATATGCTCTGTAGTTGGCATTGTTCACTCAGTAAGCTCGTTGTAGAATGTGTGTAGATCTTTTCCTTGTTTCATGGTTATGAAAACAGAGCTCAACTGAAGTATTTCACTTAGAGTTACCCAAATGGCTGAGCTGGGGCTGCATCTGGATTTCTTAAGAAGAGGTTTAGTGATGTCTTCTGGAAAACTTCAGACATGCAGTCAGGCTACAGCCCATACTACAGTGCTTTTGTGATATAAGCATTTGTGGAAAGGGCTGAGCTGCAGTGTATGAAGCTTGTGTTCCATTCTTTTAAGGATTTTGACTTACACATTTTTTCCCAATAGATTTCCATGATCTTTTTAAAACCTTCATTCCTTCCCTAAAATCTTTTTGACAAGACATCAGGATTAAATAAACTGATTTTATTTCCCATTTCTAGACAAGTCRCTCCCAAAGGAACTAAGCTCATCCTGCTTCTGAAGGATCAAATGAATTTCATCCCAATAAATTTGAATCACTCAAAATCAGCATAGAATGTGGCTCCTAAATCCAGATTTTGCTTATTGTGTCCAAAGCAGGCAGGGGGTGTATATGAGATCATCTGTATGACTGTAATTAAAGAAGATTGTTGGCCAGATACTTTAAGCCCCAGCTCCAACTTCAGCAACAATGACAAACAGAGAATTGTTTGGACAGATGACTTTTTTCAGTTAAGTAAAGAAACTAAGGTTCAGTCCTAATTAAAGAGAAGTGGAATTTACTGTTTTGTTGTCTCTCAGCACTTAAAAAAAGGGATGCAGAAACAGTAAAAGAGGAGCTGAGTAAGAGACAGGGTTAAGCTCAGGATATGTCAGTGATATAATACTCTTCTATACCTGCTGACACCTGGTGGGAATTTTCTGCTGCTCTGTAAATGCAATTAAATGTTAATTTAATATACATAAAGATACTATAAAATAATAATGTGAAAACTTGATAGCTAGTTCTTTGGATTGCTGAGATGAAGGGAATTCAGAAAAGGCCATACTTGGCAAAAAATATCTGAGCCTGTAGCTTCTAAAAATGAGGATCCCTTGAAGGGATGTAAAACTGGGCATGAAATCTACTAGCTGGTTTCAAAAAAAACCTAGTGCCGTTATAGTTTCAGGAGCCAATAAAAGCAACCAAAGTAGTAACTGTAATTAAGAAACTGAAAAGTCCTGAGATGTCCTTGGACAACGTCCCTGGGAACATTCGTTGAGAATGAAGAGTAGTTGAAGTAATTTGTACGATGAAGTCAGACAGGAAATGAGACTAATCCTTAATGAAATTATGTGTAAGCTTGTCTGTCTAAGACTAGAGTAAAAGAGGCAGAAGAAAATCAAGCCAGAATGAGATATTGAAAGGTAATGAAACTAGGTCACTGTCCTACATTGCACAAAAGCTAACTGGAGCTCTATCATCCCACAGTATCCCAAGCAAGATGAACAGGAATATTGCCCATTGCAAATCTCCTAGCAATTTCTGCATAGTGCAGCTGTGTAAATCATAATGCAAACTTCAATTTTGTGGAAATGYGAAAATATGCAGAATATATAGTGCTGAGAGAACAGAGAGGAAGACTACAGGAGCTGACTTCTGTTTAACTTTATGCCATTGGGTAGTCACTAATTCCCATTAAAAAAACTTGAGACTTAAGACAGAAAAAGAATAAAAAATAACAGATGGAATGTAGCCAGGGGCAGAAAGGAGAGCTGCTGGCCTCTCTCCTTGGGTCCCCTGGCCTCGCTCTGCAATTACCTGGAGCCAGGCAGCACTGTGGGGTGACAGAGCCCTGGAACAGGCTGCCCAGAGAGGCTGCAGAGTCTCCTCTGGAGATCTTTTAAACCTGCCTGGACGCAACCCTGTGCCACATTCTCTGGGTGTCCCTGCTGGAGCAAGGGGGTTGGACTAGATGATCTCTAGAGGTCCCTTCCAACCTCAACCATTCTGTGATTCTGTGATTCTGTGAGTAAGATGAAGAGGCTCTGAGTGGAAAAATCATGATRTAATTAGGTAGATACACTAAACCATCAAGGAAGAAGAGGTTCTTAATTAGTAAATAGAAATATAATTGTAGTAGAAAACAGAATCTGATTTCTATACCACAGGCTCAAAAACCTGTGTCATGGTCTGTTAAGACACAGGATAGTCTTCCTGAGCTGAATGGTGGCAAATATTGACTATTCTTTCTTGCCTTTGATATTTAAAGTTTTAATTCCAATTAAGTTAATTCAACCAGTATAATTTATGTATTTTTACTGTATTAATAATATTTCTTTACCTTCTATAGGCATCAAAGTAAAACAATTATTAAAAATGAGAATTTCATAAGATGGGAATAGTTTTAAAGGGTATTTGAAGCAAAAGTTACACAAACACACACATACAATGTTAGATTAATAACAAATCTGAACGAACTATTCACATAATTCATTTTTATACATAGGGATACCATTACTTTAGTGCTGATGATATAAACTTAATCAGAGCAATTTGTTTAAAAATGAATCCTAGTGTAGTGTTCAGGTAAGTGTAATTTAATCAGTTAATTTGTGGATGTCTTTTTTTCTGATCTAAAACTGCTATGAAAAATATTTGTTTCTTCATACTCCTTTGTCTCAGATTTATAGAAGCATTTGAGAACACAGCACTGTTTTCTCAGGAATATAAAAACTGACGTTCTCATGTCATTGCCATTCCAATAATTTATAAAAAACAGAGTTTCAGAATTATTATAGATCTTAAAAAAATAGCTATGAGGAACTGTTTTTTTCACAATAAGATCTTTTAATTTTGTAATTTGAATTTAGGGGCTCAAAATTTTGTCCGTGGTCTTTTATTTGTTTAGCACTATGGCAAATTGCTAAGGGAGACCTGTTTCTGTTTTATCTGTGATGTGTAAGAAATCAGAAGAAGCTATCACTTTAGCACCTGCTGACTAATATATGTAGATGTGTGCAAATCTGCTTATCTACAGCTAAAGCTAAAGAGCTATTTTAAAAGATCCTGAAATAATATTTTATATTAGGTAGGAAACATTACCTAAATCACTGCTAGTTACTTGAGAATTGTTTTGTGCTGTCTTCTCATAAATCTCCTGGAGAAAAAGAAAAACTCAACTCCAGCTGAGCTTTACTTCCCAGAACAGGCCTGACTCCACCTGAAACCAACCTCTTAGAAGTAGAAGCTGAGAGACTTATATCCAGAATGTCCACTATCCAGGGTATCCAGAATTCACACCATGATGGAAATATWGGACCTCTGATAAATTTAAACTCTGAAGAAACCAGCCTTTCTAGTGTCAGAGTCTGTTTTGGATTGATCTGATTACGTCTGGTCAAGAAAATACTGACGAGCCACTTCATGTGTTTCAAGTTTGCAGGAAGTCACAATCTGAGATGCGAAATACTGCTGAAGATATCAGCACAATTCATAAATAAAACTGTCTTGGTTTTTCTACAACTAACAGTGAAAAAGAGAATCCATTAGATACTGGAAATTTTGTCTTTCTCAAACCAGCAGATTTTTATTTGTGCAATGCCTAAGCACTGCAAATCTCAGCAGAAAATTATGCTCAAACAGTGGGCGTTTCTGAACTGCTGGAAACTTCACAATGGCTTTTATGTTTAAACATCATTTAGCAGCTGTTAAAGGTCAGCACAAATCCTCTACTTTATCAGTAAAAATGAAGTCTAGAACTGCCAAGAAAATAAAGCATTAAATAATGCAGTGATTATTTTCTGGATTTTTTTCCTCCTTTCAGAAGTGAAAAGGACCTCTTAGGCAGTTCCATTTTTCTCCTCCTTATTTCAAATTGACAAAGTAAAACACTAATTAAATTATTTATACCAGAAATTTACTTACAGGGATGACACATTTTGTACACAAAGCAAGTAAAACATCTGACACATTGTATAGTGCCAGGTGCAGTTAAGAATGTGTAATACAAGTCAGTATCTAGAGGCTAAAAACCCCAACAACTTGCTGCAATATTTCATTATCAATTTTATTTCCTACCATACACCAAATGTACAGCACAGAACACARTTTTGTTGCTTTGATGTAAGAAATATTAATTGTATGAAGAAACAGTATACAAACTACTCCAAATTAAAAAAATGCATACATCATTGCTCTTTACAAAAGGTCTAATTTACAGTATAGCTCATCAATGAAGTTAAACACAAAAAAAAGAAAAACAGAAAGAAAAAAAAATCAGTGCACATTACAAAACACATCAAGTACAAGGGAGGCAAATAAATACAAACATACTTCACAGAACATCCTGAGCAAACAACCAAACACAGATAAATTAACCTGAAGCCATAATAAATCATAATAATAAATACATAAATCAGTAAGAGATCTTTTTAATTAAATAAAATATATAACAAATTTGTTAAAATATTTAGTAAATTAAATTTTAGTCTTCGTAATGAGTGAAATCATTTTGTATGCATTTAACAAGTATAGCAAATGTTTGCTTTTTTTTTTTTAGCAAGTACAATAACTTCAATAGCAAATTTTTGTTTGGTGTCTTCCTATTTATATTAGACAACACATATGGTAGTTTTGGAAAAAAAATCAATTTAAAAATAAATACAGCTTCTAAGAACATACATTTTCCCCTGTCTAAACTAAAGTTGGAGAGTTGAGTCAACCCTCGAACAAAAAGCAAGCTCCACCTAATGCAGAACAGTGACCACAGTGCATGAGARTTGAATCACTTTTAAATAGTACTTTTGTGCAGGAACAGTAATAATATAATTGTATATGTCAAGCCTGTGAATGCCATCATATTCAATCTAAATATAAATGAGGCTAATAAAAATAAACACTTTAATTATAGCACGGAAAAATTAAACACACGCTAGATCCATGTATACATTTACACTGAGGCACATATGCACATGAGGTGTGTGTGCATACAAAAAAGGCAGTTTAGCTGGTTGTTTATACCTTTTTCTTAAAAAAAATAAATATAAAAAAAACTTTTGAAACAATGCTTAAGTACTTACAATCCCTGAAATAGACATTGCCTCTGTTATAGCAACCACCCGTTTCTGACAGAGCAGAAACTCAGAAAACCCAAACCCAGGCTAAGCACACTCGGAGGAACGCGCTGGTCCTGCTGTGCACACGTGTGTCCCTATCTCCGTGCGTCCCTACATCCTGCAGCGCTCTGTACCCTATTGAAAGACTGACCACAAAGTCAGTGTCTGACTAGCCTTAGTGAGCAAGAAGCGGGGAGAAACCAATCTTTGTGTTGCTACAGTTYGTTTAAAAAGAAAAGCAACCACCGCTGAGCTGGAGGAATGTTCTTCTTCTCCAGACTGCTGCCTTTTCAGCTTCTGTGAGTTCAAGCCAGCATTAAATGCCATTTCAGGGGAAATGTGTTTGATTAACTATTATGTACAAAATCTTCAGCTTGGGATGTGTTTGCATTTTTCAAATACAAATCCATAGCAATACTGGTCACTTGGATAAAACCTCAACGTCTTGTACTAAAAAAGTACCAATCGTATCAAATTATCTTTCCTGTTTCATCATTCTTTTTTTCCATGAACTAAACTGGAAAAAAATTATATTGTTAAAATAATTCTGAAGTTCTCCTGAAACATTTTAAATAACCATTCGCATAGGCTAAATCACACAGCTAAGTCAAGTGCTTTGCTGATTGCTATATTTCATTATTGCTAGCATATTCTTTAACACACTGTTTTCCAGCATACTGTGCTTTTAAGAGCCCAAGTTACCCACTAGTGGGCACCATTTATCTTCTCATTCCACGCATCTTCACATCTCATGTTACTGCAAACCCATTTCTGATACAAAGCCATTATAAAAAAGCAGGATGTGAGGAAAATAAAACTGGAACCACAGTTCAGTCATTTGTTACTTTCATAGTTTTTTTCTTCCTGTACAAACCCAGCAAGTTATTTAATTTACAGTATAACTTTCAGTCTATTTAAAATCCCATTGGAAAATAAATTAATAAACACATTTGTAAAAATATGGCAGGCCGCAAAAATGCTGTTAAAAGATAAAAAAAACAACTCTGATTAGAAATAAATAAAAAATATAAAAAATAGTTGCACACACTTTTTTACATTCACTTTACAAAAACTGAGTGCAAAAGAAGAAAAAAAAAGGAATTGTACTGAAATAAATACAATATACTAACAGAGTGCATTGCTGTTAATACAAATAGTCTATTGTGTTTTTCTTCTTTTTTTTTATGTCAGCTGGGAAAAAAATTAGTGCAATGTTGCAATTGTAAATGCAGCATGGCAACCTACACCCCTTAGCAGTACATGAACTCCTAACAGATCCATCTGGAGTTTACTGCTGTTAAGTAATTTCTGTTGCCCAGCAGCTTTCACATCCTACACATGGATGCCCTTCACTGCCTGTTTGATACTTTCCAGCAGAGCTTTGCATTCGGGGGAATAGTCCCGTTCCAGATTGCTGTACATGTCTGTGAGTGTATTTACATATGCTTCGAAATTCTGCTCACTGATTGGCCCCTAAATGAAGACAAAACACATTATAATTGTAGGAGGTAAAATTAATAATAGTAATAGTAATTAATAGTAATAGTAATAGTAATAATAAAACAACCCTCAATCAATCCAAAAGCATGGAAAAGCAGTGACATGGCAATGGGGCAAATGCCAAAACATGACAGTCATCCAAATTATTGGAGTGTTTGTAGAAGAAAAGGGAGATTCATCTCTTGGTGTATCTAGATCTAGAAATCTAGGTATCTTGGCGGATTTTGCTTGTATCTAGAAGTAGGACTAGTAGAACCTGGAGGTTCTGAGCCATAGGCTGAGCTTTGCTCTCTCTAGAAAAATCACAGCACTGAGTTGGATGAGACAGTTGAACATTTTGATCTCTAAACAAAATAACCCTTAGGATTCTCTGTCATGCTGTTCTCATGCCTTCTACATGATGAACAGTCAGAGAGTGGAAACAGGCGAAAAGTCTCTCTTGCGCAATGTTGCACAGGGCAGAGACACTAGTGTCAGCACAGTTCTGAAGGCAACTGAGTGTGAGCATGCAGAGTTCCCCAGGGTGACTCATCTAGCATTTATGAAGAGTAAATTAGCCTAAGCACAGCTCTTTGCTAACACAGCTACAGTGCTCCTGCTGCTCCCTGAGCTTGCTTATYTGCTTCAGGTGCTGGCAAAAGAATCCCAAAGAAGGTGTGAAGCTCCTGGCTATGGTCTTACCATCTGTGGAAGCTGAATGTCAGCAAGGCTGGAGATGAGGGCTTGGCTCAAGCCAGCTAACTCCTTCAGCAGGCTCTCGTTGTTCTGCTCTATAAGTTTGTTCTCTTCTTCTATTGTTTTCAAATTGCTTTCCATAGATGTGATCTAAAAGTTACACACAAACAAAGAGACCCTTGGTGCGGAATGAAGCCAGGCTGATAGTCACATAATTGTCAAAGGACACACAGTGGATTGGAATTCGAGGCACTTTTAAGATTAACATAATTTCTCCACAGAATATTGACCACAAGGAAGAAGTAATATTCGTTCTGAGATGAAAGTTCATAGGGAAACCCTCCGTCAGCAAGGTGCTAATGGCCAGCGGAGTGTTGCTAGTGGCTGCACAGAGTGCAGACAACAGAGTCCTGTCCACAGGCATTACAGACACTCTCTCTTCATCAGGACTATATGCCTCTGTACTGCCTGTATCTGCCTCTTGCTGTGGTCAGTTTCGCTCCCTTTGCTATCTTCATCACACACTGAGAACATCCTCAGCGTGCAGAATTCCTTTGTGCCTGCCTGAAGTGATGAAGTGCCAGCAAAATCCACTAGAACTTTGCTTCTAGACAATGCTCTCAGAAGCCCGACACTTGGCAAGTTAGAGGAAATGGAGGCAGAGCAAAGCTACTCATGAGACATGCCCCTTCAAATGCAGTTAAATTCAAGAGCTGCTGGTTGGACTGCCTTCAGCAGGAAGAAATTCAGAGGAGAGGAAACCTGGGCTTGCATAAATCAAGAAATTTATTCTATCAGTGCCAAGAGCACAGTGTTCTCYGTGAAGAGCTTAAAAAAAAAGTGTCCAGAGCCACTGAAAAAGATTGCAGTACAGTTTGGGATGGATGTCCCACAAACTCTGCAGCACAAGGCCAGGCTATTTGGATTCAGCACAGGTGAGATTAAACTTCACTTATATCTAGATCATAAAAGCTGTGTCTATTATAAAAGCAGCACAGGCCAGCACTGCACATATTCCAATGTGGTGCCAATACAGAGGGGTGTACTGTGTTACAGTCAGTTTGCTTTGGTAAGTTTAGACTCATACTGGGTTTCCAGATCTGTTTCCATTTAGGAATATATTTTATTCCTAATCTCTCACTGCTCCTAGCATGTTTAGTAGGTTCGTGGTCTAGCTTTTGCCAGGTTTACCAGGTGAACTACCAGGTGTGTATGGCAGTCTCTGCATGGATGAACATATTCAACTCACTCAATAGAACTACAATCAGCATCTTAAGGCTAATTTACTCTTCCTGGCATACAAAAGAATGAAAGAGAATGGGTCTCTTCCATCAAACTAATCTGCTCTACAGGTCAGCAAAACTCATCCATTATTTGCCTGGAGGCAAAATTCAAACTATCTGAATAACTGGCCGTGGATGAATTGAAGTAGGGAATTTTTCTAAGGCACAGAGAGATGGAAACATAATCAACTTGCATAACAGTTTGAGGGTGCTCATAAGAAGTAATGGAAGTTCTTATGGCAGTCATGAGATTCAGTATAGTTTGGTCAACACAGGTTTGGTCAACAAAGGAAAATGCACGCTTTGTTTAGTAAATATGGTTTTCTTACTTGCCAGGATTAGCTCCAAACTGTTTAAAACTTGTCCTGTTGCAGATTTTCATGACAATACCAAGGACATTGATTCTTATTTACAGAAAACAAACAAACAAACAAAAAATCTTTAGAAAAAACATGAAGAACATTGGCAGTCTTAAATGCTGCAAAGTGATGGGAAAACATGCACAAGAATAAATGTGTTAAAATATAACATTTAGATGAATAAGAAAAGTTTGAACTCTTTGCTTTGATGTTATACCTGTGTTTGAAGTTTCATCATGTCAGCTTCAATTTTAAGATTGGACTCATTCAGTTCTTTTATTTCTTCATCCAGATGTCTGATTTCTTCATCACTCTCAATGCCTGCAACCAGTTGRAAGTACCATGGTCAGTTAAGTGTCCACATGTAAAAGAACATACAAGTAATGGGGCGGGGTACCTGTTACTGGACAAGAGGAAAATAGGCTTTCTGATCAAATGATGGATCTTTAAATTGCCTCTTTGATTTGTCGAATCTGTCAAAACTGTCGGCTAGTTTTAAAATATCTATATTAACTTGTAAGGGGCAAGTAATGCTTTCTGAAATGTCATGTTTCTCAGTTCTCTTTCTTTTTTTCAATACAACTTGCATCCACAAGCTGGAGAATAAAGAAAGGAAAAGTGMTGGAAATGCTCAGAAAAAGGAAAGTCTATCACACAAGATGATTGAATATTAACAATGCCTTTTTAGGTTTAAAACAAACATAGGCACAACTCTTCCTCTGCACTGAAGGTCTCAGGGTAACATCTCCACTGGTATAAGCTGACTGAATTTAGTAGGCTGAGTTATACTTGCTACTGAGCTTGCAAGAAACTCTGTGAGTACTAATGTCTATACAGAATAACTGGAAGCACAGCCTTAGTTATGAATGAATGCTTAAATGATGGAAAAATGGAAATTTCTTTGCTAAGCAGCAAAGAAAAGATCCTCAGGTCTTTAATGAAAATGTTTTCCTCAATAACACTGAATAGTTACAACTGGCAATCCATCTCTCTCTTTCCGCTTCATATCACTCTGAGATCACCTCTGCTTAGAGGTTATTACCACTGTCATTGGTACTGCTTTAAAGACCTGACTCCTGATCTGAGCCTACCAGGGACTAAATATGTGAAATCAGCAAGCAGMTGTCTCTGTTCCAGTGATAACTTGGATAGAGAGCAGGGCACAGGGGAACAAACTCATTTTCCAAAGATAACACAGCCATTTTACTCAGCAGTAAGAGGCAAAAAAGCTAAGACTCTTTAATCCTGGCTCAATGTCCAACTCCTCCAATTCTCTAAGCTATGCTGCATGACAAAGTAGACTCTATTTCGTCCTGTATCTGTTTGGTAACTGTTCCTTTATATTGCTATATGTGTTAGGAAAATCATCACAACACTGCACAGAAACTAAACTATGTAGGATTCAAGACAGGGAGATGAATCAATTTCTACATGGAATATTCACCCCTTTTTACTTTAATCATTAGTTAGCTGATGAGTCTGAGCTATAACTGATACATCAGTAATAATAACAGTATTTAAAATATCTTTAAATAAAAAAATAAAAATAAAAATAAAAATAAAAATAAAAATAAAAAAAAAAAAGAAAAAAAAGAAAAGAAATACCCTGAGGTAAGATACTGCAAATGTTGAGCTATCATGATGTAAATAAGAATTTCATAATCTCTCATGAAAAGATTTTTGTTATTGAAGGTTTTTTATTGCTAGAGACATCTGAAAGGAGTGAGAATTAATGCCAAAGTGGCATAAAGGGGCATATGAATAAAKAGGAGTCAGAGCCCTTCTATCTAAATAAATGTCATCTTTTACAAATCTCCTTACCACCACTTGCTTTAAGCTTGATAGTCATTAATTCTTCCGAAATTTTGCCCTTTTTTATGGCTTGTGCATTCAGAGGACAACCAGACAGGCTGAAAAAGATAGGGAAAGAAACATTAGCACCCACTTGAAAATGGCAACAATCCTTTCAGGCAATATTATTATGCACTTGGTCAGACCTCTGTACCTAAGGTCACATCTGTATCTCCATTATAGCATAGCTTCAGGGATTGACAGAACTCATAAAGAGCTATTTAACTGTATATTCTAGCTTGAAAATTGATACAGAAATCTCATCCTACAAGTAAACAACTCTTAGGTATATTTAAGAATATCTAAATAACAGTGGGAGCTATTATTCAGTTACATGAGGAAGTATTTACAGAATTCTTGAAGTACCACTACTTTTAAATAAAAACTTTAGTTTTTATTGAAGTGTTATACTTCAAAGTATATAGGCAGTATAGACCTTTAAAATGACAGGTTTAACATTCTTAAAATAAAAAAAAAAAAAGAAAATTCAGTTAATGGGATGATTTCCAATGTGCACAACTATTGTATCATTTTGTTGATACATAATAATGATCAATATAATAATAAATCTGGATATGCCTTATAGACTGTAATAGCTTTTTTGAATGGTTCTATTATAATAGTCAGTTTGCTTTTAAATCACTGTTCATATTAAATTACATTTTGTGATTTTAAAGCTTACAATTTCATCAGCTGGTAATTATCTGAAGCAATTTTTATAGCTCACTAAAGGCCTAAGATGAATTGCACTAACTTAATACTATCTTAATAAATAACAAAGAAAAAATACCCATATGCTGATTTGTATTCAAATGTAGTCAAGTACGGACAAAACAAGATTTTGTCCAAGCAGTAGAATGGTTGTGTTTTTTTTTTTTATTTGTACAAAA
>NW_020455921.1:3489255-3533392 GCF_003342845.1 Nothoprocta perdicaria | reverse complement strand
TCACATTTGCCTAGCTAAAAGATATGTAGAGGGACATAATGGTTCTCCAGATTTAAAATACTGTTTATTATTTCTGTTCAGAGCAAAAATTAATCAAAATAATGTATCAAAGCCACAGCTGACTTGTTAGGCTTCAGGAGTGCTAGCTTGGACAGTATGTCCAAAACTATAATAAGGACCTCATTTTAACTAACATGTTCTTGAATGTCTTCCAGCCTTAAGTAGGATATGAATCATCTGCAGGATGAGCTGCAAGCAGCTAACAGTTTTCCTTCAAATTACCATATTGATTAGCAGGAGTTAAACAGAATGGCATATCAGTCATAATGTTGAAGTACTGGGCAAACCTGCTGCTATGGGGGTTTCTCTGTACTACAAATTGTTGGGTGCCCTCATATCTTTCCACATGAGCTGTTCACAACCCTTCTGTGAACTTATCACTCAATATTTCCAGGATGTGTTGATTCCATTTCATCCATTATAAAGTGGAAGAACTAATAGAAAGCAGCCAAAGTCAACATTCATATTGCCTAAAATTTCAGCTAAGAACTTGTGATGTGTCTTCCTGCATAGATATCTTTGGCAGTTGGGATCCATCCAATAGGAAACACAAAATAAGCAGACTCAGGTGCAAAGCAGACACTCAGATGGACTCGAAAAGAGATCACCCAAACTTTAAGACAGTGCCCTAGCAACTGATCTAAGAGCTCTGTATGACCATGTATTACTCTGGAGTTTGCAGCCTAAGAAGTATTAACCARTTCTAGGATTGAACTGGGAGCGGGCGGGGGCAGAGCCACAAATGGACTTCCAAGCTTCTGACTGAGATGGGAAAAAGAGGAAAATCAGGAGTGGCTCACCAAATCAAACCCAAGGGTCAAAGGAAAAGGAAGAGTAAGAGTAATGGAACTTGCTGGAGGGCCATTAAACACCAGATTTCATAGGCTGTGATTTTTGACAGAGAGTTCTGCCGAATCAGACTGAACCATCTTGGATATTCTTGTGATGGAGAAGTTGGTTCAGACTGTTAGAAAGAAAGCAAAGGAGGGATAGAATATAGATTTAATTCCTGATATACATAGGAGATCAAACTTCACCAGGTAATAACTCTGCTTCTATAGGCAGATTCTTTGATTATTATGGAGTGAATAGAAACCTATTCATTCATATGCCATTAGGGTTTTCATAGTGATATGGAAAATAATGGTGATTATTGTTACTGTTTATATATGTGATTCCCACTTTAGAGGGATTTTTTCCTTTGTAAAACTTAAAACTTTGGTAATTAATAGAGATTCTGCATCGTTACTTTTTGTTTGCCTTTAGTTGTTTAAACACAAACTTTTTGAAAATCGCTTTTTCCATCAGTGGAATGATAAAATGAATGCACTCAGAGCTCTTGCTAAATCCTTTCTGCTGACATGTCAACGATACTTGCATTTTATATATAGGATATACAGATATAACTCCATATTTGTCTAGGAATGAACTCTATTAAATTTTTCATCGTATTGAAACTGTGTTAAGACRAAACAAAGAATGTGGAAAGTCACATGGTAATGGAAAAGCATATGGAAATGCATAGAAGAGTAAGAAGTTCATCCCAACCCTCTCAAAATTTCAATCCCATACTACTTCAGTTACAGTGTAAACTATATTGTTACTTAAAAGACTACAACACAATTCATTTAGGCAATAGTCTTATATGATGCCAACTTAACAGCAGATTGTTAGGAAAAGTAAAAAAAGAAAACACAAAGTTATACCTTCTGTGGGTGACAAAAACATTATTAACATGACCCAGCCCGTTGCAGCCTGGCAAAGGACAGTGTGGCAGCTCTTGTTTGTTCATTTTCCAGGATAGTGAAGACCCATTGACAGGACTCTCCTTCTGTCTCTTGGCAGCCAAAGGACAACCAGAAGCAGTGCGATGAGAAGTGTATTTACCTGATATGTGACCTTGGCCATCACAGCCTATGACTGGACATCTACAGAAACACAGTAATAGAACATTCTCATTTTAACTGGACAGAGCAGGTGAAGACAATCTCAAGAAAATACAAGAAAACAATTCCTATTGTCTATGCCCTTTATACTGCTGTGTTGAAAYGTGGCCTCAAAACCTAAGCATTCAATTCATGTCAAGCCAAGCTTAAGCATTTAGCTTATTTGAATCTTAGGCATTTTAAAGTCCAGTTATACAGCCCAAGGAACTAGAACATTAATTTAGATGGTATTTTACCAGCAATAAAAACTGAAATTCTACCAGAGGTAATAAATCACACTTTTGCAAATATGTGAAAAAGTCAGTATTCTCTTTTCTCTATATATTTTCCTGGTGTAAAGTAGAGAGTGGATTTCTGCAGTTGGAAAATTTGTATGCAAATACTTGCAAAGAAAAATTTGGGATTTCCTGAACTGTTCTGTCAAAGTTATGCTGCCTGCTATGCATCATTAGCAGGTATTAAGAATGATCCCAAGTGTAACCAAATCTTGATACCCATATTCTGGCAGTTGATAATTTACTTATTTGATGGAATGTGCATTCAAGTAAAGAACACGGTTAATCTTTATTGAATTACCAGGTTACACCTCTAGTGAAATTTTAACCATAAACAGAAGAATGGCATGAAACTTACACACAATAAGTTCTCTGGGGTATATTTTAAAAGTGTCACCATGTTTTAACTATTTCTCTAGGTCAACGCTAGCACTCTGTATTCATGAGCTCAGTTATTGTTTGCAGTTTGGGTTTACTATTTGGTTCCATGCTGATGACAACCACAATTGACATGGGAAAATCTCCCTTAAGGCAGGGATTATTTATTTTCATTTATTTTGCCAAAATCTGAACCAGGTGTCACTTGAACAGTGCTGTTTAAAATAACCGGAACAATGAAAGCAAATACAGTCACCCTTCCCAACTTTTCAAGCTCCAAGATAATGGACTCCACAAAGCTTCACTAGGCACAGAAATACTAGATTTGCTTCCAGCTGTAGGACATATTCTCATGTGTCTCATTTGCTATGGTCAAGTTCTCATCGGGTCATGAGCTCTGTCTGTTTTCTTTTTTCCCCTTGACTGCTGATTGACCTGTATTTTTGCTACTCACTTAAGTTCAGGGTCTTCTTTTTCTTCCTTGGTAGGAGTCACTTTGATACCTCCTTTCCTGGCACGAGGACAACCAGACAAGCTGAAAGAAGTACACAGAATAAAAGCAATCTCTTTCCACTGCTGTTTGCTGAAAACTGAGAGTGCTGCAGCTCCAAACAATGGGATGATTCATACCTTCTGTGTGATGCATAATTCCCAGTCACGTGGCCAGAACCGTCACAGCCAGGTGTTGGGCACCTATAGGAAAATACAGGGAACTTACAAAATACAGCTGCAACAGTAACAATAAGCAAACTGTACCTTGTGTATTTTGTCTAGAATGGAAGAAGGAATAATAGAGCCTTTGTTGAATAATTAAAACTAGTTCTTATTTTTTTTTTAAATGAGCAAAATGCTTTTTTATTTTTACTATATATCTGAATTTTAATAAGTAATGTGAAGTATATTGCATATTATACATGTTTAAATAGTTTATAATTTTTTTTTTCACCAGGCCTTTTTTTCTTGTGCTGGATCAACATAAAAAAAAAGAAAAAGCTCAATATTGATCTATTTGTAAATGTACTGTTATGTGTTTGTTTGCTGATGTTTTACAGGTACAGATACAAATAAGCACTCTGCCAGTATTTACAGAAGAGGAAATGGAAGCAGAGAAACATTTTTACTTTTGGCCATCAACACTGTCAATGTGATAGCCAGAATCTGAATTTAGTAGTTTATATTTTCTAGCACAGTAAGTGTACAACAGGGCTGTATCTAACACTAGATTTGATTGGCTTCACAAGTAAATTACCTTTAAAACTTACAGTTAAGGGACTTTTGTTAGTGTGTGTATGTGCAACAGAGACATTTTCAAATATGAATGTTTAATACCAAAACATACATCTAGGGAAACAATTCTGCCCATTAGCGTCCCACTGGTGCTCTGGGTGGGTAAGTGCCTGGCCTGCTGGCCGTGCATGAAGAATGTGCTTGAAAAGTCTACTGCAGTTGGTAGGTCTTTCCATTGACTTCTGTGGTTTCAGAGCAAGGCCTTACTGCTACCACCTTCCACCTGAGAAGTAATGTCAGCTTTCAGAGAGATTTTTTTTTTTCATTTGAGAGAACTGCATTTGTAGGTGGGTGTGTTTTTAAGAGAACAACAGCAACAAAAAAACATACCTCAGAATACAGGGCAACACAAGCAAAATACTTTTAGAAGATTTGTCGGCCATTTCTACGTTTCTGTATTGTAAAGCACTAAGCTCTAAGGATGTTAAGAATCYCTAAAGGACTTTTAAATGCTATCTTTTTTAGAGTATCAGAATTAGATAAAGTTGTGTCAAATAATCTTGTACTAAACCACTATGGAAATTGGCAGCTTTCAAAATCCCTTAAAAGATTCACTTCTTACTGAGAGGAGGAGATGGGTTGTTTATTAAAGTTATTGATAAATTGACATCTAAAAAAAAAAATTACAGAATCACAGAATATTCAAGGTTGGAAGGGACCTCTAGAGATCATCTAGTCCAACCTTCCCACTCAAGCAGGCACACCTAGAGCATGTGGCACAGGGTGGCATCCAGGCGGGTTTTGAAGACCTCCAGAGAAGGAGACTCCACAACCTCCCTGGGCAGCCTGTTCCAGGGCTGTGTCACCCTCACAGTAAAGAAGTTCCTCCTCACCTGGACATGGAACTTCCTGTGTTTCAGCTTATGCCCATTACCCCTTACTTACCCATTACTCCTATCACTGGCCACCAATGAAAATAGCTTGTCCCCTTCTTCCCTGCATTCTCCCTTCCTGAACTTATACATGTTAATCATATTCCCTCCTCAGCCTTCTCTTCTCCAGAGAAAACAGGCCCAGTTCGCTCAGTCTCTCCTCATACGAGAGATGCTCCATTCCCTTAATCATCTTAGTTGCTCYTCTCTGGACCCTCTCTAGAAGCTCCATGATCTAGAAGCTCCACGAAAATCTAAATAAACAACTGCAATATCCATTGTAGCTTAACTCTTCATAGAATATTTGAAACTAATTTCTGAGAATTAATTTGTCAAAAAKGTGATTTCTTTGGGCATGACCAAATGTATTAATTGATTAAATTAGAATTCACAAATAATTTAAACTGTAGAAACTGTAGAAAAGGGAATTCTTTTAAAGACCACGTCAAAACATGTTAAAACGACATTTTCTGAACAAAATATTTTGGCAGAATGACATGTTTCACACTGACAGCTAGGGTAGAGGTGTGGGTTGYAGTGTCCCAGATATGCTTGACTGTGTGGAGCTAAATGTTGACCTGTCTGAGCATAGGATAATGAGTGGGCACAATATGATGAGAAGCAAGCAGCAAGGGCAGATATCTGGAGAGTGTGATGGCTCACAAGTAAATTCAAAATACATGTCAAATACTATGGATATTAATTTTGGCTACTAATTTTATCAGATGGTCACAGATGGAAGATCTGACCAGATAGACTATACAGAGATTTATTTTGGTAAGAGCTTTTTATGGGAGACATTTTTCAGATCATGAGTCTATTATGGACTTAAAAATGACACTGAAATAATTTTGCATCTTCTTGTCTATTTGTGAAACTTCTGTCAGAAGACAGTTTTCATTTTAGAGATTTGAATTCAAGATATTATTCAGGTCATTAAAGATTTGGGACTGAGATGTTATTAGTATTAACTGAACTATAGGATGACATTGCAGGTGTACTACTGACAATTTAGACATAACCTGCACTAGTAAGACACAAGGCTACTGAACTGAATTTTCCAAATATGGGTCATATCTGAATTTCCACAAGATAGGATATACCAACACTATATTGCCCCATGGTTTGTGGAACTTCATCACGTTCTGACTGGCTGATGAGTTTTGACTGGTGCTCCAGTTTGGAGAGACATCCTCTCTTGAGGATTTCTATTTAGAGTCAAGCAAATCAGATTCACACTGGAGGTGTGTCAAGCTGAAAGATATTAACTCTTGAAAGGGTCCCTGGTACAGATTCTTCTAAAGTTCATGGAGTTTATTGTCCATGATAGCTTCACAGTGATTTCAAACAGACATTGTTACCASCCATTGAATACTTGTCAATCTGTGCCCTTCTCCAACAGGACTATTTTCATTTTATTTAAATGAAGTATGACTTCCCTGGAAATTGATGAATAGAGCTGCAGATCTACGAGCATTTCTGGTACCTTGCTCACTGTAAAGTTTCCAGGAGTTATTCACAGAGAAGACTGGATATGAGCTTAGTTTTTGTAAGCACACTATGATTAGTTAAGAAAAACTCCTGAGTGAAATATGTCATGCTAACTATGGAATAGGGATAAATACCAATTTGTTATATGAAATCTGCTAGAATATTTCTTAATAAGTTGTTATTTAATCAATATAACATTTTATTTAGGGATAGAATTGATTATCTATTTTTTAAAATTGCTGAATTCTAAGCAATTTCTATCTTTCTAAAGTATTATTTTAAATTCCTTTAAGGAGTGATAAGCAACTCTGCTRATATCAGAGGAAGTGAAATTGAATGATCAACCATAATTATCCCTTAGAGCTTTAAAATCTATAAATCATTATCAACTTTAGTATTTCTTAATTTGATCACCTTAAATTGCTTTGTGCAGTAATAATATTCATMTTTAATATTTCCCAAATCTGACTCAAAGGCACTCTTTTTGAACAAATCTTCTTTATTTCAAAACTGTAGATCACATGGAAATCTTGTGACTTTGCTGGCTTAGAGATTCACAAATATAGCCAAAATCCTATCTCAGTTCTGGCAATTTAAATCTGAATAACATTTGGAAAAAAATCCAGCTTTTTCATATTTATGCCTAACTATATGAGGGTTCTTTGATGACCTGCTTCTATGAGCATTTAAGCCCTTTCCTTACATGTCTATGAAATAAAATTAACTACTGACATAACTATATTATACCACTATAGATATGATTGCAGTTTGTGGCATAAGATTATATTTAGACATTCCTTGTCAAAAAAAAAAAAAAAAAAACAAAAAACAAAAAACCCACAAGTTTTTAAAGAATTTTACTTAAAATTTCACCTGAGTAATGTTTGAAGGAAACTAAAATAAGGTAGTGCATTTGTGGAAAAAAGTATTTATTTAGTCCTTTTTCCTTTTGCAAATTGTCTGTGAACAGATTTTGATTTTGCTCTTTTTCTAGTTAATTGAAATTAAATGCTAAGTACATTATGCAACATATTTCTGTATGTGAAATGTTCATGAACTTTGACTTTGTCTTTCACAACTCACTTATTATACATGGCGTACACTGTGCAGTTTGTCATTCAAGTCATATGCTGTTGCTCCTCTTTCCTTATGGCATGACCAAAACTCTAGAAGCTTTAGTGGAAAAATAACCATATTGGTATGCAAATTTCCTTATTCACACATGAATATGGGGGGAAGGGGCTGCATGAGGAGCAACTATTCAAAATATTTGTGTGAGCTTCTATTTATGGCAGAAAGCCAACAAAAGCAGGGACAAATATATATGACTCAGCAAATGATTTCAAATTTGTCAGCATTTTCACAAGTCAGTTGCCTCCTTCTTGTGCTGCTCTTTTTAAAACAAACTAAAACCAAATTTTGTATCTTTGAGATTTAATGATCCAAGAGCAGAAGCATTATGCCACTGTGTACTGGCTTTGGTATTTGCTTTACCTACTGGCATTGGGATATGATTTGATCAGTTGCCTATATTGATGACCTYTCTTTGCTATTTTGCTGCATCTCCAGCAGCTTCACCTCTGTAGCTCCAGTTCATCATATTTACAACACAAGTTGCCAAAATACAGAGTGCAATGCACTACCATATGATCTGGAGAAGCTCATTTGTGACTAAACCCTGAGTCAGGCCTGAATGTAGTTACTACTACTAAAAAAATACCATCATGATAGTGTAAAAGTGTCATGAGCAGACTTCATTTTCTTCTGTCTGAACTAGGAATGAAGCTCCAGAAGGTCAGAAAATACAGTCATAGGATTCTCCTCTTTTTGCATACATTCATGAAATTTCCAAGGCATTTATTATGGGATCCAATTTACAAGTTGCATAGGGAAAGCTATGAAAGAACTCTAATTATCCTTTCCTCTTCCCCACATCCTTATTAACATAGCCAATTCAATAACTAGATGACTGGTTGCCAGTGCCTCTCTTGACTACAGATTTTTGAAATATTCATATGTCCCTATACATCTGTCCTTATAGCAGAGCCTGCAGAGTCCTTTTGTAAGTGACATTTCATGGTGAGAATTTTGCCAGCACCAAATCATATGACTTGATGTCTGCTTCAGTGACTTTAAATTCATAATATATGGAATGATGAAAACTGTTTTGCAGGAGTTCTGTTTGATTTTTAGATTTATTCCTACATTTTATATATAGAGAGAGGGAGAGAGAGAGAATTTATTTATGCTGATGAGATGGAGTTATTTGCCAGATCATCCTTACATGTAAGATACTTCCTGTTTCTGTCTGAGTCAGAAACACCATGTCAACAGTCTCTTTCTTAGTACATATTCTTCCTTCAGGTACTAATTAGTACATGGAAATTAAGAGGTACAAAAAAAAGAAGACAGACAAATGGAGAAGAGTGAAATCTGTCTTACTGGAAATTCAGTTTATTTTGAAATTTTCAACAAAGGGTTGACCTAGCTCAAAGGAAATCAGATAATTTTTCATTAAAGTAGGCAGATGCTGATGCCTACTTTTCATTAAAGTAGGCCTCATGTCAATGAGAAAGAAAGAACAATCAGATTTTTTTATCACATTTTTGCTGTTATCAATACTTACTTAAGCTCCTGGGAGTTGGCAGCCATAAGAGATTTTAATGTCTTGTCAGCTAATGGGCATCCAGAGACACTAAGAAAAGAGATGTGAAATGTGTCAATAAAGCAGTTTTTTTTTYCTTAAAAAAACAACCTCTGGGAATACACGTTTCACACTGGGAAAAAATATTTGATGTTGGCAAAGCAGGATCAACAATTATCAGTCCATAATTCTTAAGTTATTGGAAGGTGATTTGGACAGAACTAGAGGTTCCTAAGTCCCCATGAAGATTKGCAGTGATACAGATAGCCTTTACATTATATTACCAGTGTAAAGGGCAGGTAGAACATCTGCTCTACATGGTTGGAAAAAGCAAATCTGCTTTCAGATTTTTATTTTATTATTTARTTATTATTTTAGCCCCTCAGGCTGACCAATAACCTGAGCAAAATATTTGGTACCTACAGTGTGTGTTTTTAGCTCTGTGAGTTTCAAAGCCACCTGTGGAGATGCTTGCAGAAATCTCAATTAAAATCCCACGCASTAGTAGTTGTATGGAGAGTTCTTTTACACTTAGGGAAATGAAAATTTTATAGAATGACTTATCTGTAGGTCACAGCGAAGACATGCAGCTTAAGTAATATSTAAATGCTGCTCAATTCCATCAATGTATTTATTCAAAACATGCACAAAACATAAGAGAATCTAAAAAGAGACACAATTCTGCATGGATTATTTTCTACAAAATTATCTTTGCATCCCTAGCTGGTAAAAGGATTYGTTAAAGGGTGACAATAGCTAAAAGCAGCTCTACTTTCTGCTTTGTGTTTCCTGTTGTTTCTTACCTGCGGTGTGAGGCATAGTTTCCCGTTACATGACCGCTACCATCACATCCTGGAGTTGGACAGCTGTGTAAAGAAGATACAACAAGAAGCAAGAGTGTATATATAATATATAACAAACTCACCCTACTCTGCAATGAACTACATAATAATTCTTTGGACAATCACATTCATTAATAACCATTCCAAAACTATTATCCCATTACCGAAAACTAGCAAAACTTACATGACATTTCTGGTTTTTGGTTACTAATTGAGACATTTACAGGACTGAAAAAAGTATTCATATTTGCATGCAAAGAAATTAGACTTTTTTTATTTATATGTAATGCAAAACAACCATGATTTTCTGCACAGATTTTCAGTTACAGTTTTGGTACCGAAAAAGGCAGTTTCACTAATGGTAACAAATTTTGATAGCAATTCATAAATGATAAGTTTGAAATTTCTAATCTGTTCTCCTGTATATCACCAGCTAGTGAACCATAATATCTGACATCATTCCCTTAGCTTCTGAGTAATATTAAAAAACATTTTAAGAAACACATACAATCTTTATTTGCTGACATCAAGTGAAATTTGTTATTATGGTTGCTTGCAGAACAGAAAGCACACACCAAGTGCAGACAGACAAGGTTCAGAAAGGTCACAAAATTTCTCAGCTGAATTGATAAAATGATAAGAAGGTGGCATAAATCTAGGAAGAAAGATTTCTATATGCCAAAAGACAGAAGTATATTCCACAATGCACATGCTAGGAGGTRGTATTCATACAATAGTTCACCACAGTTGAGTAACTACTTCAGAAATTTTTCTTAGTAAATGATAATGTCATTTTAAAAACCTCCTCATGATGGAGCCACATGTACTCAATTGCTCAGTATGAGTTCTGAGCTCAGTGGGTTTACAGTAAATGCAGTCTTTTTTTTTATATTGCCTATAGATTCTTCTTATATGTTAATTCTTGATTAATTTTCTGGACAGCCACATATATTAGATGTCTGTTTSTGCTCATTGTGCAACACAGACTAAAAAACACTATAAGCAAAGCATTGCTCCTTTAAATACTCTGGGGATTTATTACTAAGAGAAACAGCGAAGTATTTAATGGCCATCTCAGAACTGGTCAATATCACAAAGGAACACATTATAGAAGAAAAAGCCATTATAATTTTCAGCAGATAAACTCACAGCAATTTTTATATGCATTTGTCTTAAAAGAGGCTAAACAAACATGATCTGTGGCACTTTAGGTCATGAACTACAACTGCAGACACAAAATGATGAGCAGACAACACGCAGGCTTCATGGCATGGGGTGAAAGAATCGCTCTTTAGAGAAGCTTGCCCCAGGGAAATGGGGCCTCTTCTAGAGAGAGAGGCGTATCCAACTGATTCAGTGCTACTAAGTCCGGAGAGCAGGACAGGGTGAGAGGATGAGACTCATTTATTTGTGACTGAACCTGCTTCAGTGACACGCTTTAGACTGTCACCACTAAGCAATACTGAGCGCACTTGGCTAAGGGTGCAAGAGACACCTACTCTGTTTTGGGCTGAAAACTGAAGTACCAAGACCCCGATGACTATTACAGTAAGACCATTCCATTGATAGCAAGATGCTGTAAAATAGGTTCAATAGGCTATTTTGAGGAGCCCTGCTGAGATTTTGAAAAGTGTCTAGTGATTTCACTGGTCTGAACAATTTCACTGAAATGATTCTAAACCAAAACAGGCTGCTGCATGCAGAAAGATGTAATGGGATCAAACTGGCTTATGTGCAGTTTTTGACAGGACAGTCTTGGCATTTAAGATAGATCAAGAAAGATTGTACTTGGGAGAAGAAAATATTAGTCTATTTTCCCAAAGGGTGAAAGTGTGCATCCACTGGATTTTCAKTTGGATAGAATGACAAACTCTGCTTTTAAACACAGATATCTTCTGGGGCATGTCACTACCGCCTTGTGTTTTAACTTCTTATGAACTTTGCATCTTTTGTATAGAAGTCTCCAAGACTTCTCAGACACAAACTCTTGGTCTATAACAAAGACTGCCCAAAAGGAAGTTGTTTACTGAACTACCTAAGGATCAGTAGAGCTGCTGCACACTACAGAATACTGTGTGTTTTGCAGTAGGAACTTTGATACCTATTCATATCAGGAATAAAGTCAAGTCATGAATGAGGCCAGACCCTCAAAGCTGGCCTCTCTTAGCTGCAAACCTCATTTATACCAAGTTGCATGGTGCCAGTGAATAGTCCCATAAGGCTCCATACTGGGCTCCTACAGATGTGCTTCAATCACAAAAAATGTGTAGTAAGGCTTTAGAAAGGAAAGAGAAAAACACAACATTTTCTTATGACTCACGTGATAAGTTCCTTTTTGAGATCTCTTGAATGGAGCTTGGGTTTAGGACTTGGTATGGAGACATCTCCTGGATACTTTCTTTCTTCCACRTTTTCTGTAGAGTTCACTGGATCTTTCTGAAATATTAAATGAGAACATCAAGAAAGGTTTCTCTCTTTAAGACTTTTTTATATTCAGTAATAATTTTTACTGTGGCAAGAAGATAATCACTTTGGAAACTTTAGAAAATAAACATCATAGGAAATGATGAGGAAAAWAGTGAAGAAAGTTTAATACATTGCATTTAGAGACATTAATTAATTTATACCAGTGTTACWACTCTATATTCATCTAATTATTTCTGAGATGCTGTGATATTCCATATATAAAGAAAATCTGTTTTAATTTGTAAAATGGTGATAAAGATCCAAGAAAAATAAACACAGAGAACAAAATATACAGAGGCACATAAGGSCTACAAATATTGTTGCTTTTTCTATGTAAATACATCACTTAGCTTAGTACACAATTGAGGATACCCTCATGCTATATCTTTTTGTAATATAGATTACAAAACTACTGTACATAAAGCTATGTAAAAATGTAATATCTTCTAGGTCGTTCCATCAAAATGTTACCTTATCCACAGAGCAGATTCTTGTTAAAATGCAACTTATCAGCATAAAAATGTTTGGAAATTTTCTTTAATAGAAGGCTGTTAGGATAGTTTTCAATTTCTACTATATGTAGATGAAAATCATCACTGATCCAGTGATGTTTGATGAATGCTAGGGAACCATGAGTATTCATTCTGTTAGGAAGTCATTTTGAAAATCTGGAAACCTGTAAGGATATCATATTTTCATTTACTGAAAAAAATCGTATTYGATCACTTCAAAATAGCTTGGCTGATACTGTTTGATGATTAATGCCTTCAGTTATTATCATTTGTGTGAAGGATAAGTGTTTCACTTCCAGGGGACTGCTCTGTGGATGATGTAACATTTAAGAAATCTCCAAAGTCCATGGCATTAATTATCAAATTTGTATAAACCCCTGCTGGGATTTCATGTGGGCTTTTTAACTCTGCTCAGTTACGCAGGTAGATACCTCCCAGGGCTACAGTGTGGGAGAAGAAACTGCTACCAGCGGTTGATGGGGAAGCTCCCAGCTCCTGCTAARCTCTCAGGGCTGGTGCCATGGATGCTCTGGGCTTGCACAACTGAGGAGTGTGCCAGGACAGAGGGGCAGGGATGTCTGCAGAGCTGTTAAGCACAGAGCAGAGGGCTGAGGAGAATCTGGACTGAAAATGGAGATTCTGCCTAATGGGACTTGTAAGCTCTGCGGGGGTGTTTCTTCTGATAAAGCTTCCATATGGTCCTCAATCCTGGCATCATCTTTGCCTGTTTGGAGGCTGGCTTCTCAATATGACTTCCTTCTGCTTTCTGATACAGGCTACCTACTGCTTACTGTAACTCACACTATACATACATATAGAAATCATGCCATATTATTGATATATCAATTACTACTGATTTTTGCAACCACATTTGTGGGGTTACTTTGTTTGGGAATAATCTCATATGCTACAAATATAGAATATAAAATATGTGTCTTCAGCTTTTCTAAACACTTCTTCATGGTAATTAGCAAGTAACACTTTAAAATATCATAAAAATAAACTCATATATTTCAAGCTCTTAGAAGTTGTTAGAAGGAAAAACTTCTGATTGAAAGTAACAGATAAAATTAAAACCAATAATAAATAATATTGTTAAAATGTTAATATAAAAAGTTATGAAAATCCTCCAAAGACAGAAATCAAAACCCTAAAGTCTGAAAATGATTTTTTTTTCAAGTTTCAAGAAACCAGAAAGACTATTTTTCAACATCAAGTTAAATCTTGGTTTCCAGTGAAATACTGGAGTGGTTTTGCCATCGCAATCAAAAGAATGAGATTTCTAGTCACTGGCTTTGTTTTTCCACCTTTTCTGACCTGACTTTCTTATAGACCTGTAAAGACAAGTTCTTATAGTACACCACTGGTGCAACTTCCTATAAAATCATGAAAGAAATAACAGAATAGTGCCCMTCTCTTCCCAGCTACAATGAATCCGATGCCAAAACAACAGCAAGCCGAATGTAAGGTGGTCTTTTAAAGTAATGAAAATTGAAGAAGGCCAACTTGCCTGTCCTTACTTTTTCTCTCTATCAAGAAAGCCAGGTAGGCTATGTCTATAACTGAACTGAGGATGGGTTCTGCATTTCTAAGACTTAATGCATGCCTTGGCTGCATCCTATCTAAATATCCATACCAGGCAAGCATCAGCCTCATGTCCATTCATTTCCACTCATGTCCAGTCTGATGCAGAGGGCGGTTAAAAACCTACTCTTGCACACCACCATGTTTCTGTGCAATAGATCTTGGGATATACCTAYAGCAGGTAAGTGTAGCTACAGTTCAAGTTGGAGGATTTAATAATTTCCTCAGCTATAGTTTGTGTTCTTTATTCCATTTGGGAATGGAAGATATCAGCTCAAATGGAAGGATCAAGATATCTCTTGATCTTTCGCTGGTGATGGAGTAGGAACTTGTGTATGACATTCATTATGTCACTGTTTGATATTGTACTGCAGAGAAGATTGACTGTGAGTTTTATATATATAAATACTTGAAATACTTCACTATATTATAATTCAAATATATTACTCCATTTAATGAGCCTCCACTGAAATAGGTTAACAAAACTAAGAAGGCAAGACTAAGGTTGGCATATGTATATCTATAGCTACCAGAAGAACTGACACTTTTAAACCAAGTTGCACATGCACATGCACACATACAAGCAATTTCATAGCAATTGATTTTTTTTTTTTTTTCAGAAGGAAAAACTTTCTAAAGGAAAGAACACAGTATCAGAAATATCAGAGTACTAGGATTTGCAGTGGGGGTAAACAGTCTATTTTTTAGTTAGTATTCCTTAGCATATTTCTAAGGAATGAAGGAGGCATATAGACATTTAAGCAGGTAATTACACCAACATTGGCTTAGTAGCTTGTGAAACACTGTCATTATTAAAGCAACATAAAACCTTCAGATATGTAGAAGTTGCACAAGAAAGTGCAAAGAGAATGCAGGCAGAAGAATGCCTAAAATGCTTGCCTTTCTAGGGTCTTGCTTCAGTATAAGTGCCCCAAAATGCTGGAACAARCAGGTCAGAAATAAAAAGGTATTTGTTGGTCCACCACACTTGGTGGACAAGACATGAAGCATCATGTCTTGGGCTCTGTGATTCTCTAGAGATTTGGAGGAAAGGCAAATCCCTTGGGAAGAACCTTTATTCCTTTCCACTTCTTAAGTGACAATCATCTCAGTTAATCAAAGTCAAACCTATGTATGTTTTTTTCCTTTTCAATTCAAACAGATTTAGAATTAAATTATATGAATATTCTGAGGAATTCTAGACTAAGAAGAAAGTCAAAAGCAGTTCAATTACTCTGAACACTACTAATATTTAAAAAGAGCGTGTGTGTATTCACACATGCACACTACATAAAGCAAGCAAGCAGTGAACCTCCATTAATGTACAGATGGAAGTTTATATTGATTTCAGCAAAGACCAGAACATAATGGTAACATGAATAACAGATAATAGCATCTGGCACTTTTAACATTTTTAAGCCCTGAAATCTTTGGAGAGCTGACAGTTGAACTAACTGACAGCTCTAGTTATTTCTCAGTGCTTTCTTTTTGGAGAGATTTTGAGCTCTTTCCAAATTCAGATTTTTTTTTTTAAGGGGGCATCTGGACAGGCTATTTCGCTGAGAGAGAGAGAGACAATATTTTCTGGAAATTACCACCAAAATTAAGCAACTGTTGTGCATATGAACCAGATAACAATGAATTAAAAATAGATATAATCACTCATTTTCTTTGCATGAGAGTAACTGCCAGTCTTCGATTTACAAAACAGAGCCTCTGGCCCAGAGAGCATYGGACATGGCAATGCTCTATGGGATCAGAAAACCTCAGAATAGAGGTCTGGGGCCAGATCCCTGATTAAGGACAAACTGCATGCTATGAAAGCATGAATGCGAGGGACAAGGATGCCTGAACGTGACTCCTYATGTAGTTTTTTCCTGACATCTCCATCTCCCTAGGCCTGTGCCGAACTAAGTGTCCAGCCACCCTTCGTGGTCCTGGAGAAGTGCAGGGTGATGCTGAGGTGCCCCTGTTCTAGCTCTTTCGCTGAGCCGCGCTGGCAGTGGGGAGGAGGACCGGCTTTACGGGCYCCCCGCCAAGTCTGCGACACCAATTGATCCCCTGCAGCAAGGCAGTTTTCTCCAAGCTGGATATACTCACTCACTATGCAGCACAGCCTATAAACTATATTCCAAAGCCTTGCGATAAGGATGATCCTCCCAGAGTCTCACCGCTGAGCTGGAGAGCTCCACCTAAGTGACAACAAATGGCTCTTCAGGATACCCCAAACTCCAAGAAATGATSCACCAACTGTATCAGAAGTCTTAAAATGTCATCTTTTGCCCCAGTTTTGATATATATTTTTATTCACTCGATTGAAATATCTTTTCTTTCCAGATATTTTTGGAAGTGGAGGCCTGAATCCCTTACCTCAACTCTARAATTATCCTTCTATCACTATAAAGTTTTGATATCTGAAGGATATTTAATTTGGCATACAAAAAAATAAGTGGGAAGACAGGTTTATGAAGCTGAATAAAAACTCCARATTGGGATATCTATGAGACTCTGTGTTAATTGCCAAAATTTAACTTAGCTAGCCTTAAAAAGTGCTGATGGACTGTCCCTGGTTTAACAAAAATGTAAGTAATCTGCATTCTAACAGATTCAAAAGGAAAACATAAAACAATTGCCTATAAAATAAAAGGAAAGGAAAGAAACRTAAGAGAAGAGACTCTGCTGCCATGTTGCTAGCATAGCATAAGTGGATATAAAAGGGCAAAATAGAAAAAAAGAATTTAGTTTTTCATCTTCTGCCTGCCATTAGGTTTTTAAGTTTAATCAAAAAAAAATTCAAGACACCAGTATAAATTCATAAACTTTTTCCATTCTGTTTCTYCATGGGATAGACAGCATTCAATTAGTGGAAATTACATATATCAACTATTCTGCTACTTGTTGCAACTGAAAACTTCAAGAATTACCAGCTATTTATTTACAAATGTATAGTCTCATAGTGAATTCTGAACCATGAGATCCACTTTTGAGACCTAGGACTCACTGGCACAAATTTCTTGAAATATACTGCATAAAATTTTCCACTGATAGAATTTTATAGGCAAGGTTCTAAACAAGCATTTAAATATTTAAATAATGAGTTATTTAGAATTATAAGAATTTATAGTAAAAGAATTACTTTATGCATGAAAAAATACATTAATATTTATTTCTTTGAGTGATCTTCACATAATTTGTTTGCATGTGATATAGGAATGACCCATCAGGAATAAAATTTAAAATATGATTTCTAATTTGGGATTTCCTTGATTCCCCTTYTGTAGATACCTGAGGACACTCACAATCCCTACCAAAATTAATAACTGTTTGTTTTCTCTCTCTGAAAGTAGGCAGTAAGAGCAGGTTTTTCCAAAGAAAATCTGAGAGGCCATTAAAGCCAGCTCAATGTTSACAAAACTGTGCCTTGTGGAAGGCATTTCCCTTAAACTGGCACTAGATTGGTCATCCGGAAGACTATCATTTTGCCATTCCTCCAAAGGTAAAATTCACAAACTGAGAAGCTGAAAAGATACCTCCTTTTCTTCTTCCCTCCTGCCATGGGCTTTGCTGTAGTTGATAGGTGTATCCCAACCTTCCTGTTCACAAAGTGCTTGGTAGAAAGCAGCGTTTACCAAGATGCTACTTGTTTTGAAAGGAGAAGAGGAAGGAGTAGGAAGTGCTGTACTGGAAGAAGTGAGAGGCATAACTTTGTCTTGGCTTCGGTTCTTTTTCATGCTCAAATCCAGAGTACCATTTTCATCCACTTCTATCTCAGCTCCCTGAGACATGCAACAGGAAAAGGAGACATGTTTAGACATGAACATGGTGAGTCTACAACATAACCATGTGGTGCTTTTAAAGGATAAATGTAAATGTAAGCTTTTATTTAAATTTATCTGAATCTAAACCCAGCTTTTCGATTTATATCAGTTAATGTCCAACTCTTAGGCAGACTTAGKAGTACCCTCGGTAATGGTTTCCCTGCTTCTCAGCTTAAATATAGTAAGTAGAATTTAAATAAGATGCCTCTAAATCATAACCTATACACCCTAAATCTAGTTTTATTTAAAAAAAGTTTAGCTTTAAATCTTGATCTTTTTATTCTTAGAGAGAACTATGACCCCAATTCACAGTTAAAAGCATTAATGCATTGTTTAGGTCATCACCAGTATTACTGCTCTCCCTCCCACCCCCACCCCAGAAATATTACAACAT
Source organism: Nothoprocta perdicaria (assembly GCF_003342845.1). Classification (NCBI taxonomy): domain Eukaryota; kingdom Metazoa; phylum Chordata; class Aves; order Tinamiformes; family Tinamidae; genus Nothoprocta; species Nothoprocta perdicaria. The sequence goes on along the minus strand of NW_020455921.1, from coordinate 3,514,823 downwards.
CTGCATTGTGAGGGAAAGGGGGTAGGGAGAAATATGCTAAAAGATATAAAAGGAGATTTTTTTTTTTTTTTTCATTAGGGTTTCATACATACTGAAAATAACATATTGCTTTCATCAGAGTTTGACTTGGAAATCACTTTTGTACAGATTTGTCACTAAACAGGGCCAGATTAAGCCGTGCTGAGGCACAGGTCTGCACTGAGATCAATAGAGGCATAGGAAGATCCTAAGGTTTTGCTGGAAATTCCTGATGCCTCCAGCATGAGTTACCCAAGACTCTAGTTTTCCAGACAGCAAACTCTGACTGCAGGAGTATGTGATGGGATCAGAGAAAAGAATGACAGTAYACAGAATGAAAAAAGCTGATGAACGTGGAACCTGTTACAGAAGCACTAAAAAATTAATCTCGTGCATACAGAGTTTTAGAAAGATTCATCCTGAGCTTTTTCTGAATTGAAGGATCAGTCTCTTTCCCTTTACTTTCAAACACTGGCCCAAGCAGGCATGTCTACAGTATCCTTAAGAAGTTGCAGATACTGTGCCTATCACTTACTATTGAGATATTTTTCCCTTAATTCTCTTGCCATGGTCACTAAACTGGGAATGCAGCCAGCAGTGACATGGAGCTTATTTACCACAGTGAACTTCTCTGTGGCTATTGAAGGTCCTGTGTAGTTCCAGTCTAATTATTCAGATTGACTATAATTTAGTTTTTTTTTTTTTTTTTTAATGTAATTGCTTGTTTTTGATATTCTAAATGTAGAAATACTGTCTGGATTTAATGTGTAGATCTTAAGTAGAGAGCAATAGGCTATACTGACAAATTGTTTAGATAGTGATGAGTATAAGATTGGCCCTTGCTATGGAAAACAGTTATTAAAGAAATGGAAGAGATAAATAGCTGAAAGTAATGAGGTGACTTCTCGGAATATTTGGTAGTCTAGGTGTATACATCACCTCACTTAAGCTAGAAAACAGATACTATGGATAAAAACAGACCATAGGAAAACTGATTAATCAAATAATATACATGTAGAATGCTATAATTAATGCTTCTCTGTGTGCTCCTGTTATTGAATTCATCACTATTTTTAACTGAATCACCACAAAGCTTAGAGATCAACAGAGAATTTGGGGATAGATGTGTTAGGTTCTGTGTAATTGTAAGAGATGTTCATAAAAGCCTAGATTTGGCCTTTCTGTATTGAGTAATATAAAAATAAACCTGCTGCATAAAGAAATCACTTGGACCCTCTGTAGTAATTGGGAAAGACAGAGAGACGACCAGAGGGCAAGTTTTCCATTCTCTTTAGATGTCTTCAAAAGTGATGAGAAATTCACAGAAAGAGTTCATTTCTCTTTCTTCGCAGCAGCTATTGTGGGAGATTAAATCATTAGCCTAATGGCTAAATGCTTAAAGTTAGGACAGTGAAACCTGTCCTTACTTGGGGATCTTAAAGACAACTACAGTGAAGCAGGGTATTTTTCCTCTGTGCAGGCAAGGTGAGATGGCCGTCTTAGCTGGACTGGAGGCACAAGCTTCCTTCATGTAGCCTTCTCTTCTGTAACAGTTRGTGATACATTTAAGGGTAAAATGCAGTAGATGAAATATCTTAAATCAGAAGGTAAATGTTAGTAGAAAATGAAAATTGAAGCCCAGCAATCTTTCCTCAATCAAGGATGCTAACTCCATTTTGTAGTTGTAGGCCCAAGACAGATGCCCATCTAGACCAAAACACTACCAAGCCATCTGCTTGTTCCCAATTCAGAAACTCAGACACCTCTTGTTTTGGCTTCTCCTGCCTGASAAAGTTCACATTTTCAATCACACAGCTTAAAGAGAGAGATGCTTTATTATATTATGGGAAGTAAATACACTTCTAATATGTTCATACTAAGACGCTTTGGTTATATCTTTCTGCCCCTTTTTAGTAAATAGTTTAATCTCCTGTGATAGTTTTAAGCCCTGAATTTGACAGTGCAGCTTATCCTGGATAATAACATAGTAACCACAACATCTTATGCCATCTGTATAATATCAAATACATTTTTATACCAGCATTAATAAACCTTAGTTACAAAAATCCAAGATATTAACTATATCAGTGCCAACTGCACACTCCAGGATCTGACAATACAGCTCTGCCATGATCGCTCCAGTGTTTTTTGGCTTCATAGTTGCTATGTAACTATAGCAATGAAACAGAGCTACAGTAATCAAGTTTAATGACCAATGTAAAGTAAAATGCTAAATATTGTAGTTGCTGACATTTTTCATAATAAAAAAACTTGGGCTAAGTCTGCACAACCAACATTCACATAAAATTCCAGACCTCTGTGACAGATGGCTTAGGAAAGGAAGCCATGTGACTGGGCTGCAGTAGTTTTATAGTGCAAAAACCATAAATAGTGCAGATTCTCTGTCACTGACAAAATATCAACTACTCAGAAGGCAACAGCAACAACAACAAAGACCAAAGCAATCATGGTTCCCTCCCAAATGAATCTGCATCTAGAAAAAATATCAGGAAATATATATTGTCTCTGAGAAACAGATATGATTAGCAGMAACAAGGATCTCCAAATGATGAGCAGAACATTTCCTAATGAGAGTACTTAGTGATTATCATTTTCCTTAAAATTCTAGTAAAAGTTGGTTTGTCCAACATGTGCTAAGGAAAGGCTGGGTTGTTTGTGAAGTAGCATACAGATGGGGTTTAAGTGAGCTCACAGATGCACACAACAATTAAATATAGTCATGGAAAAATATCCTCTTTTTGCCCATCATAGGATGGATCACACGTTTACAGCATGGCTTTTTATTCAGAACAGTATAAAATAGCCATCACTATACTGCATTCATAGCAAAATCCAAATGGCAGCTCAAAAAAGAGGATGGTCAGAAATACTATTCCAGTTTTCATTCCTACTCTCATCTCACCCTCCTCTCAATATGTCTCTTTTGCTTGTTTTGCCATGTTTATTTTTACATTAATTTAAAAATTTTGCCTAAAAAGGCAAAAAATGGCAAAAAAAATGCTAAAATAATGCTATGAGACAGGGAAAGAAAGTGGCACTTACTATGCTTAGTGCAGACTTGCTAGGGCTGTGTTCTCTGTAAAGACTAGATCTTACTGCAGTCCTTTCTGGTGCTTGTGAGAACAGGCCTATATTTATCCATTTATCATGATGTACATAAAATACAACTATCAAAATCAATCTAATTTGTTCTGATTCTTCCTTGGGAATGTAAGTAGAATAAAGGTGTAAATTTATGTTATTATTTCCTAACTTCTATTTGTTTACAGCTGTGTAAATCTTCAAAGCCTGACTTTGATCTCATTTACATTTACCCTGGTGTAAACCAGGAGAAAAGGCACTGAAGCAATGAAGCAAAATCAATGAGGGTGAGAGGAGAAACACAGTGATTGAATTCAGGTTACTCCTTATCTGCTCCCACATCGGTGACAGTGTAATCACTCCCTTAGCTTTTACAAGCAAAAAGGGGAAAAAAAGAGTTCAGTATGAAAAATGAGCGAAAAATGACTGAAGGTAGTTTTCTTTATTCCAGGATCTATTCAGTGAAAAGATAAGGTACAAGCAATATTCTACAATGAATACCCCTCCAAAATGAAGGCTAATAAAAATCTGCACACAAATAATCATCTCTGTGYGCATCTCTCTCTACTTCAAGTACCTTGAACTGAAAAGTCAAGCTTTTTCAGTCTCCTTCATTCTCTAGTACTGCAGAAATTTTTCCCGAACTGTGGTGCACTCCTTACACCTGAACTGCATCAGCTATGACAATAAAGGGTGTTGTTTTTATGATAAATGAGTCCTGCATTTTTTCATATGCTTTTGGTTCATCTGATAGGTCACAACATTTAATACTCTGCAATGTGTCTCAAGTAATGATTACAAGTTAAGCTTTATCTCATAGCTGGATCAGAAAGTGAAKTATTGTGTCTGTATGAATTTTATTTCAAACCTGTGGCTTTAACTCCCTGTCGTATCATAACATGTAAGAGGTTTTGTGTATTCCTTGGTTGGCATCTGCCATAGCACTTAGTAGTAAGTCCAGAAGTCTGGTTCTAAAAGTGCAATAGAGTCCTTCAGTGCTGGTGTTGRGAATAACTCAGAAACTAATACGTTGTCATGTGCACAAAAAACTACTCTCAGTGAAAATCCATTCAGAAAAGTACAAATTTTTCTACTAACAATCTTAAAAAATACACATGTAGTAAAACATTCTTTAGACTTCAATTTAAGCTATTGAGTTTTGCTGTGATAAAAATATTWTTGATCAAATTAACAATATTTATAATTATCCTGCAATGTCTGYGTCAAAATGAAGTTACAACTTCTGCCCAGAACAATTCATAAATTATAAAAAAACTGCCACTAGTATACTTGAGGAGTAATAAGCACAGTAATACTACAGGATGGTATCTCGTGATAACCCTAGCTGGTTTTTCGTCCTATATTTAGGCTTTACAGAATCTAAATGCATGCCTAAAAAATGTGCTGAGCATTAACTACACTGTTGAAATAACTGATGTAATTATAACCATCATCAATATCCAGGAATGGAGAGATGACATAATTCTATTCAAAAAGAGAACATGAAGTTTAAACATTTTTAGCAAGTATCATTTTTGCATGTTTTCTTTCAAGACATGGGGTGCATATGCCATTTTTTCTAGACAGGTGGGAAAAACACCAAAACATTTAAGAAAAAGTTTGGCAAGCAGTATGATGATGATAAACTGTATTGCTTCTCAGTACAATTACCTCTGGGAGGAGTGATTGTGGTGAGAATTGTAAATAGGAAAGATCTTGGTGTGTTATAAGGTAGACTCTAATACTGTATAAGAAACTGTGGACTAACATAGATTTTAGGGGAGTCCTCCTATTGATTTCAACTAGAGTTGAATAAAGCGATAGGGTTAGAATAAATAAAGCTATGAGACTGCATGGGAATTGCATGGGGGAATAATCAATATGATAATTCTAGGTGTCTGCACTTGTGGGCTTGGATAAAGTGCTATACTTTTCAAATCATCTCATCAAGGTATCRGATGATCTTAGTATTTTGCAGGCAGCCGATAGATAACACACAACGTTCCACTAGRTTCCATTTTTATTTGATAGTCCATTTCAAAATAAATTTATTCTTTAAATTCTTTAATTTCTTATTTCAGAATTTTTGTATAGCTATAGGTGGCAGATCATCTTTGTACATGAATAGTCTTAATGAATTTTGCTTAAGAAGTGCACTGCTAATGTGTAATATGATTTCTCTGCTTTTGCTACTCTTCTGTTTTTTTTTACACAGATTCTCTCTTTTGAGTTGATGTATAGAAAATATGAGAACATTTCTTAATACATTTGGAAATCATTTAAATTTATGACATTTTAAATTGCGTTGTAAAAAATATTCACTCTTTCATAAAAATATTGTCAGTTATTATTGTCATAATAACTGAGAAGTGATGAAATCTCAAGGTAAAAAATCAAAAATTTCAAAAAATGGACAGCAATTTGAAATTCAAGAAATACAATTTGAGAGAGAGAAAGAAAAAAAAAAGACTTCAGGAAAACACTCGTGCTAAGAAAATGTTTTGATGTTTTTTCCACCTGTTTAAACAAAGCAACATATGCACGTTGTGCCTTGAGAGAAAACAAGAAAATGACATTTGCTTGAAATGTTTGAGGTTCAAGGTTTGCTTTTGAAACTTGGAAACACAATATTTTTACAGATATGACAATTGCAAATGAACTTGCAAAAGATTTGCTGCCATATCTTATGCAGCCCCATTGGCCCCTGCTCTGTTGCACCGGCTCCCATCTGYGAAGCTCATGACTTGGATCGGTGGCTGCTGCCTGATGCTCACATAAGAGTCAAACGCCTTTACAAATAAAGAGCTTTGTGCTGCTATAGTATGGTCTGTGCTGCACAGTTTTTCTTTGGCAAAGGAACAAAGAAGTGTGGCATAGGGCAGGGCTGAAGAGATCTGACCTTACGGCATCCCAAACAAGTACTGTCAAATGTGGTGAATGTGTGRGTTTTCAAGAATATTTCATACATCTGGGATATTTTTTCATGATCTAACAAATATATAAGATATTCTATCAGTTAAACATTTACCCCTATGGCAAATGCCATCCATAACACAATGCAGAAACATTGATAAACAGATGGTAAATATCTTTTTAAAATCGCCTTACTTTTGCTTCATATTTTAAGAAACAAGGTCTCTTCACTGAAGACACAGTTTCCAGAGATTTATTTCCAGTTTCCCTTTTATTTCTCTATCATAAAAGTAACAGATAGCCAAAACCAAATAAAAGCAGGGCTTTTGTGGTTTTGGCCACCAAATATGTTTGGGGCTTCCTTGTCTGTGTTCTAGCCAGACGGTAATTCGGATTCTTCTGTCAGACGTTTTGCAGCAGTATGCCCTCTAGAAAGTCTGGCAAGAGTGGAGGCAGGCAGATATAAAGATATACAGGTGATTTTCCTTCGGGCTGTATTCCTGGCTGTGTGAGAGGAAGAAGTTATGTGCCCCAAGTGTTTCTCACTATCATTACTATTATGTTTACATCCACTCAGACCTTCCCTATGATTTGGCAACTGTCAAGCAGGTATGGAGGAGAAAATCTTTGGGTTATGCCTAGTCCCTTTACTGCTCTTCTCTGGCAAGAAAGGTCTATTGCCGAGGTCAGCCAAAGGCTGCAGCAGCAATTTAATCCAGTCATTGGCATCAGTTTCCCTTTCCCTGCTAGAAGAAACCTCTATTGAAGTTCAGTGGAAGGAGTTTGCAGCTGATATTAGGGATGGATTTGTCATCTGGGAAAGGTTCCATGAGCAAAGTTTGGGATGGATAATGTTTGAGTTATGAGGGCAGCACACAGACACACTCTAAAATGTTTACTCTGTTGCATCTCCCAAAATCCTTTTCAAGAACCAATACCTCACATGTGGAAACCAAAGACAGGAAAGTAGGAGAGTCTACTTTGAAAAGGTGCAAGATTTGGAATAGGCAATGAAGTATTAACACTAGAAAGTTAGAAAGTACAGTTCCTCACAAAGAATAGCAGCTAGGCTTTTAGCATGGAAGTCTGAAAAGCTTTGCAGATCAAGAGACATGGAAGCCACATCTAGCCAGACTGAGCCTAGTAGTACAACAGCAGAATGACACTGCCTTTCAAGAAGCCACCTCTAGCCAGACTGAGCCTAGTAGTACAACAGCAGAATGACACTACCTTTCAAGACACATTTTATCCTTTTTTTGGAACACATATCATGACTCATGTCTCCCAGCAGAAACAAAGCCAGTATTTTGTCTCTTGATAAGTACACATCTTTTCCCTTTCCATTGATTTCTTCTGAAGTTTTGATAATGCATCCCCTCATCTACCCATAGTTTTCCAGAGTTTTACTGCRGTAGAGCATGTGTGACTGCAATACGAGTAATAAACAGTGCTCCTGCAACTACGGTCATGAGAAAAATGTCTATTTCCACCAGCAGTATACTACTATGTAATGGCACAGAAAATAAGGCTCCTAGCTCACACAGTACCATTGGTAAATCGTAAAGATCTGTAAGGAAATGAAGAAGAAGAAACTAAAACAGGAAAGACACAAACATCTACAATATTAGGCAGCTTTCCACTATGACAGGCTTGCACAAATTATCTGTCTCCAAATGCTCTGGGCCTGATTCTCTTCTTTCCCACCAGTACAAGGGGGAATTTTACTAGTCAGTTGTTGTTTCCCTCCCCATACTCTGTAAAGCTGTTGCAAGCTCAGAACACAACAGACTCAGTAGATACAGTTTCCATTCCTAGAAATACATCACCTTGATTACTTGCATGATTTTTTTTAGCAGCCTCCAAAACGATTGTTAGTGACAGGTTTCAGAGGGAGGAAAACTCCCTCTATAAACAGATATAACTCATTATACACATTTTTTTGCTGGATTTCAAATATCCTCTTTTTCTCCCCCAGTACCCCTGTCCTCCTTATATTTAGGGTTCAATTATAAAGAGAGTTAGAACATAATTCATCCTATTTATTTATTTGTATCAAAATTGATCACCACATTACCATTTTTTTCTCTGTCTCTCTTCAAAAGAGCATGCAAACAGAAGCCTCTTTTTTTGGGTATTTAATGCAGTCACTAACATGAAAGACAGTTTATTCGCACAGTTCAGTAGCTAGCACACCCTCCAGGTTCTTGGACTACCTTACCTTGGCAGACAGACTCTGTGGTTTGTTGGAGAGGATCTCTGCTGCTTCCCTGCAGCGGGTGGAAAGGTTCAGGATAGCAGCAGCTGCTGCTATGTGGGTGTCTTCACTACATTGACCGTAGCTATAAGAGTTGGCATGGCAAGGGCTCTGTGTGTGGGCGCTAGCACTAGGCAGTCGATTAGAAAATTTCACTGGATTTGAAAAATGCTTTGCTGTTGAAGAGAGATTTGATTAGCAATTGCATGAATGTAATTTTCCCCATTAAATAGTTTTTTTTCCCAGATTATAATTTTAAACATTAAAATATTCAAAGAATACATTTAAAACAATCCATTTCCTATATGTTATAAATGCTTGCTGTGAAAGTGGCTTCAGAAACATGATAATTAGATTTTTACCAAAAAGATATATTTGCTATATACACAACCTACAACAAAAATCATCTAAGACTTTTACTCAGATTTTACTCACTCCTTACTGAGGCATTAAAAGCAGTGTTGTCCAGGGAAAGACTGAACAAGGATTAGTGCATTATCAGTCTTGACCTGATAACTCTGGTGGGCAAATGCAATTACAATTGTGCCCTTATACCTGCCTTCTCTTAGAATTCTGTTGTGAAAAAGAAAACCCAGTGACTTATCCAGTCTTCAGTGCAAGACTGCTTGCCCTACTTGAATAAATAATTCTTATATTCAAATTGTTTTTCTTATTGGAGTAAAATGAACAAGATGGGGCTCTTGAACAAATTAGCAGCAGCCAGATAAGACATTACATTTCAAGAATATTCAGTCCTGTTTGCATGAGAGTTTTTAGTTTTTTAGATCCACCTTTTAATCAAGTGGAATCAGTTAGAAAAACCCAACAATGAACATTCAGAATAAATTYGGCGTAAGTTCACCTTTTTATCTTGATATCATCTGAAATAATATGTAGCTTTACTAGGTACAAATAGATCAATTAAGAAAAACTAACTTAAGGTGAACAGAAAAGCATTTTACACACAAAAGTGGAGAATGTGGGAATGTGTTTTTTGCCTTCWTCACCAGCATTTACTCTAATAGCGTATAAAGAACTAAGCAGTCTTTCTGTTCTGGATTTTGAAGTTTGATATGTCATTAAGTGTTGCAGGGAAAACAGCATCATGATCTCAGCTCTTAGTAAACAATAATCATTTCTTTTGTCTTTAGCTCTCACAGTGTTCTACAAAGAAAAACTAAGCAAAATCCAGTTTCTCAGCCTACACCCAGATACACCAAGAACATTTTTGTGTATAGCCATCTGCTCACCACTTAAAGATCTGAGGCCYACGGCGCTGGATCTCATGGATCCTTTTGCTTTGGCTGAGTATGTTTTAATGCTATGACCTACACAAGACACTGAAGAGCTCATCTTTCCTCAAACTTAGGATACTCTGAGAGAAATGCTGGCTTGTGTGCACTGACTGCAGCTGAAAGCCATGTTCAGTTTTCCTAAACACTGGAGGCATCTCAGCAGAGCAGTGCGTAAGAACCTGATCATTCAGCTCTCCCTTTCTTCAGTGCAAATGAAAAAGGATTTTACTTACCATGCTGTAAAACTGGAGCATGAGCAAGAGGGTCTACATTTTTAGCAGTTACTACAGCTAACTTCAAATGATACTTAAAGAGCAAAAAGGTGCATCTTCCATTACCCACTCTAAAAACCAAAAAAAGCAGGCTATGAAGGATGTTTGTTTTGCCAGCAAATCAAATTTATGAATGCAGAATCCACAGAAGACTGATGATGGACGTTTGGCTGGCTATACATTTACACAGGATACAGAATCAATCTCTGCATGGTCAGATTCCTATTGGCAACTTTTGTATATCCGCATAGTTGGAACACTCACCTTTYTCTTTTATTTTCACCTTTCCATTAGAATAATAGCTGTATGCTGCACAGCCTTTACAAGAATAACATGCTGTAGATCTCAACTCTGATATATTTTATATATAAATCACATATGTATGGCTTTGCATTTTTATAAAAACATTTCAATCATTTTTTCCTTGAAATGAACCTGTGAAATAGAGTTGCATCTGTGCAAAGAGACAGCTAATAGGGAACACTYGATTTTACACACAAAATTGGAAAATCTTCCACCTAACTAGCTGGCAGTGCACATATTTGCTTACATTTAACAAGATGATTTTCCAAGTCAGATAAATATCTATTTTATATTTACAATTTTATATATGTATATTTATATATATACAAATACATAGATACTCACATACATAATATCTATATGAATACATATTCTCTCACACATATATGCACACACACAAGATAAATGAATGCATATATCAAATCTCTGCTTTTCTGTTCACCTTGGTATGAATGTCCTCCTCTGTTGGGATGTGGGATTTTTTTTTAATATAATTTACTCTTTTCTTTTGTCAAAAAAAAACATAGACAGTCTCTTGTCTCATCACTTTGAATCTATTTTCCCCCAAACCCTAATATGGCATAACAACACCGTATTTTCCACTGCACTCATGGCAATGGATTTTTTTTGTTACTTTTAACTCAAGAGTATTCTGTAGTGGTTAAAATAATGATAGGATCTTGCTGAAATTTCCCATGTAGATTRTGAAGATTATATGAAAAAAGTAATAAATGCTCACACTGTGATATTACATTTGTACAGAGTAGTACTCTAGCAAATCTGTATATGTAGTTAAAAGACATCGAAAATGCCTCTTAAAACATAACTTGGATATTTCTGTACTGCCGTTCATAATGTCTTGTGCAGGTATATTCAATGGGACTTCTCATGGCAGSATGTTATCACATGAATAAAAATATTACAGTTTAGCTAAGGGGGAAAGTGACAGATAAAAAGTATATCGTTCCTTTTTACTCTCTCCTGTCCTTTCCTCCCCCACCAGTGATGACTTTTAGAGGAAAAAAAAATTAAAAAGAGGAACAAAAAAGAATATAAATCTTCTAATCACTTATAGTTATTTTAACATTCTGGCCGCAAGCAGATACAGAAGCTTCCTACAGATTCTTTGATGCTTATAAGTTTGAAAACAGAACAAGCAAACAAATAAAAATAAAAATAAAAATAAAAATAAAAATAAAAATAAAAATAAAAATAAAAATAAAAATAAAAATAAAAATAATTTTAAAAAAGCTTTTTGCTCATCTTTCAAGATAAAATGGAATTTCAAGCTTACATTCGAAGAACTGAGGTGTCTTTCGTCCTTGCACCACTGGTGCCACTGTGCGTTTGCCAAAGACTTGTGCATCAAAGCTGGCATAATCGAATGGCACTTTCCCAAACTTCTCCTGTTCTTTCATCAACGTGGCTCTGGAGGATGTGACTGGCTGGGAAGTTCTGTAATYGTACTGAGTGACTTCAGGCTGCTTAGTTACACTTGTCCTGCAGAGCGAATAAGGAAAAGAATGAGAAACACAGAAACGGCAAAACAAGCTTATCTTTAAATTTCTTCTCATTGCAAGATGGGATGCAGTTCAGTATCAGCAAGTACTTTTATCACATGTAAAACCTATTAGTTGGCGTATATAAGAAATAAATAATATAATCCTTATGGGTGATCTAGTAGTCAAAGAGTAATTCTATAAATACAAAGATGTGGTCACTAAAATATCTACTATTCTCTAGTAATGCTGCAGGCTGTTTACAAGAAAGATACTGATTTACTTCTAGATTACTACTGTAGGATGATTTTTTTTTTTTTCTAAAGGTTGTCCAGACTAGACAGAAATGTTATGGACTTTTAGTGTTACGGATCACGACTGTTCTCACTTTACTGTGAAATAATATTATATAAATATAATACAAGATGATCCAAAATAATTGCCTCTGCTATTTGGGAGGAAATAATGATTTATAGTGTGTTATTCCATTTAGCTGCTGTTCAGTAACTACTTGTCTTTAGTAATTTCCTAAGGACTTTTCATATGTAGAGTCAAGGCACGTGTGGCTGGCAGACACATGGACATAATATTCTGTAATGGCTCTGAAGGAACCATTAGAGCTGATCATGTCAATAATCCACAAATTAAAGTGTCCCCAAATAGACCTGAATATAATAGGTTGTAATGGTCATGGTGCCAATGATGTGCAAATTATGCATGTCTGTAGGGTCTATATAACTCTTAAACAAAATAGAATTGCAATAAAAATTGTTTCCTCTTTTAGATGCTATTGTATAAAAAATAAATTAAACTAATTAAACCAATAAACTTAAAATAAAGCAACTAAAAATATGAATTAATTAATGGTGGAGAAATAGAATGAGCAAATTTCTCAATGCTTTTGGATACCTGCAGTATGTGTATTACATGCCACTTGGGATCACTGGAAAATTACTTTCAAAAGGACCACAAAATAAATGAGGATTGTGCAAAAATAGTATCAAAAAAATCTTTAATCAAGTTTCAGTTGCCAAATTATTACAACAAATGAATCACTTGAAAAAATATTTTATGGTTTACTGGAGAAAGACATTTGAGAATCATTGCTCAGTTTACTTACTTTGAATTAACATTTACTAGAAAAAAAWTATTTGCTTTTCAAAAGTTATGAATGTAGTCTTATAATGTTAGTTTTACTCACAAAGACCACTAGAATGAAGTTTGATAATTCTAAGATACAGTCAAGTTATGTATTTTTGCAGCGGATAATTTTGCTAAAATGTGTTTATCTCAGTAAGAACTGAAGTGGGTGAAAGATCTGAGGACACAACCATAGTGCTTATGTAGAAATACTTTGGAAACACTAGCTGAAAAGGTCTCCTACCTGTGAGTCTGATCATAGCCCTGCCCAGCTTTCGGTGACTCGACCTGGTTCTTTTCCTGGGACATTGCCAACTTTTCAGCTGCAGCAATTGGACAACCTGAAAGACTGTTTAAAAACAAGATGGAGAAAATAAACAAGAAGAAAAATGTTAAAATCCAATCGTTAATACAGAAAATATGTACTGTGGAACTCGATGTCATTGAACTGAAACCCTCTGCACCCATGGAAACAGATGATGCTATTTTGGCCCAGATTCATGTGCTTTTATTCCCTTATGCTAATCTGTGAAATCTTTGTATTTGAGGTGAAATATTTGGAAACTGAATCATACAGGAGATTTTCACTGTTCCCCTTAGAGGTTTGGTGGCAAGCAAGATGCTATTTAATTATTTGACAAATGATATTTATTTTATCAGCCAAACATAGGAATAAGTCCCCTACTAATTAAAAGGAAAGGATCTGAGAAAAAATCAGGGGTACCTGAATAATGGTTGTTTCCAAAATACACATTTCTATCATTTAAASATTATTTTTTATTTTTTTTCTGTTTTTTTTTCCAAATTAGAATGTTTCATCTTGTCCTATTAAAGAATTGTTTATGATACAGCTAGTGTACTGCAAGGATGATAGAGGGTTTAAACCAGGAAAAAAAAAGAATGAAAATATTTTTAATAGCTCATTKTCTTCTTACCTCTTACAATTTGCTATAGTTGAGCTTGTGACCTCTCAGGTATAGACTTTGCTTTACCTTTTTTTTTTTTTTTTTCCCAAATTACAGACAGTAATGTGATGTTCTAATCCTTGCTTTCAAACCTCTCACACAATAACCGATTAATCAKTTTTTTTGCCACCTTGTACGAGATTGGCTCAAAATTAGAAAGCAATTAAAAAAAAATCCAATCCAACAAACAAATGTTTGTTTGACAATTTTCTGTCCCAAGTTTGGCCATAAGATTGAAAAGGTATTTCTCTAGAGGAGTAGTCCTTAGAAGAACCACAGTGAAATTATATTGACGTGCTGGCTTCCAACAGAAAGCAATCCTGACAAGTGCTGTGCTCACAACGTCATTTGCTGGAGACAGAGCGCTTGAGCTTTCTGCCTCACCTGCAGCCCAGCTGTGATGCCCCAGCTGCCTGTCTGGACGCCTTTTCTCAATTTTGCTTTCTCCCTGCAGGGAGAGTTAAGCAGGAAAAAGTGCTTTGTGTGGGAAGCTGACATTCCTGAGGATAATACGTGGGCTTAGGTTTTACAGAAGTTCTGCAGTATTCTGATTCAAATTTCCAATTTTGCTAAAATAGAATGTGCCTTGATGGAAAATTCATGCCAAGGTCTACTATGTATGTGTTTAAAAAAACAAAACTTAAGTTTCACTTGGGATTTCCAGTTGTAGTAATAATATGGTATTTTTTCATTCATAGGACATTTACATGATAGTGTTTTGCTGTGAACACTATGATGTAGTGATAATACAAATCTCATTTGTGGAAAAAAAAAAGAGTAGTGTAATTTGCCATACTCAGTGCTGCAGCCTTTTTTCCTATAATGAAGTTAAACACAATTATCTAGCTATAAATTATACCCACTACCCTTGTGATTCATAGGCATTCTTCAGTGCAGCATATCACAGGTAATGCCAAGATAGGCTTGTTAGTTAGCTCCTTGGTACATGTAAATTTTGAAGTAGAGAGGGACAGGAACTGTTCTGAACTACCTTCTGTGTGTGTTGCGATTGCTGTTGACATGTCCTCTTCCAGTACATCCTGGCGTGGGGCACTTTAAAACATTTTCATGCATGGCAAGAACTAAACAGGAAGAATAAAAAGTGATAAAACATATATTAATGAAAAAAATATAGATGTTAAAACATACGAGTATTCCTTCTTSTGACTTAGAAGACTCTTAGCTTTGTCACACTTTGGCCACAAAAGACCAGGAGATGCAAAGGACCTACAGCTCAGCAAGGCCAGAGTTTCCAAGATATACCAGCTTATGTCTACATAGATGTAGAACAGTTTCCCACCTACAGTATTATTTCCAAGGCTTTCAAAAGAATGAATGTGGAAGTTAGCAAGTTAGCGAGGATATTATGTCATTAGATCCTTTTCCCTCTGGCTTACACACTGTTAAAAACAGTCTGAAAAGGGAGGTCATAGAAAGGCCTCAGGCCACACAGCTGTGTTACAACATAAATACTCTTCTCTCTCTGGCTCAGAAAAGGCAAGATCTCAGATTAAAGAAGCCATTTTATCCCTTGCATCTAAGTAAGGTGACTTATTCTAAAAAAAAAAAAAACTTGCTTTGATTCTTTGTCTCTTCCTATCACCTACTCTGATCTGAAGCCACTTTAGATCAATYGGTCACACCTCCAAGCAGTGGTTTACAGTCAGGCCAACAAAAATCATTGCAGAGACAACTTCATAAGCAGTGAATTCAGTCTGTTGCTTGTAAAATTTCTCATGTCTTTTGATGTGGATCATCTTTACCAAAGGCACATGTATGTCTGTATAAAACAGACTATATCTGTGTGTCTTCCTTAATCACTCTAGTGTTGCGTTACTCCTCGGGGCATAATGCTTCAAAAGGTCAGTCAACTGGTTTGTTCTGTCAAGGAGCAAATTTTGGTTACAAATAATTAGTTTTTACCTAGCAGGACAGAAGATATCTGATCGGAAGTGTGATAATTAATAAGGACTTCACTTTTTAAAAAATATTGATATTGCTATGGCCTTACAAGTACAGCAGCCTGCTTAACTCAACAGATGTTTCCATAAATATATTTTAGTAACAGACTTTTAAAAAAGGAGAGCCACAGTTACGAACAATTTGTAATATGATGCTATGCATACTACTGTAGAAAGACATCTTAGAAAGTCTTCTCAAAAGCAATTTCACATTACATTTTTGCTTATTATGTATCATTTCATTGTATCACAAGATGATACATACACATATATAACATGTAGACATATACAAATAAATATAATCAGGTTAGCACAGATAAAAACGAAAATCAGACTAGAGCAGCCATRCAAAAGTTAGCATGACATGGAGCCATTGGAGAGGGATATGCTGTAGATCAAGACAGGGATTTTTTTCTCTTTGTACTGAATAAAGTAACCTTTTCAAGCTGAGAATTAAGGAGGATACAAGAAACACCTCTGAACAAGTAAGTCCTAGGCCTCTAATTATTGGAAATTGCAATAGAGCACCCTGAGTTGGGGCATGACTAATTGGGCCATGGTTCTGAAATAAGGACAGGGAATCTCTGTGGACTGTGCCTTACCAAAGGCAGGGACAAACATAATCAATAAGTTTCATAGGACTACAGCATGTAGTTCTCCTGGAARCAAGTGGAGAGCTTCTCTGTGATCTTTTTCTTCCTGGGTCATCTGAGGAACCAAGAACTTCTTAAAATGCTTCTGTTAAGTAGTGCTTGAGTGCTTGAGTGCTTTCACAAGAGTGGGAATCAGGATGCGACTAAGAGCTGGAGGGCAGAGAAAGTGCGATAGCTCCTCTCTCAGSCTCATTCTGCAATCTCACTTAGAATATTTATGGGTTTTTTTCCAACATGAACACACATGACCAAGAGTACTGGGCCAGATCCAGCTGCTGTTCTGGGCTGCAGAGGATACTCACTTTCTAGTGGCAGTCTAACTTTATGAGGACAGCCTGAGAGACTGCGGTGGTGAGGGTACAGCCCAGTCACATGTCCCGTGCCATCACATCCTGGGATGGGACATTTGGTTTCTCTCTTTTCAGGTCTGGGTGAATCTGCAGAGAAATCAGAGAAGGATTTTGTTTGGTTGCAGACCCTGCATTCTGCTCAGTGATTGTTGCAGCATGATAATATTTCTTTTGTACTTGAGATGCAATTCCTACACCGAGCTTCAATGTAAACTTAAGCAATTTAAGAATTTCTTGTTTTTCACCATGTCCTTTAAGAATAGCTCCCCCATTGCATGCCATTTATGTGCTAAACGATATTGCTTTAGGATTGCAGTGTCATTTATTCTATTCAGAGGCTCAGACAGGACACATGCCACAATCCAATAAGCCAGAGGACTGGCGGTGTCAACAAACAGCCAGATCTATAAAAGAATAAAAAATAAAAATAAAATATATATAAAAAAAAAAAAACATAGAAAGAATCTTTTACTCTGTTAATGTCAGACTTCAGGAAGCCAGGATAACCAAATAAAAGCTGAGGTATGCAATAAACAAACAAACAAAAAGCATTTCAAACAGAAGCCATTCCTTAAATATCGCAGATCTCTGGGCTGTGTGCTCTTTGTTAGGAAACTGAATCCATGCCACTTATACATCTGAGAGGTAAGGCAAGCAGTTCCCTCTGGTACATGTGGCAATGCTGCTTTGTGGAGCAGCCCACAATGACAGTGAAAACATGGAGCAGCCGATACCCTTTCAAAGGCCAGGGCTGAGCCCAGTCCCACAGCTCCCAACCTGTAACCGGCACAGTGCCTTCCCAATTTTTGTTACAAGCACAGGGAATTGTGCAAGAAGCACTGGTCAGAAAGCCTTTATTTGATTTCCAAGGCAGGATCAAAAAGTCTGGGTGAGAAAGGACTGAATTCTGATCCAGAAATTCTCTTGTGAGAAATGTGCAGGAAGTGGCCGCATAAATTGCTGAGGGTGGTWTTAGCTTTGTCTGTGACTGGCTGCCAACAGCATCCAGCTTTGAGGGGAAAAACAACTGCAGCCAGCACAGGAAGCAGCCTCCTTAGAGCACATTTTGGTTGGTAGGATACCAGGTAGAATGTGTTTAGGGACAGGATCACCAGAGACAGTCAAGGGTTAAACATCCTGGCAAGTTTAAAAAAAAAAAAAAAAAAAAAGGAGAAAGGAAAAGAGAGACCAGAAAGAGACCACATGCCATTCAGAATCTGCAAATACAGAGTGAGAAGGCACTGTAGGAAACTCTTTGCTGCAATGATGCACAGAAAATAAAGCGGGAACTAAAAAGTAATTTAATTTTAATATTAAAATCATGGAAAAAATGTAAATTTAAACCATGTGTTCGGCATTGGACTTAAGAAAGCATAAAAAAAATAAAGAAAAAAAGACTTCAGCATTAAAAATAACAGTTAATTTGCGAATTAAAAAAGAATTGTTCCTCACACCACATTGACACATAGTATTTATACAACCTGGACAAAATTATCAAAAAACATTTTCTCTGTGAATACTAGCTCTGAGTTATCCTGCCAGTTACATTTTGCAGTCATGTGCAGTGACTTAGGAAGGGCTAAATTCTGCTATCGCTGAATTCTACTTCATGCTACTTCTTCCTAAGTGCACTGGAAGAAAGTCACATTGGTTCCAAAGTGATCCCTGGTAAACAAAGCTGGTCTCAAGATAAGAAAAGGTATCTGTAAGATTCCTGCACAGATCAGAGTCATCCGAGCAAATAAAGGTTAATGTAATTTAGCAGAGGAGTAGGCTAATACCTTGCATATACAGCTTAAGACATGTTAATGAAACATCTGAGACAGATAAAGTGTATATGCTACCTTACTGCTACAGGAAATATAATATACTTGCAACTCCTTAAAAACTCCTTCTAAGTTATTATAGACATTGTAAATACTTTAGATAACTAAACTATTGTAATATTTGCAGTGCCCAAGAGAGTAATTGTTGATATGTGAAGAAGACAAGCCTTAGAAAACACACTTAGGCTTAGGAATAAGGTGSTGTGTTTAGAAGAGGTTACTTTTTCATTCTAACCTTTCCTTGAGCATGATTCAAATACCTTCTCTTGGCTGATGAAATTCAGGGGGTAGGTATTAGCGTGCTACGCAGGAGGTGGAGAGGAGAGGTGCTGTGTAGGAGGGGGAGAGGAAGCAGGGTGAGGAGGAGGAGTGTCAGTGCCAGCTACCCAGCCCTTTTAGTAGCCATTACTGATCGCTTGACACAGTGGTTTGGCAGGAAGCCAAGTACCTAGTGTTTAACCTGGTTAGCTGCAAGGCAGTAGTGGGAAGGTATGTAATTAACAAAATTACCAGCTAAATTCCAGATTCTTTACTGTTACTATAAAATCTAGCTCACAGTCCTCTATCAGTCATAGGATAAATGTTTAAGCCAATAAGAACAGCCAAAAATACTTCCTTACGTTTGTTGCTGAATATCTGTCTCCCACCAATGTCAATAACTTTGGTTTGTCTCCTTTCCCCTGCTAGATGCTCCAGAAGAAACCTGTCCAGTTCCTTGTAGGTGCTGTGAAACACATGGCCTTGCTCTGCCTGCAGAGCTATTGCTTGTTCCAGCAAACTCAAGTTGCCTTTTGTTTTGTCTAAATCAACTGACACTTCTGTAGTTTCTGACAGGCACTCATTGTCATCTTCTTCACTTTCAGGGAATGGATGCTGAATTCTCTTTTCAAAGGGTTCTGGGTTAGGCTCTTGGGATGCTCTTAGTTCTGTTTCTGAATCACATACTCTTTCACAAGGCCCAAATTCTACTTCTTCTTTTTTAATTTCCGAGGCTTCCAAGATGCTCGGTTGATTACACTCTACAATATATTTCTGAGTTACATGGGGCTTTRCGTTAGTTTCTTCTGAAAAGTTTGAAGAGCTTTCCCACTCGTTGTCCATAATTTCAGAAGTACTTTCATTTTCCTCAGATGAACAGTATTTTGGGTCAGAAATGCCAGTCTTTACCTTTTCTTCAGCTGAGTTAATCATGTAACATTCATCAGTGTCATCATTTTCTATTTTTAAGGAGTGAATGCCACTGTCATTTAGATTTTCTGCCACTGCTTGACTGGGTACATCCTTTGCTAGTTTTCCCATGTTCATCAAAGATTTGGCCATGATGTCATGGTAGCTGGTGTAGTTATCTTTCTTTTGACTGGAATTTTCTTGCCCACCCAGATGAGAGGTTTCCTCAAATGATTTTGCAGTATTTTCATCTATATTTGGAAAAAAAAAAAAAAAAAAAACCCAAGAGAAAAATATGTAAGAATGACTGTTTTTAATATATTGTAGAATTTTAGTTATTTATTTATCAATTTTTATTTTTATACTCAAGGGTACTCTGAAATGATTGTATGTACCACAAATTCATCTAAAATGACTGCTTGCAGCATCAAGAAAAGTCCGTTTGAGATTATATCCACTCTATAGWCCAAAGTTACATAATAAATAAATATGTTGTTATTTTTCTGTGATAGTAAAGATGACATTCATATAAATACAATTCAGTATACATATTAAATGCATGCAAACACACACTTCCAAATTCCTTTAATCTATATTTTCACTTGTTCCTCATCTAGGATTCCCGAATATTTCCTCAAAATAGCCCCCTAGTTGCTTTTCACATCATTCCAAATCCCTTGAAAGACCTTGAAGGCAAAAGCTCAATACTTTACAAAGGGCGAGCTCCTGGTAGCCTTTGCAATTGCCACATTAAGTGTTAGATCAGGTCATGTACAGGCAAACTGAAATGGTTGTTATGTACAGACTCATAAAGGACTTGTTAAAGACACCACTGAAGTGCATCCTGTCTTTATAAACATCTTTCTTCAGAAGAAAAGCAGTAGCTAGCAGGTAATGGAGGCTGCATGTAGGAGAGGTTGTCGGTGTGGAAGACAATACGCCTTTTGTATTTCATTTAATTTTTTATAAACATTTCCTCTGACAAGGACACTCAAAAATACATCTCCATCATCTTCCTTTCTGGTAATTATCTCTCTAAAATCAACACTGGTTTGCCAGGATCAAGTAAATATTGCCATAGTAACTAAAAGCATTTTTGGATGAAGGGAAGAATTTAGTCACAACACTAGCCCCTTCAATAATGCTGATTATAGGGTACATTCTTTTGTTGGGATCTATTCAACATAAACTGAAAAATTTAACATTTTACTTCCTAGAAAGGAGAATGAATAAACAAGCAGAGACTATTTGATAAGATGTATCTGTCCTCTCCTGAATCAGAAGAACTCCAGGTTTAAATAATAAATTAAGCATAGTCTAAAATGCAAATGAAGTTTCTCTCAATAACACAGCGAGCTATTAAGAAAAAGTGTAAAGGGTTATGATAATTTTAAAGTATTATGAACTACAGAAAACAAATAAAAAGCATTTTCAGTGAATATGTCCAATTCATTGAACTATTCTCTCAATCCACTTAACTACCCACATGTGTACAATAATGATTTATAGACATTATACCTAATTATGCATATTTGGGCTGTGTTAGAGTGCCTAACAAAAGCTCTAGAAAGCAACAATTACCTCTGTTGCTTAGCTACATAGTTTAAAATATTCCTATTAAGTGCAGATTATTGTGGAGGGGAAAAGGGGGACAAAAATGCACATGTGCACCACAATGCATTTCACTTTACTGCTGCCAAACTGTTAGCATTTTGGGTCATTTCCAGTTTACATAATTGTTTGGTTCAACTGTTTGTTATATGTTAAAAGAAAATATTGATTAATTCTTATTCTTCTTCCGAAAATTGGATTCACACAAGGAGAGGTGGCCTTGTGCACTGTGTACATAGAGTTGCATTTAAAAAAATGTCTGTAACCTTCATGCAACTTTTTAGCAGCTGGTAGAGCACCACACACATTGCAGCCTTCTGAATGAAAAAGTCTGCCGTCTTTTCACATCTCAGCAAGTAAGAATGATGATTTGGGTCTATAACAAACTTTTGTTAAATAATTGCCTGAGTTTTTATTATTTGCTTCTCTGTCCTTTGGATAAAAATGACATCTCACCTCTTTTTAAAAGACAAGGGTTTCTAGTTTTAAAATAAATCTCCCCAGCCTTCAAAACAAAACAAAACAATGCAAGACCAATAGCAATTGATCTTTTAAATTACTATTTTTTTTTTGAGGGGGGGTAAAAGAATGACAAACCAAATGCAAGATGAAAAATATTATAGATAATACATAATTGAGATTATTGATACCTGAACCACCAAAATTGATGCTAAAATAATGAAGAATTTTTAAATGCAACATTTAAAAATTTGTCGTTGAACCAGTCTTAATGGTTCAGCTGTCTCAGGTTTTCACTCTTATAGGCTAAAAATTTCCTGCGAAAATAATCAAAGCTGAGCTTAGTTTACAGTTGCAACAATCCATGAACTGAAGTATTAACAAACCATCTGACAAGAATCATGAGTTCACAATAAACTAAACGATATTATACTAAGAAATTGTAAATAAACCTGCATGCCCAGGCCAGCTGTATGCTCTATCTGATGTTTGTTTTCAGCTACTTTAGCTGGTAAAATTAAAACAAAATGGTTGGCATGTATTATCACTGACACAAGCAGATCTGGTGAAACCTAACTGATACCAAATTTATTTTTAAGATTTTTTTTTCTTCTGGCTGAATATGTGACTTGTTGGGGGCAAGTAGAGTTCTCCTATGTTTATATTAGTGAACCTGATCCAACACTTTCCTTTTAAAAGAAAAAGTTAAGTAACTTTGGTTTCTCTCTACATCAGCATATGCTCTACCTCTCCACTCAGCAAGGTGCTTTTCCTTCAGTGAGTTCTTTGAGCTGTACAGAAAATACAAGGAAAAGACAGCACTTTACTGAGGCAACGCTTATAAAAATCTTAAATAATAAAAATAGATAAAAATATTTTTGCAGGCCTTGACAGGCAGTGAAAACAATGATGCTTTTTGCTTTTTGATGCTTTTGATGCTTTTTACTTGATGAATTTGGCTTAGTGATRTCATCACAAAGAAGCAGTCATTGGGTATCACATTGCTAATCGACTTTCTACTGGAAGGGGCAGTTCCAGTTTAGTTCTTCATATCAATAGGATTCGAACATTTGCAAGAATGTCTGAATCTGTTGAAGTGTTCTTTCTAGAAGACTCACAAGTGATGATTTACTGAAATATTTGATATATTGAAAACAAACAAAAAATCAAAGTCCACCCCTGATTTCAATAATATTAGAATCAGCTTCTTAATCTGAAAGACAGACTTCTCAATTCATCTATTTTGTAGTATTCATATTTAAAATATGTGCAAAATAAAATTTTAAAGGAAATTCTGTTTAAAGTGAATGGAGTTACAAATCCCTAATCATAGTTCTTATAATAGAAGTTGACAATAAAATACCTTTATACAATTGTAATAACCAATTAAAGCAACTGAATGTAATATATGCTCCAATTGGTTTTCATTGCACCTGTGACTACCAATTCACCACTTCCAGATAACCTTTTTTTATCTTGACTTTGCAATCTAATGATGAAATTTTCATTTAAAACTAATGCAGCACATATTCCACTGATTCCCCTTGCCTTAATAACAATTTGTGTAAGACTTCTTACACAAATTTAATTTAATTTTTGTAATTCATTTTTCGTGTTTATATGTATATATAATATGCACATGTAAACGTATTACATATATTACAAAGAAAAAATGATAAGGACATATTAAAGCTATGCCTTTTTATCTCCCTTGCCCTCTTCAGCATTCTTCAGCATGCACATTGGAGAACTCTCTATAAATTGTTGGATATGTTTGGCTTAGCAGAGTTGGAATAACAAGTATAATATAGGTGCTGAGTCCATAATTGTATTAAATACAACACATGTAGCAGTCACATGCATGAGACTGCTTTGCTAAATGTTAAAGTGAGCAATGTTTTGCTAAGTAGTTTGGATTTTCTTCATTAAAAAAAAGTTCTTTATATTCCAGTTTTTCATAAATGTGTTTTTCTCAGTGGTGGACTTAACCTTTGATAGAGCTAGAGAAGAAGCAGATGCTGCTCTATATATGATCTGCCGTAGTGGATGTCTGTAACCTACAAAGCATTTACTAGACTYCATGAGCAGTTATTGTACAAAATAATTTGAAGTATAATGCTTATACTTAGACAGTAATGCATCCTTCCAATTTTGTTACAAGCCAAACACACTATACATCCTTTTTAAAGATAGGATGCTTCATATCTTCCTGTCCGTGGAATTCACATTCAAACAGAGGCATACTGCACAGCTACCTGGAGGTGAACTGCTTTCAAGGACATTAAGGTCTGCCTGTACATCTGTCCTGTCTTCATTTTCTTCTTTGCATTCCAAACTGGGGCTGTAGTGGCGAGGTTTCATTAACAGGGATTTTCTTTTGTTGACTGGAACGCCTGAAAGCTGCTCTTCGGCTTTTCTCTTCTTAGCCATAGAACATTTGTAGGCACTGAAATGATCGAGAAATGGGTGATGATGGAGGAAAAAAAAAAAAAAAGTGGGAGAAGTGATGGGAAATTATTAAACCAATAGCACCATCTTCTATTTTAATTTCAAACAGAAAAATGAAGAATGACAAAATACTAATTCACTTGCAGTTTCAGCTAGTAGCGTTTAGTGGATATTTAGTTTTAGCTCATGTATTCAAAGGTCAAGGCACAGGCAAATCCACTGTGCCATTTCTTTTTCACTGCTGCCAAAGCCTATTTGTGGGAAGGGGAATGGGGAGGAGGACAAAACCAAAATACTCATAACCCAACATCCTTAATCCTAAATAAGCATATGTTAATCTAAGCTCTGTTCTGCAGTAAAATAAATAAACCCAGGAAAGGATGAACAAAGATTTAGACTGGACAGATAATCCAGAGAAACAGCTAATGTGAAAAATATACCACCAGTTACACTATGACCTTTCAAACCTTTAGCTCCTTTATCTTTCCATTAGTATGGAAAATTGCTCGTGTCCTTTGTGTTCTGATCACAGGGGTTTGTATGTTTACTTTTGCTATGATCCCCCCTCTCTTTGCATGATCCAGTGTTTTATTACCCCTGAGATTAATGAAAAAGGGCCATATAGAATTAGGCACGAGGGAAAAGACATCATAAATTTTATGCAATTAATATCATGTATTGTTTCTGAATGTATTTGTACGTTTGACACAATCATTAGTTACCATTCAGACTATGTCAGGCCCCCCCTCTCTTACACTGGATGATACCTGCCTATGTGAATTGAATTGCAACAGTGTCTTGGAATATACCCATATTTTGATATATCTAATCTACAGGTTGTGTTTGATAGTGTTTCAGTTGTTGCTTTGTGCTTCMTTGTAACTGTGTGATTCTGAACACAGTTGAAAAATCTTAATTTCTTGTCATTTGCTTAGGCATAATCATGACAATGCTGATCATTATAAAACTGTRCTAGGAGAGAATAAGAAAGCTGACTGACTGAATAGCTATTGTGTATGACTAGGAAATGCAATGCTTGCTAGATTTAGTCATTCGATCATTTTGGTCAAGGAAAACTTTTTTTTTTTTTTTCCCCACTACTCTACTATGGGCTAGGTGCTTAAACTTCCACATATACATATGCTGAAAATACAGTTATGCATTCTGAATGAAATGTTTAGCCAAAATGTATGTATGTATTTATACAAAAAGTATGTAAAATACATTGTTCTTTCACAACGTTTTGCAATTGGGGTTCCCCTGGCACATGCATGCCCATGTGTTAATATCATTTCATTAACATTAGTCATAAGTGTCTGATTTAAGCTTTTT
>NW_020455921.1:3443617-3488985 GCF_003342845.1 Nothoprocta perdicaria | reverse complement strand
AGAAGAGAATAGATTCCTCCAGATGGAAATACATTTAAAAGTAGGTGCATCAGATAAAGAAGGTGAATCATTCCCCTAGAAAGGTCTTGATTGGCCTAGATGCCTGGCTTTCAGGGGACTGAGATGACAAGAGATGACTGTCTTCTTMAAGAAGATTTCTAACATTCCATGCATTCTAACATCTTCTTAAAGAAGATTTCTAACATTCTAACATTCCTCTTTCAGCAGCTCTAAAATCCACGCCTTGGTCTGCGTATCACTTACTTCTGTAGTTAAACTCTGACAAAATAAACCCTTTGATCTGTATGGTGTATAGTTGTTAGATCATATGACATCTTACTAAAGAGATCTGAACTTCCAAACCCCACCATTTCCTTTTTTTACTTTTTGAATAATGATTTTGTTTTGCTGATTGTTCTCTCATGCATAGTACTCTACAAAATCTATGTAATACAAATAATAGTGTTTATGTTATATCTGTTAGAGATGAAAAAAATACATATATGAATCTGTGTAATCCACTCAATGATTTCTCAACCTTAGGCCCCCAGGGTGCATTACAAATCTACATGATGCCCTTAGGTTCTGGATTTTGTATTTGGCTCCATGACATAGCTACAAGATTTGCAAAAAATCCATGTGTGTAGACAGCTCCTATTGGTTTCACATATTAAAGCTCAACAGCATAAATTAATCCTTCCAAGGTATCTTATGTGCACTAMGTTGGCTCAGGTTCTGATTGTTTTGGATGAAAGCATACGACTAACTTGAGCTTTTTGTTTTAAAAAAATACCCATTTTTGGCTAAGCACCTTTTTGGCAATTCATCATTGCAAACATGAAGGACATGGAAATATGAATATCTGCAGTTTGGAGGAATGTTAAAATTCTACCATATGCATCTTAAACACAGTGGATATCCTTGATGTTGTAAAAGCTCAAATGCTATGGGCATCAGCAATACTGGACTCTAAACATCTGCTGTAGATGAATACATTATGGCCTCTTCGTTATTTCTCAGCTTCTGAGTACAGAATAGTACAAGTATCACATTAAAGGTGAGAATCACARTTCCAAAAGTTCCATTTGGAAAAGATATCCATATAACAAGCAGACTGTGGGGATGAATGAGGTGCAGAGCAATATGTATAATTTGTCCTAAGAAAGTAAGAGTTTCTTGATATAAATTTGGGAATGGCAGGACATACCCTCCATATTGTTGTAGGAAAATTTCATAACTGACAAATATTTGAAAAACCTTTCACAGTTTTCTGTCAATTAAAGCTATTACTAGATTTGTTTTCAAATCTTTCTCATCTATTTGTCAAATTACAAATTTACCTTCAGCAGTTATTGAGAGAGTGTTTAGGAACAGATGAATTTCCAGGGTTTAATTTCTTTTTGACAAAGCTACAGATGTTTCTTACAGAAGCATAATTAATAGACTTTTAGAGCAGGAGGTCCGATTAGATCATCTAGTATGACACAAGTCACAGAACTTCACCTAGTTCTTCAATATTAATCCTGCAACTTGTCTAATTTGTCTGGCTATAGACTAACTTCCATTTAAGTTAGAAAAAAGCATAGTAAGAAAAGAAGATTATTGCTGTTCACAGAGTACAATCTTCTACTAGCAAATCAATGTTATAAGCCCTCCACTGTGGGTAGACACAATAGGGTTTAAACACATTGGTGTTTCACCAAAACCCTAACAGATAAACTCAGATGGCAGCACAAAACAGTCGAGTGCCAAGGGTGTTTCTGCCACTTGCCACCAGCAGTTTTGAACTGGGAAATGGGAGCACAAGAATCCCACTTGACTGTAACTCCTATAATCTGGCAGGAGGAGAGATGCAGCTTTGATTTACTCTGCTCACATGACTCCTTAGTCCCCTGTGTATGCTGTTGGAGCAACTTTCTGGAGCAAACATATGACTTCAGGTTCTGCTCAAGTCAAATTTCCAGACTCTCTTGCTGTATTATGGAGCTGTTAATCAAAAATTGCCTCATAAAAGTCATTGACGGGAGGCCTACAAATCTGCCTGGAAGCACATTGCTCATATTAGATGATTTCTTCTTTAGGAAAGAATACCATGCACTAGTTTGTCCTATTTATAAAGATATATGTATATACATATATGTAGCTATATGAGCAGACACTCAGATTTCCTCTGTAGTTCACACCACTTTAAAGTCAGTGAGTGTTTGAGACTCACATTTCCTTAAACTCTTTTTCTTATACCTTCCACTCTGATTCTAGGAGCATGAAGAAACATAGTTTTACTTTTTTCCTGAGAAGTACAAATTACTCTCCGTGGGCCAGGAAAGTATTTTAACTCCAGCAGCATATGCTTTTGTTTTTGCTAATGCCTTTAGTAAAATGACATTTCAAACTTTTAATTTTTACTTTTAGCTGGAATCCATTGGTTTATTAGAGCTAGTTTCAGCATCTAATTCCTTTTTCATTTCTACATTATAGGGCATTCTATATTATGACAGTAAAATCAGAAGAAACCAACTCCACATATGTCGGGTTTTTCAAGCACTTAAAAGTGCCTTGTTCAGTATTTGATAATGGAAATTGGGAATCTAACTACTACACAAAGAGTATATTTATGCCTTTATAACACTAATGGCATGCTGATTTCATCTTTGTCTTAAAGTTTCTATTCCTTTCTTTGCTTATGTACATTCACACATACAGAGGCGCACACATTAGCAGAGATTTGTCAAGCTGTGGTTTGTCAAATGGTAAACCTCTAATTTAGCTTTTCTATTATTCATCTCATAAATTCAACATCTAATAGTTTTGTTGCTATTTATCAATGGCCTGCTTGTTGTCATGGAACACTGATTCAGCTGTCAAGGTTATTTGGTAATCTGAGGCTCGTAAAACAGGAGAAGCTCTTTTTGTTATGAGCCCAAAGCCAATACTTGCTTTTTCCCCATTTTAACTGTACTTAAATTTTATAAATAAT
Source organism: Nothoprocta perdicaria (assembly GCF_003342845.1). Taxonomy (NCBI): domain Eukaryota; kingdom Metazoa; phylum Chordata; class Aves; order Tinamiformes; family Tinamidae; genus Nothoprocta; species Nothoprocta perdicaria. Next base: position 3,486,008 of record NW_020455921.1, on the reverse strand, counting down.
AAATCATTTTAGTATTATCTATAATGAGCATATTTTTTATTAGTAGTATTTTTAGTCAATGACTCAGCTACCGAAAACAATCTTGTGACACTTTTCATAGTGTGAGCTAAGTTAAAATATAAGACATGTAAGACCTAGTTGCATGTATTCAAAAAAGATGCATGTTAAACAATACCTTTATAGAATTTACTAGGCTCTCCTCTCTGTTTTATTTATGCTCASAACATGTTTTAGATGGTTGGGAGACATTGGTAGTATACCAGTGTAACAGTCAGGTAGTTCTCCTCCTCCCCAAATTTATTATTTAGGGACATCTATTTGATGTGTTTGTCACTTTTCATTGTCACTATAATCATTTTGTAACCGGCAAGGAATTATGTCATTAATCTGTTGGCAAGACTTACAGATTTTGAAGGGATATTTTCTTACATATAGCAGCCTGCAGGTTGGTAAAACAGAATAACAGAGCTAACAATTACCATGTTGGGTAAAACCTGGGGTCTGGCTAGCCAGGAACTGATGTTCATTAGTGCCTTCAATGGATGTTAAGTAAAACAAAAAGAACATATGAATTGTAAGATTATAATGATTCCGAAGTACTGAAAAGGAACACAAATTCTGAATTTCTCCCCAACTTAGCCCTCTTCTGTGTCTGTTGATTATCCAAGAAACAGATGTAGTTGGATTCTGACTAACACAATGTCTCCCCAAAGATTAGGCTATACTTGTACAAGGGTGACACCCCAAAACTCTCGCAAAAAGAAACCCGAGCTTGAACAGGAACAATTATTAGCACTGGGTACAGAAAGGGGGATGAAGTCTWCTTAGACCTGATCACAAGACAGCTGAAAGGACATCGTTTGCATGACCCCTCAGTGTTGAAGGTATATGAAAATAGCTACAATATCAGAATGCAGTTTGATCATTTTTTATGCATTCTTCTGCATCTGAAAACTCTAATAAGTACTATTAATTAGAGAAACTTTAGATTGACAACAGAAGTTGGTGGGAGSCAATGAAAGTAAATATAACTCAATTGTTTACATTGGTTTCAGATGAAGATGGTGAGATTTATGTTCTGTTTCCTTAAGTAACCTTCATTGTTTGTAAAGTGTGAGTGTAAATTTTATAGCTCAGTGCAATTGAGACTGATAGTGTTATCAGCCTACATTGCTGTCAACACTGAGAAGAAACATAAAGATGCTATTAAAATATGGTYTCTTCAGAGAGAGAAGTTGGAATCCCCACAGAAGGGGTGAAAATCTAAATCATCAGAAATGATATGCAAGGATTCAAAGACAAGTCTAATGTTTCCAATTCCATGAAATTACTGAATATGAAGGAATAAATATATCCTGAGTATATTCAAACACAAATTCTAGATTCTACTCTCAAAAGACATAGATTAGTCATAGATTTTATAAATAGAGAGAGAATACCTTTTTCTACAAGAAGAAAGTATATTGCATCACTTCTGACCATGAATATTRGATCATAAAATCTACACGGTTCATATCAAGAAGAAAGAAAAGAGCAGAGGAATGTATGGATAAAAGTCTAGTGTCGAGGTGGCAAGGTGAAACCTTCTCCCATCTTACCCTAGAGGATGCCCCTGGCCAACAGGTATGAGGCCCTCAAGGAGGTAGGGCAGTCAGTGGAGGGTGAGGGAGTGGGTCCGTCCCCTCCAAAAAAGGTGCCACAGTCAGAAAGTCCAACTGCACAGGTTGTTACCAYGGACAGGAGGCAGAATAGGAGGATTATTGTTGTGGGTGATTCTCAGGTTCAGGGAACAGAGGGACCTATAGCTAGACCCGACCCTACCTCAAGAGAGGTCTGTTGTCTTCCTGGGGCCCAGATTAGGGATGTCACCAGACGACTTCCCAGACTGATCCAACCCATGGACTATTACCCCTTGTTGGTCCTACATGTGGGTGCAGAGGAAGCGGCAACGCGTAGCCTGAGGGCAATCAAAAGGGACTTTAGGGAGCTGGAGCAGACGATCAGGAATACAAGTGCTCAGGTCATTTTCTGTTCGGTTCTTCCCAGCGCTGCCAGCAATACAGAAAGAAATCATAGGGTACAGTCCATTAACATGTGGCTCCATGACTAGTGTCATCGCTATAACTTTGGCTTCTTTGGTAACAGAAAGCCTTACGTGGCACCAGGCATGATGGTATCTAATGGGGTCCATCTTTCTCAAAGTGGGAAGAGAGCACTGGGTCGGGAGCTAGCTGGGCTCATCGAGAGGGCTATAAACTAGATTCGAGGATGGGGGGTATCAGTGGGGCAGCAGATGAGATGGTGACTGATGGCCTGTTATGCCACCCACAGCAATCCAGTGCCATGGCCTGTGAAGGGTCCTCTAGGACTGAAGAGGCCAAAGGGCAAAATACAAGAACTTCTGGAGGCCCACACAGTCAGGCTGCAGCTGTACCAACAAGAAGGAGAGGAACATTGGGAGCCCCACTCAAATGCCTCTACATAAATGCAAGAAGCATGGGGTATAAACAAGAGGAGCTGGAGATGCACGTGTGGTTACAGGGCCATGATCTCATCGCAATTACTGAGACATGGTCAGACAGCTCCCATGACTGGAATGTGGCCATGRAGGGCTACAGRCTTTTCAGGAGGGACAGGGTAGGAAGGCAAGGTGGCAGAGCTGCTCTTTATGTGATAGAGCAACTGGAATGCATAGAGCTCAGCATAGGAGAGGATGGAGTGCGAGTAGAGACCCTGTGGGTGAGGATAAAATGGCAAGCCAACAGGGGCGACACGGTGGTGGGAGTTTACTACAGGTCTTCTGACCAGGACGAGGAAGTGGACGAAGCCTTCTATGGGCAGCTGCAAGAAGCCTCCCGATCACAGGCCCTGGTCCTCCTGGGGGACTTCAACCACCCTGATATCTGCTGGGAAAACCACACAGCCAGGAACAGACAGTCCAGGAGGTTCCTGCAGAACACTGCAGATAACTTCTTGATGCAGGTGGTTGATGAGGCAACAAGGGGAGGGGCGCTGCTAGACCTGATACTAACAAACAGAGATGGTCTAGTGGGAAATGTGAGGGTTGGGGGCAGTCTTGGCTGCTGTGACCATGAGATGTTGGAATTCATGATCCTGCGTGGAGGAAGCTGGGCGAGAAGTAGGATAGCTACCCTGGACTTCAAGAGAGCCGGCTTTGACCTTTCCAGGGAGCAACTTGGGGCAGTCCCCTGGGTCATGGTCCTAGAGAGAAAGGGAGTCCAGGAGAGCTGGCTAATATTCAAGCACCACTTCCTCCAAGCTCAGGATCGGTGCATTCCCACAAGAAAGAAGTCAAGTAAGTGGGGCAGGAGACCTGTATGAATGGTCAAGGAGCTGCTAGGCAAAGTTAATGAAAATAAAAGAGCGCACAGTTTATGGAAGAAGGGCCAGGCCATGTAGGAAGAATATAGGCGCATCGCCAGAGAATGCAGATGCGCAATGAGGAAGGCCAAAGCCCGGGTGGAATTAGAGTTGGCGAGGGATGTCAGGGACAACAGGAAGGGTTTCTATAAATATGTCAGCGGCAAGAGGAAGGTGAGGGAAAATGTTAGTGCACTGCTGAATGGGGAAGGGGCCTTGGTGACGGAGGATGCCGAGAAGGCAGAGTTACTAAATGCCTCTTTGCCTCTGTCTTTACTGCTAAGATGACCCCCCATGAACTGCAGGGCTCAAGTGGAAGAGATATAAATGGGCTAGAGGAAGACCTTCCACGGGTTGAGAAGGATTGGGTTAGAGTTCGCTTAGGCAAACTGGCCAYCCAACAATCTATGGACCCGGATGGGATGCACCCAAGAGTGCTGAGGGAATTGKCTGAGGTTATTGCTCAGACTCTCTCCATCATCTTTGAGAGGTCCTGGAGAGCAGGGGAGGTGCCCRAGGRCTGGAAGAGAGCCAATGTCACTCCTGTCTTCAAAATGGGCAAGAGGGAGGAGCTGGGCAACTACAGGCCGGTTAGCCTCGCCTTCACCCCTGGAAAGGTGATAGAACAGCTCATCCTAGAGAGCATCTCTAGGCATACGAAGGAGAAGAAGGTGTTGAGTCAGCATGGATTCACCAAGGGGAAGTCATGTCTGACGAACCTCATAGCCTTCTATGATGGGATGACTGGCTGGCTGGATGAGGGGAGAGCCATGGATGTTGYCCACCTTGACTTCAGCAAGGCTTTTGACACCGTTTCCCATGATATCCTCATATGGAAGCTYTGGGAGAGTGGTCTGGATGAGTGCGCAGTGAGGTGGATCGAGAACTGGATGGGCAGCAGAGCTCAAAGGGTAGTGATAAATGGGGCCGAGTCCAGTTGGAAGCCTGTGGCCAGTGGTTTCCCCAGGGGTCAGTACTGGGCCCAGTGCTGTTCAACGTGTTCATCAATGACCTGGACGAGGGCACGGAGTGCACCCTGAGCAAGTTTGCAGATGACATCAAGCTGGGTGGAGTGGCCGACACTCCAGAGGGCTGTGCTACCATCCAGAGGGACCTGGACAGGCTGGAGAGTTGGGCAGAGAGGAACCTCATGAGGTTCAACAAGGACAAGTGTAGGGTCCTGCACCTGGGGAGGAATAACCCCAGGCATCAGCACAGATTAGGGGTTGACCTGCTGGAAAGCAGTTCCACGGAGAGGGACCTGGGAGTCCTGGTTGACACCAAGTTAACCATGAGTCAGCAGTGGCCAAGAATGGGATCCTGGCCGGCATCAGGAGGAGTATTGCCAGCAGGTCAAGGGAGGTGATTCTGCCCCTCTACTCAGCTCTGGTGAGGCCTCACCTGGAGTACTGTGTGTAGTTCTGGGCACTCCAGGATAAGAGGGATGTGGAGCTTCTCGAGAGGGTCCAGCCGAGGGCAACAAAGATGATTAAGGGAATGGAATATCTCTCATATGAGGAGAGACTGAGTGAGTTGGGCTTATTTAGCCTAGAGAAGAGAAGACTGGGAGTAGRTCTGATTAACATGTATAAATACATGAAGGGAGAATGCAGGGAGGAAGGGGACAAGCTCTTCGCATTGGTGGCCAGTGACAGGACAAGGGGAAATGAGTATAAGTTGAAACACAGGAAGTTCCATATCCAGGTGAGGCGGAACTTCCTTACTGTTAGGGTGACAGAGCAGTGGAACAGGCTGCCCAGGGAGGTTGTGGAGTCTCCTTCTCTGGAGGTCTTCAAAACCTGCCTGGACACTGCCCTGTGCCACATGCTCTAGGTGTGCCTTCTTGAGCAGGAAAGTTGGACTAAATGATCTCTAGAGGTCCCTTCCAACCTTGAACATTCTGTGATTCTGTGATATCCTTCACAGAACCACAGCTAAACAATACTTCCATTTTTTTGTATTCCATCCTAAAATCCTTATAGATGCTAAAAATAAAACTAACTAAAGCCTCTCTGAAGATGTAAAGAAAATAATTTGTGTATGGAATAAGGACTTTTAGTCAACTGATTACTTTTTTTTTGTTGTTTTTTTTTTTCATCACTGAGAATGGCAACTCAAGAGAAGTCTCTAGGCACTTCATCCTGTCTCTTTATCTTTCATATTTCAATCCTACAAAGACTTGCAAGGCTTTGTCTCCTATTTATCTGCATTGTAGTCTAAATGAGATTTTGCAGGCTAATGATGCAAAGGACCAGTGGTCTCTTATCACTGAGAAAAAGCTGAACATATATCTGCTAGCATGGAGTCAAAGTTACTTGCCTTTTCAGTTGTTCAAAGTAACATTCACATTTTGTTGTATTTTGTAAAATAAATATAGCCAGAACAGTTTTAGACAATGTGCAACATTTGGCTTGCATGACTGAGGTTCAACCTAAATTATGAAGAAAAAATCAAGTTTCAGCTAAAAAGATCTTCAGCCAATAAATTCCCAAACAATTCATTTGAGAAAGAACTCGTCACCTAAGAGTAATTACCATCCATCAACATTTTTAAGCATTAAAATAGGAATAATTGAAATAAATAAAGTGCATCAGAAAAAGATCCTCACAATATAGAATTGTCGAATTGATATCAGCATGGCAGTGATAGAAGCTCAGAACTAGCATGATTACTCCAATGTTAATTAAAAAAAGTGAATATTTCTCATTTTCTTTATCTCAGACAACACAATAAATGCATTCACGCCTTCCATCTGCAAGAAATCCATATGCTTGATTTATGAGTTGTATCTGTGTAAGGGAGAGGGCTTGTTCCTGAGCATTGCAGCAATCTCTCTAGAGTTAAAGGACCTTCTACAAATAGAAGATGTTACTGCTATATATGGCCAAAGCTCTTACTCTAAAATGTTAGAGCTGTGAGGAGTTCAATCCAGGGCTGAACTAAAATGAAAGGAATACACATAAGGTATAGATGGGAGAAAGATAAAAAGGAAATTCATATTTATGAACACTAATATGGAGCAAAATAAACTCACTAACTTGATAGTATTAAAGTGTCTGTCTATATACAGAAAAGAAAGGTTTAACTGGGAAAAAATATCAGAATTGGACAGATAATAATATGGAGAAAATATCCTATCGTAACAAAGGTGACTGGAGCTATATATTGAAAGATATATTTTATTTTTTAAAGATATTTAAGAAAAGAAGCTGCCATAGCCTTGCTGGTGAAGGAGTATTTATTAGTCCCCAAAAATGACTGGGGAGAAATGGGTAATTGTGTTGAGTCATTACGTACTGAGCTTGGAGATGTTTCAGACAGTAAACTAAGTGTTATAGGCCATCTGACCGAAAAGAATATCTGGCCTGTGAAATGATTTAGCAAATAAAAGAAGCATGTAAAAAGAGCAGAGTGGTGGTAAGTCAGCAATAACACAGGAGAGGGAATGCAGTTATGGTGAAATGTATCCACTCCTCAAGCTCACAGTGAAGCCTGAGGCTAAACGGCAATCATTTCAGGCTCCAAGTAACTCCAAGAACAGGACAGCACATATTTAAATTCTCTTTCTTTTTTTCTTATTTCTGCTCAAGTGCTTGTAGGATTATAAATATATTCCTACTATATATAAAGCAATGCATATAAATGTTATGACTGAAATACTAAGTTAATGAAGTAGATGCTCTTCCTCAGATTGTTGTTATTCCTATAAAATATGGATAGGATATAAATACAGGATGCATAAATAGCATCATACACACAATTATATATAGTACCATAAAGACTTTGATGATAAAATCTTATAAATAGAGACCAACAATTCAATATGAGTAGAGTTTTAGATTTGGACCCTTCTTTGACAGTTAAGTAATTTTCAGTAAAAGCTGAAAGACAGTTAAGTCATTTTCAGTGAAAACTTAGCTTTTATTGTCTGGAGTCAACAAATTCATAAATTCAGTGATATAAATGAATGCCCAAGAGTTGGGCCAAATCCAGTCAATCTCATCTCTTTTTCATTCAATCTCTCAGTTTGTCCAGGTTTGACAGAATAAAGGCCAGTGAGACCCTAGCCAGGAATTTGGCTTAGAACAGATGAAATTTCAAGACAGAAATTTCCATCCAGAAATCTTTAGATCTAGAAAGTTTTTCACAAGAGTGGTCAGTCTGTTGGCTCTAAGAAATGCTTAAATTTAAAAAAAAAAAAAAATCACACTTGTAACTGCGCTCTTGCTAGAAATGATGTAAAAAGAAAATAAGCCACTTTTTTTTTCTTTTTATTTGTTTCCCAAATGGGACCATACGCTACCCACTGTCGGAACTCAGTATGCCCCTTTAATAATGTAGAAGGAGATCCCAAGGCTGTATCCTTTTTTATTCCCTGCTATCTCCAGGCCGTCCACAGTCTGTTTTGGCTTGTCTTTGCTTGGCTCCATCCATCCTTGATATCAGACAGACACAGCCGTTGAGTCAGCCATAATATTTAACTCATGGTTGGTATATAGGAGACAGTTGACATTGCAATCTCTATATGGTTCTATATGGTAGTTCTCTATGGATAAAAGATCAGCCATAAGAGGAAACAGTATTTGGGGCTATAAGGTTCTAACGTATTCTGTCACTCAGCTGAAAATATTAAGACTGTAGATGCCTCTGTAGGTTTAGAATTATAATATTTACTGGGTGATGATGAACACAGCATTTGAGATGGAAGATATTGACTCTTGGGAAATAAAAGAAAATAGATGAAAATACAATACAAAGTATGGAATACATTAAATAACAGGATTTTTTTTAGTTCAAGAATGTTCAAGAAGGAACAATATAAGGCTCAACAAGCTGTCAGGCAGAAAAAGAACTGAAAATAGCTATCTGCTAGTCTAGCAGACATAATTAAAGTGATGTGGATCTGACATATATTATGGAACTAACTGTAACAGAAAAGCATACAATGAGAATAATTAATCACTACATTTTTATATATTAAATTGAATCTTCAAGGAGAAAAGATATAAAACCACAACCACATAAAATATATTGGAGGGAGAAAACAAGACATGAAAGTTTCAGGTATTGGCTAGAAATGAATATAGTATGAACATATTAAGAGAGACCTATAATATGTTAGCAACTTATCTATTGTCTTTGTTATTGAAGAAAGGCATTAATAGAATGTATAAAAATTAACAGAGAGGCAAATAAAGTATCAACTCAGATAGAAAGACTAGAATGGAAATCTGGACATAAAACAGAATGTTTAAATGTTATAAATAAATGCAAGATAAAAAAAATTACAATGCTTAAAATAAAAATCTCTAATATATACAGGAATTGGACAAATGATTCACTGCAATTAACAATTCCAGCCACTAATATCTCTAAACCAATATGAGATACAGATCCTATTTTAGTTATTGTAATGGTTATTTGGAACGGTTCACTAAATAGTTAAGAAGTCAAATATTAACCTGAGAGTTACCTGCAAAATACTGAAGCGATTATTTGTGATCACCTATAACCATTCTGTATTATTTCTTCTTCCTGATAGAATGATAACTATTTTTAAGAATGACTGATCTTATAAACCCTTATACTTTCATTCAAAAAATGACATTTCAAAGGAAAACATGTGTTATTTAATATTCATTATACAGTAAACCCAAACATTTTATGCAAACAGCAACCCACTCACATGAATGTTTGAAGGTAGAAAACTTGAGGTGGAAAATGTTTGAATTATGAATTTCTTTCTGTGCTTATTTGTTTCTTTGTAATTTTAGTCATGTTTTTCAATACTGAAGATGTTGAATGACCTGTTTCTGAAGTATGAAGTGTGTGGGCCTACAAAAAAAGGGCAAAACCCTAGGGTTCAGAAACTCAACAGAGCACTGAAAAAGGAAGAGGATAGAAAGAGGAGAAGAGAGAGGGAGAGGCAGAGAAAGAGGAGAGGGTGAGGAAGAAGAAGAAGGAGAGAGAGAGATGTCAGTAATACAGATTTCAGTTTGATGGCTCATTAGAGAGGGACTGGAAGATGAAGGGAAGATCTCAGACATGACAGTCCCATGAACTTGACTGCAGATACAATTGGTKTTTATGCTTGCTTTTTAGCCATGGTGAGAACATTTTATATACAGGACATAAATAATGACAGTTGAATTTCAGCAGCATTATTTTACTAGGTCTATGACTAGCATATGCTTATCTTTATCTCATATTGTACTACATACTGTCTGTTCAGGATTTGTTTACTCTTGACTGTACAGTATTTTCCATTAAACATCACTTTAAAAATATTTTTCCTTAGCATAAAACATAATTTTCCACACATTCTTTGAGGAAAGTATTGACCAATGTGCTAGCCTGAATTCCTTAAGAATCTGGCAGCATTGTCAAGAAGCTTTGATTATACCAGCAGTCATGACATAAGAATCAAAGGATGAACATTTTTAAATCCTCATAACCAATTTAATTTCTTCAATGACTAGGACAGGGAAGAAGTCTCTTGTCCTAGCTAAAGAGAAATTGATTCATACTCTTGACAGTCTGTTCCTAAACTGGGAATAGAGGATCTTAAGAGATACACCTGTATTTTGATTGAAAATCAGTTATCAACAACAACAACAAAGAGCATCATGCAGATCTTTGTTTCAGACAAAATGTTTCGCTTGGATGTATCATGAAGAAATATTTGAATGACAAGTTGACATGACCCTGTCCCGGCCATAGGGAACATCGGTGAGGACAGCTGGGAACGTATGCTATCAATACTCAATTTTCAGTTGCAGCACGGACTTTTTGTCAAAATCAGACTTCTCCATCTGACTTCCTAAACAAAATCAAGATAAACATTCTGACAGATACAAGATATAATTCTATGGAGTTTGGCTGTCTTCTTTTTGAATTTATTAGTAAGTCTATATGCTTCCAGGACAGCCTTTATTTCTGCAAAGCACATTAGAAACTAAGGGGGCCCCACATTCGATGTCAGTGGGAGGCAGATGGGTTTCTTGGAAACTTAGGAGTCCATTTCAGTTCTATTCTAAATATATTAACTCAGTATCATAGGAAATGTTCTTTTTTTTTTTTTTCTAGAGGTTTCCAGAAAATATGCTTGAGTTAAAGACCTGCTTTTGTGAAAGCAAGAAACGAAGTCCAAGCCTGAGAGTTTTTCTTAGTACAAGGTAGTAATAAATGGCTTTCTCTAATTCCTCTAGATAATTCTTCAAGATAAGTTTGCTGTCAAGGTAATAACTAGACAAAGCAAGTATTGCTTTATTAGCTATTGTTGAGGAACATCTTTGAAACCTTTTATTTCACCAATCCTAGATTTTGTTTTGTGTGCTTGCTTCTCCCTCCATCATCTAAGCACTACTACTACCTCTTTCTCAGGTCATCTGTCAGGCTACTGCTTTCTTTTCATACAAATACTTCTTGAAAACCTATATATTTTATGAAGATTACAGAGAGAGTTACCAATGATTCTTTCATTTCTAAACGCATCTAGGCATGCACAACCCTTTTCTTTCATCCTGTGAACAAAACCATCAGTAAAGGGTAAAGTGTCCAGTTATGCCTTCTGTCAAAGAAATTCAGACTTCTCTGCTCTACCACTTCTCTCTATGCTAAAAAAAAAAAAAAAGATGCTCATATCTAGTTTACCTGCATTGACCAATTCAGCTTATCTGAGTATTTAACAAGTTTCACATCTGGGTGATGAGTCCCAGATAAAATGTAACTTTCCTTTAAATGCTCTAACATTATAGAGAAGAAGGGGAAGTTTGACTGCAGCCATCAAAGAGCGTATGCTTTCTCTTTGACTTGAAGCACATGTGTCTCATTCAGTTTTCATTAATTACTAGTAACAAAAGACAGAAATACTTGGTTTCACCTGTAACTAGCTCAGAAACTTAGCCTTTCCTATTCATAGATGGATCTACCCAATGTGATCCATGCTTTTTAATCCGAAGGTTGGATCAAACCAATTTGCTCTTCCTTGGTCTGACCCAGATGTCATTCCTCAACCTACAGATGGTTAATCATACTGTATCCCATCTGTTAAGTGGAACACAGTAATGAGAATATATCACACTAATATTCCTCACTTCCCTTTGGATTTCATTCTAAAGCTAAAGATAGGTGAAGGTCCTGGTCCTTTCAATGGTCCATGACTGAATCAACTAAGAGAAGACTTTATGCCTCCTGAGAAAGATGGATTCAACAGAGATGGTGTGCCCAAAGGATGTTAGATGCAAATGTGAATGTATGGGTAGAAAACTCCTGGCTTCAGCACTCACTTTAAACATATCATACTGTGTTTTGCTGTGTTTAGGTTGTGATAAAAATTCATCACTTCTTGTGAGCAATTTGCTACCAATGAAATGCTATATAATGCTTTCATAATCCTATATGAAAGATTAAACTATGTTGTTCATAAGTAAATAACTAAGGCTGGAAGAGGAAATGGTTTCTACTAAAAGATTATTGATGTCTTATTAAATTTAGGAAATTATACTTAAACACTGCATATACAGTATGTACTGTAAAAGAAGTCTTATAAATGTGAACTAGCAAAGCATCAATATTAATAATATGTATGTGTGAAAAACTGTAATTTTCAAGTTTGGTATTCTTCAAGGAATATAATTTATATTAAATCAGTGTAAGTTTGGCACTTAAACAGCATTGCTACTGTAAACAGGTGCTCAGTGTCTGGAAAAAAATACTGTCCTCTGAAAACTCAGTGCAATGTAAAGTAGTATTTAGTCATTTTACTAAAGAAGAACATCTTGGCCTTAGGGTGACCTTTTTTAAAAACAGAATTTTTAAAGAGGAAGGCCAACTATTTCTTATAAAGAGATGGATGAGAGTAAAGTCATAGCTAGATTTCTGGTTGAAATCTTGACTTTACTAAATTCAATGGGGTTTTTTGTCATTGAATTTCAGTAAGCAAGCAGGTAATCCTTGAAATTTAGAAGACAGAAATTTTCATGTATTATTGCATGTGCTTGGTTCATGTGACTTCAGTGATTGTAACTCTTTGTTTTTTCTTTTAATTTTTTTTCTCTACTTTTGTAAAACACAACTTTCAGAATAAGAAAGGCTGACAAATGCTCTAGAACCAATCAATGTTATGAAACTAATAGTAATACAATATAAGCATGTAAGCTTATGTAGTGCCTTTCATGTAGAAGTATCCCAAGGCACTTTGTAACAGAAACTCAATAAGGAGTGCAAAAGTGCTTTGTCAGATAGGATAAGCCAGGGGAAAAGGGGAAATTAATTAAGCATGGATTTAAATTTCTCAGCCAACAAGGCATTTAGAACCTTGGTCAGAAAAGACAGGGATTCCAATATCTGTGTCCAGGGAATATAATAGACTATTTCATTCTTTAATACTTGAAGAATGTTCAATAATTCTTCCACAATAATATGAGTAATAAGAATACACCGCATAGGCAATATTTTGCAAAAAGCAGACCCTATGTCTCTCATTTTTCATACACAAGTGAGTGTGCAAATGTTGATCACTTGAGGAATATGCTAATAGAGCTACTTGACTGCTGAGATACCCAGTATGAAATTTTGTATTTTAGAAATACAAAAACCAAGTTAAGGGCTTGGTGATAGCTTGGATGACTTTTTAGTCCGCTGTTTCAAATCAACGTACATTTTTTCATATAAGCATAATACATAAAAATAATCAGTAACACAGCTCTACATTTCACGGGGAAGAAGAAAATTACTTGGGAAAAGCCTATATAAATTGATAACACATAAATTACAGCTTCCCTGATGTTGTAGAAACTTGTACATCCTCTATTTTTCAAACATTTTTCTTTTAGGAACACATGGACCATCCTCATTTTTGGATGACTGCCTCTTCGGATTAATGCATCCTTCTGGTGCATAAATTAGGGATGCACAGTGGAAAAAAGAGAAGCACTAAATCTCAGGAAACCAAAGCCATACAGAAAAATGAGGTTCAGGGTACAGCTGAATGAGTGACTCACCGTGAATAATTTATCTGAAAAGTTAGCCTATGCTTCTGTTCATGGAATAACTAAAAGCAGCCTATAATTTCCTCAGTTTTATAACAAAATACAATTTTTAAAATATTATATGACTTAAYTGTATACTATTCCATGCCCTGTATTAAAAAGGGAAAGACATTTTAGTTGACCTGACAAACCACAGGATGCTGTGTTCCTTAGGTGCTGTTTCTTTTCCCTAGATAGATGAGCCTTCAAACRTGTCAAATCTTCAAGCTACTTAACAAAGTAGCTCAGTAGTATGTGTGATGAAGAAGAAAGAGTGTAGCCACAATATAAGAAAAATTCTTAAGGGTTTTTGTAAAAAAGCTTTCAGAATTTATTTTGCAGTTGTAATTCATTGTACTTTTTGGTGGATAACTGTAGTGATTTGCAACCCTTCTAAATATTTTTGAGAACCCTTGTACACTCATGTACAAGATTACTACTTTTTTTCAATTGCAACCTGAAGAAATCTTATCCTGGTGATAAACCTGAATTCAGTAATGCATGTTCTTTCTTGAGGACTTAAAGAACATATTGAAGTCCTTCCATATATTGCTCTAAGGACCACATTAGTAAAATTGCTATTTTTAAAGAAAAGAGATCTCAATCATTATATTTTGTTATACACAGGATGTGTAATTCAGATATTAACGTTTTACTAAATTGTTAGCAATCTGAAATATTCTTGCAAAATTTATGGTTTTGACTGGATATCTTTGTGTAAATTTGAAAAATATTCTCTGGTACTTCAATAAAATGTAGAACTTCATAAGCTACTTGATGGAAAATGAGCAATTTTTGCATTTAGAATTTACAAAACTCCATAAAGGTTAATATCTCTGTTCAGATATTCATATGTTAAACTACTGTAATATTTATTACAGACAAAAAAGAAAAAAAGACTGATCAGAAACCACACTTCTTTATTTTGTGCCCTGACTCACACTAAAGATGAGGAGGATACGTTAGAATCCTGCCCAATTTGCATTAACTTTCGGTTATACTTGCATGATAATTGCTAATGTYTTTTTTTTATTTTTTTKKGGGGGGGATTATTTTAAAAGTGAATCTGCATCAGTTACTTTTTGCCAGAGCCGTGATAAGTCTCTATATGATACACTATTCACTATGCTATTGCAATATACTTGGAATGAATTCATCAATGTAAGCATAAAATAAAATAAAATAAAATAAAATAAAATAAAATAAAATAAAATAAAATAAAATAAAATAAAATAAAATAAAATAATAAAATAAAATAAAATAAAATAAAATAAAATAAAAACTACATAAGTTCTTACCTGAGCTCTTGAGCTATAGAGTCCACTTGAGCTGTTAACAAAAGCAGAAGGAAAGAATGAATTAGTTTACACTTCCAGACTTGAGCTTTCTGTAACCTCACACCTGCCTGTCTGTGATGACAGAGGAGCGGCTATCAAAACACAGGTGATATTTCATGCTAGCCACAGGACTGTAGCTACTACCGGCAAATGTTAACTGAATGTAGAATTCCCTCCTTTATTTTAGATAAGCTACGTCTAAAATGTAGAGAATGATTTTCAGCAGAAAAATATGCAAAAATTAAAAAAAAAARAAAAATGAAAGCTCTTTTTAAAAGCTTGATGAGAAATCTCTGCTTTTGCAGCATGTTAGTTTGACTTGGGAATGAAGAAGGATTGTATTTACAAATACCTGTCCACACAAGGATATACAGCTTATTGACAAAGCCAACAGGTGGTCCTAAAGATTACTCATGTTGTACAGGCAACATTTATTGTTTCACTTCTGGGAAAATGTTCCTAACCTGCTAATTCATATGGACATGTGTGCATGTGTTTAAAAATCAAACAAATAACCAAAAAAAAAAAAAAAATCACAGAGAAATACATTTTATAAGTTCTCAAAAACGTAATTAGCCTTTTAAGCAAAAAAGATTTGAAGGTTAAATCCTGTATTGATAACAATTAAAGTCTGTTGTCTCAAAGCCAGTCAGACTCTCTTAATTCTTTTCCTAAGTGAAGTCTAGCAGTTATCAGCTATTTAGTGATATGAAACTAGAGAATTAAACCAGTCTGCACTTTCTTTTCATTATGACCACAACTTGAAGCTGAAGGCATAACTTTAACAATATAGCACTACTGAATTTTGACATCGAAGGCAGTCAAATTGCCTTGTTTTAATAATCTTGAGAGTGCAAAATTCCCATTAAAACTGGAGTGAAGATGGGTCCTCTTTCCCTCCAATAATAGTCATAAGCAGAAATGCTCACAGGGAAAGCAATACTTTGACATTTATTTTTAYGTATCTCCATTTTCTACTCATTATCAATAGCCACAAGAAGTCTTATAAATTAAAATAGAAAGTTATTTTCCAGAAAGGTCCGTATTGCTAGTCAATCATGTTTTCCAGATGTTTAGATCATTAAGGGCCTGTTTATCTCTCAGTACTGTATTTCCATCTGTTCCTTATAAAAAGAGAGAAATAACTGGGAAATACAACTATGTCATAACTCTAYATATGAAGCAAAAGTGCCAATACTTAAAAGAAAAGCATACCGTTCCCCTTGACCACATACACTTGCATCTTTTGGTTAAAGTAAATATACTTTTGGAATATTTATACAGATACTTTAGACAATTAATGGCAAGAGAGAAAAAAAAAAATCATTCAGTTGGCTGAGATAAAATTTTACATATGATTTTGAAGGCATGCATTCAATGTTGCCTGGTCCTACTTCCTACTGAAAATATTTGTTTGCATAATAAAAAGTGTAACCTTTATTTTCTTTGAGAAACATCTCGAAGAAACGAGCAAAGAGTAGATTTTTTTGCTTTTCTTTAAACTCTGGCTAAAAATTTTATGTCTCTTAATATCAGCAGTTTGTGTCCTGCCTTGATTAAAAAAAAGGCAGCCCTAAGGAAGCCACACATTCTCTTGCTGTGCATTAGGGACTGTGTGCAGAAGCGATCCTATTTCGTGGTGTGCTGGGCACAGGGTTGTGGAACGTGTTTACTAACTCACCCTTGGTTCCTTTTGAGCGTGTGCGCAGCTTTTTATTTTCCCCATCTGCATCCATCTGTAATATTAATACAAAGTCTTTAATTCATTCCTTTTGTCATTGAGAAAAAAAAAGTCTCCAGTGCTTTTTTTTTTTTTTTTTTCACATTTCCAAGGGCTAGATGGTAAATAGAAAGAAGAATAATCATGCCTTATTAAACTTGTCAAAGAGATAAAAAGCCATCTGTGAGTATCTAGCAAATACCTAGGAGATACCTTTAATGATACAGATTTGTTTAACAAAGTGATGGTTATGAATGACACTTTAAGGTTTAACGACAAGGCCTACAGGTGTTAGCTGAAGACAGAAGGTTAGAAATGGCAATGCTTGTGACTGTTGCTTTCAGCATCCACTTCCCTGAATAACAGATCTCAGAAAGCCCTCTGCCTACCTTTGCCCACCATTACCATTGTAAGTGGAACATATCCTAACAGTTGCAATTGAACAACCTTCTCTGACAACTTTAAATTTTAAAGAGTGAAACCCTCTTACTTGCCTATGCATAAATATATATGCACAGCTGCAAAATATTGCACCACTTATGATTTTTTCTTCTTAAGTATGCTTTAGTGAGGAGAAGGTTACAGATTTTTACCGCATTTTGGGAGAAGATTAGCTTTGGATTTTACAGAAAAAAAAAAAAAAAAAAAAAAAAAAAAAAAAAAGGAGCTGCTGCCATAAGATTTAAGATTTCTGACTGAAATAATAGTCACCTTGCAAGATTGCTGTTCTCATATGACAATTTTGGCTATATCTAAACCAGCCTTCTGATCTTGGATCTAGCCCAAATCTATAATTGTAGGGGCAGGTTTTCAATCCATGGATTTTACTACAAACCCCTGAAATTCAAAAGGATTAAGATTTCATGTTCTGGTGTGGAGAGCTGCAGTGACATATAGCAGATTGCATGACAGTGTAATTCTGATCATGTCCAAGGAGGCAAACTCCTACTCTTTCTAAAAGTAACACCTAATTCTTATGTAAAGCAGAATCTATTATAAGGAATTTTTAACTAGGCAAAATACCAGGAACTCTGCAATCCTTCTTCAACCATTTCATTATCTTTGCTTTGAATCTCATTTTCTCGGTCTCTAAAATAGTGATGGTCAAACATGCTGTGGATGAAGCCATTCTATTTTTTTTTTCCCCACGGATAGTTATGTAGGAACAAATGCAYACACTAGCTTCTGATTTCTGTAACTTGGCTAGGCCAAAAGTAGCCATGGAGTCTCTGTTCTCTGGAGAGCAGAAGTTGCCTACTCCTAGCATCTGTGAGTCTTTTCTGGCAGAAGATGACAATTCATGTCAGCTGAAGATCCTCTCTGTCATTTCACTCTTCCTGAAGATCATCAGCACTAACACTAATTTACCCTCTATGGGGAAGATGTATAAGCTCTTATGCTTTTTAGCCTATAGAGTATGAAGATCTGAGGATGCTTTATTTTTAGGTTTACATGACTCAGATAACTGAGATGTTTTGAATGTCTAACCTGAAAGAACCTTGCAGAATACAGCAGAATCAACCTTAGAAAGAAAAGCCATTTAGTCAGCCTTTCTAGAGGAAAAGAAGTGTTTCTCTAATTTCCTGGCTTTTTATAGTTCATTATTTATATATGGCTACACATGATATGCAGCCAGGAGAATAAAAATCTATTTACAGGAAAGAACACAAGCATTCAAAAGGGGTATTCATGTACTTGAAGAAATCTAATTCTAAAACCTGGGTTAGTGATATCTGAAATGAAAGTATACATAGATCACAACACATTTCAAAGGCAAGCAATATTATCTTTTCTCTGTTTAAATTTGTATTTGATGTTCCTTCTTAGCAAGGAAGAAAAAATGTGGCTTGTGTTTACATAGTGGGGCTGACGGCAGCCTTTACTTTGTTACTATCCTTAAAACCTGGAGAACGAGATTTTGCAATGTGACTGCAATGGTAATGGGAAACATGGCTCTGTTCTCTGATGCTGAGTTGTGATTGAAGGCACTGACCTGCCATAGACTTATAATAGGGGAGCAGGTGTGGCAATGATGGACTTTAATTTCCTTTAATAAACCTTTTATGTGCCACACTTTTACTGCCATTCTATGCTCTCCAAGGTCCTGCACATAATAGGTTCATTACTTTTGATTACTATAGTCTATTGAGACAAACAACTCCAGAACACACTATATATTATGTTCAGTTAAACCAATATAGACTATTTATCCACTGTGCATTATTTCACCTGCAACTCTACAGACAAAATTAACAGCAGCTCCTGTAAGCTAAAACTATTAAAACCACTGGTACTCCTTTGTCATCATTTCATAATAAATACCGCACCAATCACAGTGCTGCKCTTTTAATTATGAAACAAAAAGTGCCCACTGCTTCTACTGAATAGCAGTTACTTTAGTCTAAATAGGCATTGCATTGTGATGAGTATTTAAAAAACTGTGCAAGGAGAGAAAGCCAACAATAAAATCAATGTAGGCAATTTTTCTATTGATTTTCTTTCCTGTAATAATTTGAAATTATGAGAGATATTTAATCAACTAAAAACTACAATTGATAGGAGTGTTTAGCCTCTGCATACTGTATTGTAAACCAATCACCTTTTAAATGTATGTGTTATATAAAGGATGGCTTAACTTACAAAATGTGCCCTGCATTAACTTGAAATTTACTTCAGTTACTTGAAAATTAAAGCTGTGGAATTTTAAAAGTGTGACTGAAAAAAAAGACCTGTCTTGGTGAAAATTTGAATTCAGGTCTTGTCTTTTTCTAGTTCTTTCAGAGATAGCTTGAAATAAAAGAAGAAGTAAAAAAAAAACTTCACTTCTTGTTTTATCKAGTGATTTTTTAATATGAAAACACAATCACAGACAGCAAATGAAAACCATTCTAACGGTCAATAACAAAAAGGAAAGAACAAAAGAAAAATATTTAAAGAACAAAACAAATAAAGTCTAATGAGAACTTCTATCCAAACTGTTCTAACCAAACTGTTTAGAGATAATTGTTATGAGAGTGTGAATTTTTGGAAACATATCTTCTTAGTGTTATAGACACTGGAGATTTGACATTGTGCAAGGTGATGGATAACTGCACTCTTCCCTAGTGGACATCACATCACCAAATATGTATGTCATGTAATACATATATACATATGTAAATATGTAATTACCATATATATATGTGATATTTTGAGAGAAGAAGACATATGGGAGAAAAATAATGTCAAAAGTGCACAAAATAGCTATGCTGATATGTTTCTACTAATTTTTTAGCAATCATGACCATCAGGATAATATATAAGTATTTCCCAAGAAAATTCCACCAGGAATTGAAAATTCATATTTTKCAAGGGCAAACTTCATATGGAAAAACACATCGGATAATAAAAACAAGTAGATCATAAAGACAGGAACCATTTCCACTGTGCTATTATATCTTATGATTAGATTATCTGATATGATGGGGTTTAAACTCATCCAAACWCTTTCCATTCAAAACCAGTTCAAATTTGTTAACAAACTCAGAAGAAATTAGTGTGTGATATACAATCAGGAATATAGACAGACAATACAGGGAATGAGCAGATTTGCAATGCTACATCCTTGCAAAATCAGACTAAGAAATTAGTGCCTGACTTCATTAGTGTTGGAGTTCTATCATTAGAGGCATATTTCTGTAGTTTGAAAATTTCCTCTGGATTTTGATACTGAATTGTTTTCAGAAAGCATAGTCTGTCGAATCCCACAAAATTTACAAATGCTTTTATTTTTGAACTTATGAATGTGAAAAGAGACCTTCCTTCATCTTTTCTTCATTACTGGTTGAGACATAAGGCTAAGTCAATGTCAGCAAAGCTGAAAACTAGCCAGTGACTACTGACAAACTCTGCTTGACTGAAACTGGAGTAAATTGCTGTGTCCATGCAGCAGGGTATTCATTTTTCTCCAGATGAGTTTGTTGAAATAGCAGGAAACTTATTTGCCAAGCAAACCGTTTCAAAGTTCCTGACTATAAAATAAAATAAATGTTACTGTTCCTCAGAGGACCTAGAATATTTGAGAGAAGGACCTGGAAATACTTCCCCGCATGAGGGAATCAAGATTTGGCTCTCAGTTTGTTTTTATGCATGCCTGGAGCATATTTGTGCATGCGTGCATGTGCTGATATCACAATGAGATCCAAGAATATGACTAACAGCTGAAATAGGGCATGTGAATTAATAACAATAACAATTATATTAATAATAATGACTCCTCCAGTTTATTTTCACATTTTTAAATATTAATTTCAGAAGCTGAGCTGAACCACTAGCACATTATTGTGAAAAAAGCATGACATCAGTGCTTCTGACATAGAAAAGGGAAGTGCCGCGTGCACCTTCTGGAAAGAGCTAACATAAGAGCTCTGCATTCTCTAATGTCTCCTCTGTACAAGTATGACTTTCCCTGAGTGGGTTTCAGATTCCTGGAGTGGCAGTCTGTTTCCTTCTGTGTAACTAGACAGAAGAAAATCATCAGTTCATTTAGCAGTAAGGAGTATAAAAGTTGATGCTTCCTTGTGGATTTCCAACAAAAGTTATATTTCATTTTCAAAATGAAATTTGTTGAATAACTTCCCTGTACAATTTTTGTCTGATTTTGAGTGATCTGAAAAAAAATCAATTTTCTAAATTCATATACTTGTATATAGTTATCCATACCTTAGTTGGTATGGAGGTAATTAGAGGACATCTGTCATTAGACCTATATATATATATGTAGAAAACAATGATGACTTTTAAGGCACAGATATCCTTCAAGTTTTAATTGCAAAACTCAGAATTCAAAGTTGAACTGGATCCTGCCAAGAACTATGAACACATCTGTGCTGTACTATACTGCAAGAAAAGACAGTGCTGTATGTGAAAATGGTCCTTCTCCTTATAAAGAATACTTTTGGAGAAAACTTTTCAGTTGTTTTGGAACCCATCCTTTAATGTTTCTTTTCAATAYGTGACTTAAGAATCTAGAATCATAGTCACAATGAACTTTTTCTTATGAAAAAATCATAAAACAAGAAAATATCCTGTAGTCTGTTTAATATATAACTGAGCAGTAGATAGTATAGAACTGTGTTTAACCATTTGTACATATATGTAAGTGCATCTTTTGCCACTATGTATCTATATGATCTATATGATAGATTTTTAAAATATGAAATATTAATGAAAGGATGAAAGTAAGAAATGCAGAGTGAAAAGAAAATGTAAATAGTATGTATAGCACCTAGACAAAACTTCTACATTCTGATTCATAAAAGTGAAAAAACAGACTTTCTGCTTTTTAATATTTCTGTACCAAACTCTTAAAACACATTTTCATGAAACATTGCCTGTACTGACGCCTGAAGTTTGTTCCTTCTTCTTTATCTTCTTCTAAGTCACCCAGTAATAGTCAGTAAGAAGAAAAAAATATCTAAAAAAAAGCATGTTCTAAAAGAATACTTCTGAAAATATGCCTTCTTTTATGGTTTTGATTATTTTTAACCACAGAGTAATCTGTGATCTTTGTTTCTGAAAATTTTGCTTTAGCTTACACAATCATATTCTTGATTTCTCTGTGGGAAACGCCAAATAACATGTGAATAATTATTTTAGATGTATCTCAAGAATGAAAAGTTTAAAGTTCATAATATTTGTAAACCATCATGAATTTAGTACTATGTAGTGTGACAAAACGGTATATGTATTTTATTATTTTTTAGTAGTAGGTGTTTTTATAATGAAGTCACTACTTGAAAATAYGTCAGTCAAATAAACCTTAAATCAGTGACAAGCTTGAATAACTTTGTAATGAGGATGATTTATTTTGATTCTCACTTCTGATTTCTGAGTTGTCACTGCTGTTGTATACTTCATCCATGCAACTTTGCACAACTGGCAGTGCTGAATATAAACCAAAGCCATATGTTTATGTCCTTTTGCCAAACGACTACAGCAAATAGTTCTATTATTCCCTTAGGTAACCAATGTGTGCCAAGTATTTCTATTAGTCTGCTTTACCAAGGCATTAGAGGGCAGAGTCACAGCTTTATAAAATTAACGGACAACTGTTAGCTTTATATATTTAGAAAAAAAWATATATATACTATACCCTCCTGAAATTCATCTCAACACAAGCTGAAATGTGATGTTACTTTTATTTTTTTTTCCTTAGATTTAATGTCATTTGGGATATGGGATATGATAATATTATATACTAAAAATATTCTTTTTTAATGTGAGGAAAAAAAGTGTCAATTTTATTCAAATATAATGCTTTGATGCCTTGAGATCTTTCACTATTAAGATTAAGCATTTATTCTACCCTATTGACATTTGTTAAAAAATTAAATCATAATACATTAAGAACAAGACATCCCTCACAGAGTAAATGTAAGCAGTGCATTTCAAAATACATTCTAATGCATATAGGAAAATATGTTCAAAGATATTTGTACCTTTCTCAGTGTATTAACAGAATGTAATTCTGAAACTAAAAGTTTAAAAATTGTAGATATTTACTAATGATTACATTTTTCCCAGTTGTTCACCTGATTTTTGTAGAAGGCTTGTTTTAATATAGTAAAAGCTGTTAGAAATAAATGAAATACTACAATAGAAAATCATAGAGTATACTAGTATTAATACACAGATACATTTTAACTTATATTCTTTTATGTAAATAAATTATCCCACCTTTGCGTGTTTCCAGGTAAAATTATGTGCAGATTCCAAAGAACAGAATTTGTCGCTCTGACCAAGAATTCTTGCCTGATTTAACAGATACTCCTGAAATTCATTCTCTGCAAGAAGAAAACAAAAGAATAGAAACAGCTATGCTAAATATAACGTAGATGAAACAGGACAGTCTACGCAAACAGACCACATACATTGTTTTCTTGAGCAGTTTTTCTAATGTGGTAGAGAGGTATCAGTGATGCTTTTAAAGGGCAGAAATAAAAGCAAATATTTATTTTTACGGTGCTTTGTTTATATTATAAATGTCCTCTCCAGTAGCTTATGAAACTGACCTACTCGAATGAAAGTTTTCCTTCCTATACAGATAATACAGACCTACAATTTATATACGGAGAAAGTCTGACTCAGTTGTCTCCTATATACTGTCAATCGAGTAGCATGATTTGGTACAGGATTTAAAATAAGAAGCATTTAGAAATGCTTCTAAAACATTTGAATCATATCAGAGAAATTCTGATGCTTTTTTTCTGATTTTGAAAAACAGATTTCACTATCACTTGGAAGTTCACAGTACCTTTCAAACTCTATCCTGCATATTTTGTATAATGAATGTTTTCACTCTACCTGTTTTCACTCTACCTGTTCTATGTAAAAGTTAATGGAAAAGTTCACACAAAAACACTCAGAACTTCAAGATTTAACATCTTCTATTTATTTATTGATGTCTAATAAAGTTTTGTCTGTAAAACTTGTAATTTTAACTTTTCTTATGGGAAAGATTAATTCTAAACAGCTTTACYGGGAATCTAGAGTTTATTTAGTGACTGATTTATGCCTGAGTTCCAGTAGATAACATCTTATACTAGTTGCATCATATCAGTAACTTTTAATTTAAATAAATAAGCTTTATCAAATAGCAAAACAGAAAATATATGCAACAGGATAAAAAGGGTAGGAAAAAAAAAAAAAAAAGGAACAAAACAGCTTAATACCTAAAACATTTTTAAGCAGTTTTCTAAGTCACTGTGTTCCTGGAAAAAGATGCTGTTTACCCTCAAAGGCCTCTTTTCCTGTTATTCCATTTCAACATCCATCAAAAGAACCTAGAGGAGTTTTAAAGCTTCCWACCTGCCTCTTCCTCTTTGTTCCAAATGCACTCAAAACCAAAAGATGTCTGAGAATAGCTACAAAACTGAAAAAAAGCTCTTTCTCAAGCCTAAAACTTAGCAGCTTTTTATCTAAAATCCTATCATGTTAGGTATTTATTAGCAATACATTTTTCATTTATTTTCTCAAAGATTGCCAATAAAGAACTAAATCACATAAGGGAGTAGCTGTAAACCCTTTGAGTTCCCTAATGTCAAGCTCATTAGCATCCGAATAACCACACAGCAGCACATCATCTGCACAATTGCAATTTTTTACTACTTTTAATAGCGTTTCTCAAAGGGCTCATTTTCAACTTTCTTCAGTGGTTAGTTGGTTCTCTGGGGAAAAGGAGCTTCCTGACGCTCACAGCTTCCACTCAACAACCAGGCCGTTTGCTGTCAGAAGCATCAGCCCTCTGCCCTAACCCCATCTGCTGTCTCTCTCATCCTAAGGGACTGAGAGTTAAGACAGCACAGCTGAGATCCACTTAGAAAAGTGCACAAAGGACAGGGGGAAAAAAATACAAAACTTTTTGCATTTACTTTTACATAATAAGCAAGTACATTGAAAATGGTCCTTTTAAGAAAAGAAGTCTGGGCTGAGTGGGGGAAGGTTAAAATGTACTGGAAAACTACATGCAACAGTGCCATTTGCTATTTTATTCCCATCTGTCTTGTATGCCAGATCATCAGCTATCATTGTAAAGCAGAGAGTGTTGTAGTAGGACAAAAGCAAGACTTAAGTAAAGCACAAAACCTGACCCTCTCATCTATTTTAATTACTGCAGAATTTATTGAAAAACGAGTCTAAATGGGTTATTTTCCTTTTTTTTTTTTTTTTTTTTTTCCTCATATAACAAGGTACTGGCTGCCATTCAGCTGATTTGTGGGTGAGTTCCCGCATTTGAAGATGCTGTATTTTGTAAAAATTCTAATACAGTGTCATGCATCTGTCATGATATAAACAGGGTGTGTAGGATTATGCTATGTCAGAGGATGTGACACGGTCCTAATGAAATATAAACCACGTGTCATCTGTGCCACAATCTAAGAAGCAACTTGGATTTCAAATACAGATCTCAGATTTGATACTTCAKGTAACAAATCACTTGAGAAGATGCAGTTGTAATTTACCTGAACATCAAGGTCTAATACAATAATTTATTCAGAAACACTATATTTTAATATATTTTATTCATTATAAAATGAACTGTGAGCTAAATCCTGAGGCAGAGCAAGGAGTACAGATAAAAGAGCTTCAGGCTGCAATGCTTACCTGAAGAATGACTATCTCTGCCCCAAGAGTCCACAAATRCCATCTCTCTAGGTTTTTGGCACTCTGATAAGACTGTTGTTATTTGCAATCAGATAGAAATAACTTATTTATTTGTCAAACAAGGTTCCCTTATGGGAACATTCATCTCAGGTACATACATACATTCATGTGAAGAGTTTTGGCCCAATCTATCCATGATTGTGTATCCAATATATCCATGATACAATGATCCATTGTATCAACTAATTTATCAATTTTAGCAAAGAATGAGAAAGGCCAAAAATTCATGACTTATAGAAGGTAACTGATGACTAAACTTAAACTCCCAATTTGTCTGAACTGTATTTTTTTTTCTTCATTTTAACTTGGAAAGGTGAAGCTTTCTTCCCCACAAACAAAATCCTCCATCCCTGTCAACCAGCATCCCTATTCAACTAGAATGATAAACTTTATAATCCCACAAAGATGGAATAAATGAGTTGCTTGATTTGTCAATGTGATGGTTCAGTGAAGTCACCTGGAACCTTTGCAATTCATTCTTTGGTTTATAGCCATTTCAATGTAACATGATTTCGTACTGACTCTGAGGTCCCAGCCTACTGGGATCCATGAGTCATATCAGTATGCCAATGTGAATCACTGTTAGGGCCATGATCTTCAGATCAGAAGTGTGTGACAAATCCCTTCAAGCAAGCATTCTTGTTGACCCATTGTCTGTGGGTGAAAGTCCACGCATTCAGGTTAAATTATCAGATGACGGTCTTTTTTTCCTAAAAGTACTGTTTTTTGAAAACTTTAATAATGAGAAAAATGCATATTTTACTGTTATAAATGATCTCACCATGAAGATGAGGTAGTTTCTCTGTCAGGATTGCAGTACATAGAGTTCCACTACATTTATGGAATGCATCTAACAACTTGTTTTTGAGCATAATGGATATTCTTTCCAAAAGATAAATTTGGTTTTCTTGAATTTACCACATCACCAGTTCATAAATTGCAAATATGAAAATGAACTATCATAAGAGTTTGTGATTCCTTAACTGAGAACAGAAGTAATAACTGAGGAACAAAATCCAGTGCACTCGCCACTTTCATCTCAAAACATTTTTTGTTTTATTTTTCATTTTACAGTTTCTCTTTCTTAAAATAAAAAGAGAGGTTTTCTCATACCTATTTGATATGAGAAAAAAAACAAATGTGAAAGTAAAATATGCCACTGCAAATGAATAAAAATATATTAAACTCCTGACTAGAATCAGATCTTTATGTTGGACAGGCTGAAGGCAGTACCTAACTCCAAGTTGTGCACATATTTATAAGGCATCTTAATGAGGTCCTTAATCACAAATGAAATACTCAGCACATAAAGAAATAAATGAATTTCACTGGGCCCTCTAATACTTCTCTTCAATAAGCTCACCACAGTACACATGAAAAGTCCTGGTAATAYGGAAGAGGATAATATGGATGCATCAGGGTTTGTAACCTGGGATTCAGGGAGGAATTTCCTTGGGGCAGAGCACTACTCTTTGCACTTGCTTTATTAAGTGCACAAAACATCTGTGCTATCAAACATAAGCATGTTCAACTATTGCATTTTCTTTCCCAGACACGGCTTAATTTTATGTTACTTATATTTGCACTGAGATGAACAAGAGGTYATTGGAAGATATAATGGCAGATAGCCTCATAACACATGCCCTTGCCCTTCCAGTACCTGCAAAAACACATCCCTTACCCTCATTCTCTCTTTTAAACATGGCAGTAAATCCAATGCCATGTGCAAGATCATATTTCACCTAGCAGAAGGGTTTAACTTTCACCTGATTTAAGCTACAAACTATCCCTCAAAAATGCCTGAGGCTTTGCTGTAATTAACATAACTGCATTTAGATGCTATTCATGACCGATAATTCCAACACCTTGTGAAAAAAAAAAAAAAGGGTTGCATGCTGTAAACATTATAAACATATTCAAATAAGCTTAACACAATCTGCCATGCTTATTTCTGCCTAGATCATGGACCAGCGAAATGGTTAATGCAAATGGATTTATAATTTGCTTTGGGGGGCCAGTTTCTTCTCCTTATTTATTAGCCCAGCTGATGGGGCAGATTTGATGAGGCACTTCTGGAATAATTGAGTCATCACACAAAGAAGGCTGCTAGCATTCAGAGTGGTTTTATCAGCAGCAAGCAGGCCTGATTACTGACAATTACACTCTGATCCGGTGATGGAGGAGAAAGAGCCAACGAGTGGGAAATGTCCGTGTTTCTATCCAGGAATAATTTCTACATTCATTTTACATGCTAAGTGTTTCCTATCTCTGCATAATAAACTGTAAACAGGAATAGATGGCACAATGTCCCTTAATATTTCCTGGTAATGAAGACACAAATGTACAGTGAGTGCTGATAAATATAGATGAAACATAAGCTATTCTCTGAGTCTGTATTGTTACCTTTAAAATAAATACATTTTGGTGGTAAAAGCATAATCATAGCTAATGCAAAAAAATGACAGAAGATTGAAGCTGTCCTTGTAACTACACAGAAACTTTGTAAAAGTCCTGTTAATCACTGCTCCTTTAGAGGCTCATAAGTTGAAGGTGATATACAGGAAAGTATATCATTTTGTTTCTCAATAGTCAACTATGTAGGAACTCCTTTGCTTTGACACGCTAAAGGAGAGCAGCAACAGTGACCTCCATTAACACTTCAGGGAGAGAGCACATCTTAATGCTAAACCGAAAAACAATGAAGCTGGTCCTAGAAGACATCTTTACTGAGATAAATTCTTATTTCCCTCCCATTAGGCTCTAAAGAAGATAGTGCTTATAAAGAATAATAAAGTTAGATCAYAGATTTCATGAGTTGTTGTGTTTAGCAATGTATTATTGCCTTTAGGATGCCATTTTTTTTTTTTTTTAGAAAGCAAGATACTGGAAAATGTCATTTACTAAAAAAAAACTAAAAGCAGAATTTTGGGGAAAAAATCTGTTTCTTCTCTGATTCAGGAAAAAAAAAGCATGCAAAGAGAGATACTGATGAGCTGAAACGTGATTTTGTGTTTGTTGATGGGCAATTACAGATTTTAGCTGGAAAATGTTAATGTCTCGGTCTAGGGAGACTTTTCTTTTTTAGAGTTGATCAGGCATGAAACACTGAATAATAAACTTCTGCATGCTTGTTTATTCCTTTTCCTCTTTTCGAACTAATTCATAGCTTCAAAAGAACTAAAACTTATTCTCTGTTCTCCTGTGGTAACTATGGTAACTATGTTTCATTAAAGTAGCCACTTAACTTCAAGGCTTGTGTTACGATGATATGCATTATTTTGAGTAAAACCACACCATAACAACCTTATGATTTCAGAGCAATATTAAAAGAAAGTTCAAAGAGCATGCGTCATTGATTCTGGAACACAGGGCTTGTTTTATTTTAAAACATGTTTACTCTTTTTCAGCCTGGATGACTTTTCCTGCATAGAGTCATCTCTGCTGGGAGCTGCTGTGTGAGGACTGCTACTGACTGCACTTCTTACAAGCTGAGCTTGGTAAGCTCATTGAAAGGGTCCATAGTAGCTGCAGGACTGAGGGCAGAGTGAAACACCAGGGCACACAGATCAGTGTTAACTAAGAGCTGTAAAATCAGACAGTGTTTTAATTACTCTGTTACAGCCTTCTTTCACAGTAGGAAGATGCTCTGGTACTGTGACAACTCTGTGCTTCGGGACTACAGTCACAGTCCCTGTAGCACACGTGGTATCCAGAAAGTTCATTAGGAATCATTGGGTTGAAGGATAGTTTTAGGGGGGGTGATATTATGGTTGCATTGAACTTTTACAAAAGTGTTGAAGCTGATTACGTTCAGTCCAAGTGGTCACTTCTCATGTACTCATCGGTTTAACCGAAGTTACTACATGCTTTTCCTGTCATTCCTGCCAGGTCTTATATCCTCTTTTTTTTTTTTTTTTTTTTTTTTTTTAATATGGGATTGATTTAGTAGCTAGAATTGGGACATTGTAATATTTATTCTGGACAAAACAAACAAACAAATAAAAAGCTAATTAGATCATTGAACATTCTTAGAGTTTAACATGGAGTCAAATAGAACAGTGCATCTAGAAATATAATTTATTTTTATACAAAGAAAAACAACTACYGTTCTGCTTTCATATGCATTCATCCTCGCCTTTCTGAACAACAAGCTCTGTTCATTAAGCATGACAGACATGTCCCAAGAAGGGGAAAGTCACACAAAGGGAAGAAGTGTGCCTTCCCTCAACATGCAAATCACATATGTTCATTAACTTCAAGAGTGCCATGTGAAGTACAGTCTGCCACCATCTAAAAGACTTGTAATGACCCTAACTGCTAAAGATAATGGGACTTGCTTACACTACTGAACTGCTCTGAAGATCCTGCAAGCATGTTGAGCAGCATAGGAAGAAAAAACTAAATAAAAAAAAAAATCCTATGCAAAAATATCACTTTGAAAATCAAAGCTACACCAAAAAAAAAAAAAAAAATCATATACTAAACTGCATATGTAACATGGTCACTGACAGAGACTTCCTATCTAAAAATGTTTAGCTCAGCAAAAGTTTGCATCATGCGTGTAAAGCAGGAAAAAGGTGGTTAGCCTACTCATTTATGTCAAGAGGCAAACAGCTCCAGGGACGATGGACTAAACTCTATTTTGGGTGCCTGTATGATTTTGAAGAGGGGCAAATATTATTTCATATTATGACATCTGTCTTTGGTCATGGACATAAACAGGAGGCACCWAGACTGAGCCATGACTGAATGAATAACAAAAAATATAGGATTCAGGAACTCGCCATTGCTGCCTCTGCCACTGATCTATTCTGTGACCTTCAGCAAGTCTCTTAACCTTTCAGCTAAATGAGGATAATGATGTAGAGTGCTGTGAAGTGCTTTTGTGCATTTCTAACCGTGCTTTAAGGTACTGAATATTGTTTTCATCCTCATGCGTTCATCAATTTAATAGCAAACTCATGTTTTCACTTCCTCCGAAACTCAATCTGCTACTTGAAGAGTATGCTCTTATTTGGGATTTCCAAGAAAAAAACAAAGATGTTTCATCTTTCTCTTCAAGTGTATGTACTAAAAACAAACAAACAAAAAAAGGATAATTCTGAGAATAAATACTAAGGAATATATGGTGAATGAAAAAAAATAATTAAAATATGTTTCTCATCTCTTCTCACATATTAGACAAACAAGAGGCAAGTGCACTCTTGATGTGCTCAGGTTTTTGTCCTAAAAACACTTTTTTTTTTTTTTAACCTATCTTCTCATAAAGGAAAACCTTTTTTTTTTTTTCTTTTTTTTTCTTTTCCCAGAAAATATCTTTTTCTCTTTTGGATTGAGTGGATTTGCTCTCAATGTTGAAAATGTTCTGAGTCAATCCAGTAAACAAACATTTTTGTGATAACCCTGAGTTCAAATACTACACATAGGAAGCAAGCACAACATTTAATTAAGAAACTGAAAGAAAAAAAAAGTTACTTTCAATGTGAGCATATTAGATGCAGAGTAAGAAAATGGCCCACTGCATTACTAACAATTCTGAGTTAAAATTGATGCCACAGAAACATATCTTTGTTATATTATTTTGTACTGGATAAATAATTGTAATCTAATATTCATACTACTAGGTAAATCTGTATTTGTTTCCCAGCAAACATGAATTGACAGTAAGATAAAACCTTCCTATGAAAAGATGTGTTATATACTTTATCACTTTAAACAGTTTATGTTCAGACTTTACAATATCAGCTTGACTCCACTGAAAAACACTAGAAAACTCTCATGGATCTAATAATTTATGTTATTTACATGTGCAAGTACTTTATATGAATTACACAGATATGCAAAGACACAGTCCTGGCTAAAAGATCTTACAAAATAAAATCATTTAAAACTCTTTTGGATATTATAAAAGCAAATAAAACAGAGTACATTAGAAATGTGGGTAGCACATTAATGAAGCATTGCTATTTTGGGTGATAGTTAAGTCATTCTTAATAAGTAGGAATGTATCAGGTGCCTTGAATATGCAGTAATAGGCTAGTTTGTTGTTTGGATGTCACAATAAATCATGGGTCCTGTGTCTTCTGTTCGCAGGTCCAAGGTATGTGTGGGAAAAGGAGGAGGCAGGTCCAGGGCAGACCCCCTGCTATGTCAGGAGACACGTTTTTGTTTTTTTCTTGAAATTCTTAACTTTCTTTCAGAGCTATGTCCTGAAAGTTCCCTCCAAGAAGCAGTAGCTGTGACTTTTAAATACTCAGCCTTGCTCTGAGCTCCATTATGGTGAACAACGTTCCACCTTAAATCATTCTGACAATGCATTCTCTGTGTTGCCCAAAGACTTGGAGAGTGTCCTCAAAACATTCAAAGCTGGGACAATATTCATGGTTAAGAAAACTCCAGAAGCAGACAAACAGGTGTGTACTCCTCTCAGAAAAGGCTGTTTGTGATGGAAGACCTTTTGTACACCAGTTCTATCCTAAGCCCTTTTTAGGGGCCACACCTGAGAGAGAAAGTGAATTATAAATGACATTTTTTTTTAAAGAATCAGTGGTTTAACACTAATTTCTAATCAGATTCTACAGAAAGGAACAGCTCGCATGGCAGCTGTACTTTTCCCAGGGTTAATTACCTTTCACTGCTCTCTACTAATGAGTCAGCTGTTCCTGTCATCACACAACTACACTGTGTTCATCTGTAGCTCTAGCTGTGGACAAACACAGTAGCTAGAGCCCTGTTTACATATTGGTGAGGTTTGTTGTGCAAAGAATTTGAAAAGTGGTTTAAAAAAAATAAGTAAAAATCCTTCCATTTCCATGCCTCTTTTTATAAAAACAATCGTATTTTTCAGGCCAACATTGTGTTCCCAATGCTACTAATTTAATCAACATGACTAGAAATCAAAGGACATGGGAACTAATAAAATTTCACTTTAGTAATACTGCATAAGAGCTTTTTTTAAGGAAGTTCAGATTTATGCACCTATCCAGCTTGTCTTGCCTAATTTGGGGGTGAGAATTTTTTTTATATACATATAATCTGTTGGTTTATGAACTGAAAAACTTCTTTATAAACTATTGTGTTAACCAGTACAAGGATAGTAGTGCAAAAAATGATGAGTTTAAGGAAAGAGTTTTCATTATTGTTATGGCAAATCCTAATGAGACAATGATTTAAGACTTAACCTCTTKTTAATGAGTTTACATAATTCTAAAAGGTAATTCAACAGCAAGCAAATAAAACACATCATTTTCCAGCTGGAGTGAACAAGATGTATCAGTTGGGATGAACAGGATATATTCTTTATAGCTGTGTAAGATCAACGAAGATCCTCATATATCTCCTTTATATGTCCTTTTTACGGACTGTATAAAACTTTGYAGATATTTAAAACATTAATTCTAACGATAAGGAGAGGATTCTTTTCTAGCTTTATTACCAAATAAGTAAGGATGCAGCATTCTCCAAAGTAATAACGAGCACCTAGGCTTAATCACTAGATGATTCTAGCTTTCTCATAAGAATCTAAGAAAAGTATGTCTCGAGCTGGCCTTAGTGACAAATCTTCCAAGGCCCATGTCCAAAGTCAGAAAGCRTTTGTTTTTCGCATTGCTGAGGGCTGGACTCTAGCCTGGCAATGTCTTCCAAGAGGCATCCATGCTAAATGGTGGAGGTCAGCCTCATCAGAGATGATGTCCTCAGGGAAGTATCTGTAGACGCTAGCCAGGAAAGTAAGTTTTCACAATGCACAGAAAGAACACCACCCAGCATATAATGTATTAGAATAAGCTTAACTACTTGCAGTTGTATTTTTAACAGAACTATTAATGATTATATTATTTGAGGCTGATTTCCCAGTTTGCTGTCACAGAATAATAAGGTAATTGTGAAATTTAAGGAAGGAGTATGACCCTCTGCGCATGACAATGTAGGAAGAAAGATAAACTTTCCAAGTTAACTTTGCAGAGCTGGCAGCTTAAAATATGATAAATTTGTTTTTGAAATTAAATCTCTGATCACTTAAGCTGTGTCAGGGAAAAGCATTATCATGCAAGAATAATTCACAATAATGTCAATCTGTGCTTCTTCATTTTAGATCCTTTCTCTGCTCAAAAACTATTTCTTCATCCAGCACATTGTGACTCCTTCTACTGTTTCAACATTTCCACAAGGATAGAATAGGACAGCACTCCTGCTTAAAGGTCTTCACACGTTGCTGGCTTGTTTCTTCCTGAATGCTTAAGAATGTCCTGTCTTCTTGATCCCAGGAAATTTGGAAAGACCAAGAGGAAAAAGGAAAATCTAGGCCCATGACCAGTTCCTCAGGTATGATTTCTTTAATTTCAGCTCCATCAGTATTAGGGTGTACTAGTTCTCTGTTAGAAGTAGCATTCTTGCTTTTTGCTGAAGCAGACGAGACAATTATTGTCTCAGCCGAGACAATTATTGTACAGCTTCTCTAAAGAGCCTCTTGAGCTGAAGACCAAGGCCTATTGAGGCTGTTCTGGGGATTCCTCTTGAAGATCCTTCTTCTCAGGAGGGAGAAGGCACACCAAATGGTGTCTCTGAAGAATTTAAGTCCAAGAATGCAGATATCTTCTTGCCCAGTTAAAAACTTGGCCTGGTTACTTCTTAAGTGTCATCAAAATAGTCATGCAATTTCTATATTTAAAAACTAGGGAATATCACACATCTTTAAAAAAAATCAAATAAAAAATAATAGCAAATTCCACAAATAAATAGAGAAGTGTGATCTGGAGAGAGGGTAGCCTGTTATGTTAAAATTAGTTTTTAAAGTTGGCACTGACTAGAAATCAACTTGCAACTTGCATTTGTGCAGTGTTACAGTGTTATTTGCTGTGATCAAAAAACAGTTGCAGTTACTATCATTAATTAAAAAGATAGTAATAGCTTTACTAATGTTATTGCTACAAATAATATAGGGTTCAGAAATTTTCAAGACTAAATCTAATTACTCTCCCATGTTGTTAAAATGAGTTAAGGATATTTTGAAATGAACTTTTTAATGTCAATCATTAAAATATGGACAATGGGGAAAAAATCAGAGAAAAGTACAGATGAACATCTTGAACTTTTTAAGTTAAATGTGAAGTTAATCTAATGGACTATAATTATTGGGAAGGTGTTATATTGTACTTTGCATGTTCACAATTTTTGTCACCATTTTCATTGATTTTGAAGATCATATGTGGAAATGTTACTGGAAATGCACAGCTACTAATGCTTTATAACGTTTTATAAAACTCATTAAAAAATTGATCAAACTGAGATTCATCTTAGGGCAAAGTTTAGCACTGTAGCTGTCTCCACTCCTGAAAGTAGTATGGAAGGTGAAAGACTGTTAAGAGATGTAGTTATGGCTCCATTAATCTGTGAAAGTCAATCCATGGCAGCCATGGTGTAGTGTAAGGCTATATTTCAACCCTATGCTGTATGGTCCTGTATACCCACAGTGACCAGCAGTACATAAAAGTTAACTGGCTMACCTAAACGGAGCTCTACCTAACTCTGATTCCTGAACAAATAATTATTGATCTGTTAGGAATACAGTTTAAACATTCCTTTAAACTGAACAACTTTGAGAATGTGTCCCTAGAAGTCTAAAGAAGAAAGACTTGTTAAAAAAAGCCTCTATTCTAAAGCCATGTGTATGACATACAATCCCCTGAACAATAAAAGCTCAAAGCTCTTCAAATACAAAAACAAATGTAAATATATGTAGGGTAATGCCAGTAACTGGAATTTTGAAATGAAACTTTGCTTCATGGTAGTTTTTATTATAAGATGAGAAATATTGAATCCTTATAATCACTCAAAAAAAAAAAAAAAAAATCATCTAGCCTACCATTTTACTGTCTTAAAGATGGAGAAAGAAAGTCTTGAGAGAAAAAAATGAGATAAATCACAGAGATACATCTAAAATACTATCAATAAGAGTGTCTCAATCAATAACAGTGACTCATATCAATAACAGAACATTTGCTCTTTATTTTAACCATCCATGATGCCATGTGTCCTGTTCTGTTTTCAGTGACAAGTTTTAAAGAAATTACAATCCAAATTCCTTCCAGAAAGTCTTAGGGGCCATTGAGAGTTAACAGCAAGAGACAGATTTTCAAAAATGGAAATGTATTTGTGCCTAACTTGCCTGCCACGAACATGTTCTTTTCAGGAAATAAGGTGAGTGTTTAGGTAAAGAATTACTAACACAATCATTTGCTCAATTTATGTGTACCAAGCAGGGCTTTTGTGCTTCACATGTGCTTCATGTATCCAAGTTAAAAACAAAACAAAGCAAAACAAATCAACCACAACAAATTGCCTTTATACCTTGTTATATTTATATTGTATATTTACTTTGAAGAAATAAAATCTTCAAAATAAAATCCATCATGTCCAAACAAAAGACTGGCAGCTTAAGTAAGTATACGAACAGGGGGAAGGGAGACTTATTTCCTGAGTTTCAACAGATGTCATACTTAATTGGTTGTGAAATAAAGCAGAGCTACTCTCGGCCTGT
This sequence comes from Nothoprocta perdicaria, assembly GCF_003342845.1. Taxonomy (NCBI): domain Eukaryota; kingdom Metazoa; phylum Chordata; class Aves; order Tinamiformes; family Tinamidae; genus Nothoprocta; species Nothoprocta perdicaria. The sequence goes on along the minus strand of NW_020455921.1, from coordinate 3,449,798 downwards.
TTGCCTAGTTTCAGCTGTGAAGACACTTTCAAACATGTGCATTTCCCTCCTGCTCATCATAATGAGGGTGTGGGGTGAGAATCAAGCCCTCAAAAGGAGTAAAGCAGCATGCGTGCTGTGTACAGACCTTCAGATATACTAATTAAACAGAAGTGAGAGTTGCATCTTTTGTTCCTCTGAGATACATGTCAACACAACACTCTGCAAGACTTGAGAGATGCTTGTCTTTGCCTTGTGCTAATATCACTGGATTATCCCATTCTACATCAAGTTTTCTCAGCCTCATGTATTTTCCCCTGATTTCCTAGTCCATAATACTGACAATATCCTGCAACTTGGTGAAATTTCATACAGAAACCATCTCCTATGTATGCTTYTTTTCATGTGGGTGTTTGATGTTAGAAAGAGCAGAGAGACTTAATGTATAGAAATGATAATAATAAAAAAATGAAGTTTGAAATAGTTTGACTGAATATGATGAAAAAAAAAGAAAATGGAAAACTGGAGTTGAAGGCAAAATAAAAACAAACATTTGTAACTGTAGCTCACCACCTGCCCTTGGTAAGCAAATATACACATATACACATAGACATGCATTTTAAAAGGATGGGAAAGGGAAGGGAAAGAAAGGGAAAGAATATTAGCCACTCATATCTTGTAAGTACCTTCAAAAATAGAATACCTTTTTGAGCTTTAGGAAAAAAGCTAAATATGTGATAGATGCTCCTTTGAGACACTCATTATACTCAAGTTTGARAAACAAATAGACAAAAATGAAAGTGTACAAATAAAAGAGGAAATATTTGTTAAAATGTTTCAAATACAAATGTAATGAGATTTGCTTAAAATGAAAATCAAAGCCAAAGTCAAATATATTTAAATCACCTGTGACAACCAAAATGAACAATATTTGTTCTTTTAGTTTAGACTTGCAACCTTGATCCCAGGAGTGCTATGAGAGCGCTTTAATCCCCAGAAAAAAACTCAAATTCCCAAAGTGCATGATAGAAACCGGTATAATCCTTCCTGAAGTCAAAAGTAAAATAGAAAACCCTTTTTTTTGGCTATTAAAACAAGAGCAGTCATCATGATCTTTATTCTTTTAATGTTTTGCAGGTCTGACTTTCTGCAGATGACCTCTCTTGTTTGTCCCTACATGTTTTCCAAAATATAAAAGTGAAATAGAGTCCCAAGGGCACTGTACTTGAAAGGTTATGAGAGTTAGAGAATTTTAACCATGCCTGCCAAATCAGCAGATGGCTTGTGATTATAATTATATGCATCAATAAAACGAATAATCTTTACAAAATTTGAATTTCTACTAAAGTAAGGGATTTAGTAAGCAGATGCAACAGAATGCATTTTCTTTAACCCTTTTTGTAGACAGTACTCTTTCTCAGAAAAATAACAGGAAGGGCTATCCATAAAGTAGCTTGACCATGAACTTGAGCCTTAGACATATTTCTTTCTTTTGATCAAGTGTCAATGTTATTTAGAGTGATTTATACATTCAGTTGTGCTTTGATTATTATATTTTTTGAAGCTTATAGACAGGATGATTCCCATCAGATCCATTGTTCAAAGTAATATTTAATATTATAAAATGTTAGAGATGCAACAAAAATATATGTATTCAGTCTCTTTATTTCTATTGCTATGGTACTTCTTTCAGTTTAGGACCGGTGATTATCCATTGCTGGTATTCTCATTTATCCAGCCTGAGTAACTGCTATGTTASAGAAGAAATATTTTCCCCACAGTAAGAGGAAATTTGTAATATATTTATCATCACAAGAAATTGCTTTATGTAAAAGAAAATAAATTAATATAAAAATCACAAACTTAGATTTCTCCAGCCGAGGTTTTTCTTATTTTGAAACTTATTTTACTAATTAAGTCTAGATTATGTATGTTAMATTGTGTCAAATTTCTGTCTGAAGATGGAGAAAGTTACACAGAAGAAAAGCAAAACAAAACAAATCAAATAGAAGTTCCCCCAAGTGCGATCTATTTCTARACTATATCACAAAAATACTGTTTGAAGTCCTTATATTTATAAATATCCTTTAATTTTCTAATATAACAKGAAGGAAGAGATTTGAAAAGAAGCCGAGGTGCGTTTTCAAAAATATGTGTTTTTTGCGATATTTTAGCTCTCTACATAAGACCTATAGTATTTTTAACGTCTATTTTATTAAAACATTTAATTACAAACTTTTATTTGTATACTATACTTTTTTTTTTCCTGCCATAATATCTCCAATATCGAGAGYGTAAAACAGTATTTTGATGGCTAGCAAAGAGCAGATTTTTACTTGAGAAATGACAGAGACATTACTCTGTATAATGTAAATCCTTCTTAGCATAAGGATTATTGACCTGATAGTCCATAACGGTGCCTTTGGAACCATTACTACTTTGCTGTGCCAATCCAGCTGCTGTATATGTGCTCTAAGGCGGGTTGGTAGCGGGGTGACAGGGCAATGAAGGTGTCAAATTTTCTCCTGAGATTTAATGAACTAGCATACTGATGCTCAGTATCACCTGTAGGAACACTGTTAGGAAGAAATGGGAAACTCCAATCTGCATGTGAAATGCTAATTTGCAAAASTTGTAACGCATCTTGCTTTCCAGTGAAGCAAAATTCGAATGTCTTTAATTTAAAGGTGTGTGTGTTTGGTAGGTAAAAGGTTCTTTTAAACTAAGTTCCTTAATAGAGGGAAAAGCTCATGTATGAAGTAAAACCAGAAAAATTACTTAGCAGATGTTCCCAAAATCTATTAAATCAATAAAAACCTAATTTTCAGAACACTCACATACCTGCTTTACTTCACYGAAGTGAGGCATCCATCTGGCCTCACTCACATACATACAAGTGCTTCAATAAGTAATCCTCTACCTGAGAAGGTAGGCCTTGTTCTCATTACAAGGCAACTTTTAATGATAAGTTGCCATCTTTTCTGAACTCGAAATATGTCCTTTAGAGAGGTAAAAGTTGCCAGTATTTTAAAAGACTTCCATGAACGTAAATGAGAGCAATTCTACTTCAAAGAGATTTTATTTAACTACTAATAAAGGTTAAGGGAGAGAACATTTTATCGCTAATTAAACAGTATCTTTAGTCTGAAATGATTCATGATAATTAAAATTCAGAAGCATTCATTCTGTTTATGGAGTTTTTAATAATCTATAGCTCTACCCACAGAAACTACAAGTTCAAAAATGATCTAGCCTTGGTTATCTAGGTACACCCCCAAAATCAATCAGCCTAAATCACAGATTTGGGTCTAAATACTCTGTATAGATACTTGGACAAAAAGTTTAATTTTCACGTTATTTGCGATGCTTTATCTTAGAATGTCGGAGTCAGGCCTTCAAGAGGATAGTTTTTAATTGATCTTGGAAATACTCACTTCTTCAGAAATATCAGATATTTTGGTATTTCTGGCTTTAAAAATTATAATCATTCAAAAGACTGAATTAGATTTATTCAAATCAATTGTGTAATGTCATAAAGCTTTTCAGACCTACTTTCATGATAGAAACTGGTGTTCACCAGAATTGGGCACAAAGATACGTGCAAAGGGTGGAAGATGAAGTCTTAAAAGTCTATATCTAAAACAGTCTTGTAGAAATTTGTGTTATTTGGTTGACATGAGAGCTCAGATGTCAACAATAATTATCTTAAATAAAGATTTTATTTGTTTTTCCTTTAGTTATACCAAAAAATTATTAGTTATCATAAATTAAAGTTTTATTTGCTTTTCTCTTAGTTTCTTCTGACCATTTCTTCTTACCAAAGAAATGACAGACACAATAAAAACGAATGAAGCTATGAAAAAATATGAAATTTACTGTGGCTCAATCTGTCTGATTACAGTATTATTACTTTTGCAGCACTGCTGCATGTGCATCACCCCTATTAAATCACCCTCTACTTTTAAGACGATAAAGGACTACTGAACTTGTTCAGTAATGTGGTTGTGAAAATATCAAATACCCTTTACTCTTATTCACACAGTCATGTAAAAATTTTAATGAATGTGTGAGAGGGGCATCCACATTTTTAAAAGCCTTGTCGATGTAACTAAACATAAAATATTTCAAATCTTATATGTTAAAACATCCTGAGAACCTAATATTAGCAAAGTTCAAAACAAAACTTTATCAGAACCCTGTAGCTTGCTAAATCTCTGCTGCTTTAACAATTAGGAATGAATTACGGGACTCAGTTGAGAAAGCAAAATTGTTTTCTGATGCCTGCATATTTTCTGAGATAACATAAGGAAAACATGTTGCCGAGATGCAAACATTTAGACATATGTAAAAAAATGAATACAAAAWTTCACTTGTATTTTCTTATTCCCTCATTAAATTTCCTAAGTTGGAAATATTGAAAGATGTAAAAAGCAGACATCATCTGTTACTTTACATATAGTGATTCTCAATTTACTAGTAGTACTGTACAGCTGAACATAGTCTTGCATATGTATACTTTTATATCAATATGCATGTGTGGATTCATCTACATGCATATACACCTTTGCGAACAATCCCCAAACACATACATTTAAAAAGACACATTTACATTTTATCTTAGCCACAATATAAGCCACAAATTTCTATAAGCCACAATAATATTTCTATTGCCTGTGTAGTAAAAATGATGTTCCTGTGTAAGCAATACATCACAGTGAGCTGACTTCTGTGTCCTATGAAGAGTTTTAATTAAACAAACAGGTTATCCTGACTTATCTATACAACAATTTCTTGTACAAGTGTCTTCCCAAATTAAGTAACTCTTCCAAAACAAAAGCAACAAAACACAACTATAAAGTAGGCTGATACTTAATTCCACTTTTTAAACTATTTATATTTGACAAAGCATTCTTAAAACATTATTTTTGTATGTTTTTCAGTATTTTAAGAAAAAAAAAAATCACACAGACATCTTGCAATAATATCATGTTCTTTTACATCTAGCCTGAGCCTCCAAAGTACAAAGCAGACAGAAACATTTTAGTAATGAAAACAAGAGTTTCTGGTAACTTCCTGTTGCCATTTTTCAGCAAAATAAAGGATCTGAGATATTAAACTCAAATGCTGATAGAACAGATTTTATCAGTGAATACACAGACAGGCAACTGTTATTACAAGACATCAACTGAATATTTTGCTGCTGTGTAAAGAAAATGGATAGCGGCTATGTAACTGCTTAACAACAGATCTTCAACTCTTTCTTTAATTTCATCTCATGTAAAAGGCAGCACTGAGAGAGACATCCTGTAAAATTCTGTGGAATAAAAAATAAAATTATAGTAACAAATTAATGTCTGCATAATTCTAACAGCTGTACCATTTATTCAGGAGTGGAAGCAGCAGGGTAGTGGACTGAACTGTATGCTCACACATATAACAGATTTTCAGTAGATTTTTAGAGAGAAGTAAAAAGAAACTTTCTGCCTGTAAAGTTCATCTGATGTTAATGTACGTCTGAGGTGGTGCTTATTATGTAGTAGCTCCTATGAAGAATATTTGGTTTGTTATGCCTTAATTACAATATGCAGTTCACAAAACATCCTGCTTCACATTACTTTTGGAATTCCAGAAACTTTTGCAAGCTGGCAAATTAAAATGAGAGAAAAGGAAACAAATCATGAGAAAGAAACCCAACCTTGATTCCAGTGACATTTTTTTTCCTCCCCTCCACGAAGTGACAGGGAAAACAATCCCTTCATTATGACCTACTTGTCTAGAAACGGACTTTCAACCCCATGGTTAGGCTAAGATTTGCTCTACTTTCTCCCTAGGGCATAATTGTCAGACTGACTTACCGTGTGCCTTTTAGCCTTTGTTCTGCCTCTCACGCTGACATCAGGGAAGCAGTGATGTAGAATAAAGCAGGGGTGGGCTAGGTTAGTCCACTGTTTGTGTCGTTGTGTGGTGTGCAGGGACACTCTGTGATACTCTAGTGAGCTGCTAAGCTTTTTTTGTAGGCTTTGTGTCATTTACTTAACGACCAATCTCATTAGCTGCCAGGGTACAATGGGCTGATGCATTTTCTATGTACATACACTACACAGTGACCCTCAAGGTTGCCGAAGGTCTATTTAATCAGTCAAAATGCTGAATATATTTGCAGTAAATCACTAAAAAAAAAAAAAAAAAAAAAAAGGAAAAA